>NC_051180.1:216060-551769 GCF_013339695.2 Rhipicephalus sanguineus
ACTCACGCCGCTGACATACATCTCGCATCTGGCCGCTGCCTGTGACGAGTGTCAGCTGTAAGGGCGACCACGTGCTTTGCGGCGAAGGGCAGCAAATGAAATGCATGCGCGATCGGAGGGCCAAATTCAAAAATATTTTCTTCCTTAAAACAAAAAAATGATTTGATTAGACTTTCTTCGTTACTTAACGATGAAGTCTTCTATCAAACGCCACATGACGAGGATTTTTACTTTGACCGCATCAGTATGAAAATACGGTCAAACATGTGACAAATCGTACATTTCTCAAATATCACAATTTTTTCGGAAAGATTTGAAGTCTATTTTACCCTAAACATTTCTGTACTAAAATACACTTTCCTGGAAATCAGGATATGATTAATATGGGTTAGGGTGGTGAGTTGCAAATAGTTCAAGAAAAAATTCACGAACTTTGAAGATTTTTGTAGTTTTTGAAGCTACGTAGCTGGTAGTGAAACACAAAAAAAATCGGAAATAATGAATGGGACAACTAAACAGAACCTCTGTGATAGCGCAAGCGCGGTTTCGTAGCTCAACACACAAAAATAGATTTTATACACATTTTTCTATTAGGTCCAGTTTAATAAATAGAAGCGAATTTCGAGGGGGTGCCATGATTGTCAAAATTTTTTTCGACCAAAAGTGTTTGCACAATACTCCATGTGGCACAGGAAAAAGGCACAAATTTTATCAGCAAAATCTGGATGTGCGAGCGCCACGTCTGGGACACTTGGCAGGAATGACACCACACACACACACACATACATATATTATATATATTGAGAGAGCGTAGGCATCGGCAAGTTGGTAATTCATGTTTGACTTTTTGAGCGCGCAAAAGAAAGGGACGAAAAACGACGCAGACACAGCGCTGACTTCCAACATATGCTTTATTTTCTGCAGTGGTACATATATATAATAGACAACAAAAAGCAACGCACGCAGGCGCATTGTACAGGAAGGCTTCATGTAAACCACAAAATAAGTATGCATGATAAGCAATCAAACAACCTGATACCGGATTTTTTTCTTCTTTAAGAGATCAAGCGGTCATTCCTGACTACCACTATCGTCTAGTCACCCTGTGGGCCTTGCTTAGAAAGTCTAGTTCTTTTTGGATAGGTCAATTGAAGGTGCACTAATGCACGTGTCTCCCAAACTTGCAATCTTCGCCGCTTCAATTATCTCGCGTGTTGTTTGTGCCTGGCTCCTTCCTGTCGCAGTGCACTGCGAATACATGTGATCGCACCCACACTTCCTGCAGTGGAAAGCCACATGTCCCACACCTCCAGTTCGCACGTTATTTGCGTGCTCACGCAGCCTGTCATTGGCACACCGTCCCATCTGCCCTATGTATTTCTTGCCACAGGACAGCAGTAACTCATAAACGATGTTGTTCTCACATTTAACAAAGCTTTCTTTGTGCTTTTTTGGCACCTGGGTTTTTCAGAACCACTGTAGGAGGCCTTGCACAGATTATAAAGCTTGTTTGGTGCTGAAAGGACGACTCTTACGTTGGCGTTGTTTCCTATCTTTTTCAGCCTATGTGAGACATCGTGAAGGTACGGTATGACGGCGCATTTCTGCTTGACAGGCTCCGTTTCTGGTGAAGCCTGCTCCTCACCCTCGCGAGCATGTTTGACAGTCTTGAGAAGACCCTCCGCCACAGATGTGACGACATACTGAGGAAACCCCACCTTTTTCAGGCAGTCAGCTTGCGCCTGGAAACTACACGAACACTTGTGAGGACATGAGCGGCGAAGCGCATTCATTAGGGTTAATTTTGCAATACCCCTTTTAACTAGCTTGGAGTGGCCCGAAGAAAACGGCAGAAGCGGCTTATTGGCCCTAGGCTCGTACGACCAGCAGACCTGGTCTCGCTCGAAGAACATTCGTAAGTCAAGAAAACGCAAGGCGTTGTTTTGCGGCATTTCATGCGTGACTGCGAGCGGTTGCAGGAAACGCGTGAACAGATCAAGTACGTTTGAAGAATCATTGCCAAATTCGCCTGGACTTGATTCTAGAAAGACAACCGGCCAGACGGGTTTCCGGTCATACTCTCAACTTCGTCGTCTTTGCTTTCCGTAATTCTTTCACAAGTTTTTAAATCACGTTCTTGGTGGACTCATTCGATTGCGCGATTTATAGGCAGGAGACTTCCCTTTTTACGCATCTGATTACCAGTCATTAAGGTTAGTGGTCGTCCCATACGACATTGCCGGTAGAAAGATATGATTGTGGTCGCATTGCATTCAGACGCATCACGAATACGCGGTGTCTAAGTCGCGACCGTAATGATCTCGCACAAATGGCCATAGCCGAACTGGGATGCATGGGAAGCGGTTGCTGACCACGTTCGTGCCTAATCTGCATACAATCGACCTCACATCCAAGTAATTGCGAACTCCCGCATTCACGTTTGAGGAATGCGATATTCAGGTGTAGTGCTCGACCAAATACCGGCGAAGCTGCGACAAGCCGACGAACTCTCGGCAGCCTTATAATTAAGCGCCGGCGGCACAGACATAAACAAAATACGTCACGCATGCCAAACTCATCCGACTGCTCCATGTTTCCCAATTTGAGACGTGCCGGTCGGATATAGAGCGCGCGTCCTAACCGTGAAACTTCAGTCGGGCAGGAAATGATGTGTTTACCCGTCCTTTACGTGCCCCAGGAAATGTGTCTAAGAACTGTCTAACTGACGGTTGCTTCCGTGCCGATGCTTGTCTGCTTCGACATCCTGACTTTTTCGAACTCTTAACACTCGGTTGGGCTTATTTTTGTTGTGAACGTTCTTCATTTGGAAAAGAACAGTGTGAGAGCAAAAAGAAAGACCATGAATATTGGCCAATAGTGACACATGCAAGCAATAAGTGTCGCTTCTAACTCAAAGGAAAGAAAAAGACATGGCCTTATTCGTTAGCACCAACACGACGATTCCTGTGGGGACGTCTTGAAGCGAATCAAGAGAACGTGACGAGCGTTATAGGAATCAGCAGCAAGTCACGGCGCTCGAGAAGGCCTGTTGAGGCAAGGCATTGATGGCTGTCCCGCTCTCTGAGGACGCCGTTCGTAACCATCCGTTTTCCTTGAATCCAGAAGCCATGACAAGAAACAGCTGAGAAAGGAAGTGAGAGAGTCGGTGGAGCGTGGAGAGGAAGATCGTTTGAGCGCAACAGTCGGTATAGCGTTCCGCAGCCCCAAGCCTAGCGCATTAAGTACTTACCAACGCGACAAGACTGTACAGAGAAAATGCACATAACAAGAATTCGGTGAATGTGGTTACGCTATATGTGGATAAGTATTCGAAGGAACGTGCGGGAGTGGGCTAGTTGGTATTCCATAATATTACAACTTTGGCGCGAAACGTACACAGTGGACAAGCGCTTGTCCTCGTCGTTTCCTTGTCCACTGTATACTTTTAGCGCTAAAGTTTTACATTATTGTATCCGAAGTTGTTTTGCACTCTGGGCAACCAGATACCATCACGGGGTAGTAGCGATCGTTTCGTCTTGTTTATGCTCCTCAAGACGTCCAATAATGTCAGGTCTCGGATCAATAACGAGGTTCCAGGCTACCCGGATTGGGCCTTGATAGCGGCATTGATTTAAAAAAAAAATGCTACACGTGGTAGTAAATAAATGGCTAATCAGAGTTTTGTTGCGGCTAACGGGCGTTACAGCGAGGCATGTATATACACTAGAAAAGTTTGAGATATGCCCTTTTGTGATATAGATTCCCCAATTATCACATTACACAAATATCACGAGCTATTTTCTCAAGAGATAGATCAATGTTGCCTAAAGACTGACACGAATGATATGAGAGTCAAGCACTAATTCCTGCTGCACGTCAAAGTACTCCAAAGGAGCAACCGCACTTACTTTTCTTTTTCTCTTTAGGATATCTATAGGTTTCCATCGTACGTGGTATGGTAGAAAAAAATTACACCATGTCCCGCTAAAGGGGACCATGAGGTGATGCGAAGCCGGAGCACTTGCACGATCGCGTTCCGTTGGCGTTCGTTGGGCATGCTACCGACCTCGGATCGTTATTAACGGTGTTATTAACGTTGTATAACGGTGTTATTAGCGTTGTAGACGAAGGTGAAACGGTTAACGAAGGTCTTTATTGAGCAGCGTGTAGTACTTGAGGTGTGCACTTTGCTTTGATGAGGATGGCTTTGTGGTCGCTGAAGTGAACAGTGAGGTTCACTTCAGCGGTGCAGTGGGTGGATCTTGAAATTCGCGCTGCGCTCTACCCGCTTAGAGGAGGAGAGTAGTGCTTGCGCCGCGAGAGCAGAAGCGAGAACGCAGGGGAAGCACAAGCAGGGGCTGGTAGAAAAGTGGAGAGAGTAACGCGCAGCTCTTGGAGAGAGGGAAGGAGGATAGTTGCGCATGCGTACCGCACACGCACCCGAAAGGCCGCCAGGGCTCTGACCGCCCCGAAGAACGCACCACAGCCAGGCAAGGCCAGGAAGGGTCAGGCTAGCGCCATGACAGCACTCCCCACTACCCCTCCTTCATCCCTGTCAGGAAAGTCGGCCCAGCAGGAAAGGCGGCGATCTCGCCGCCAGCCTCGTCGAAAAGGCACCCAGAGAGCCAGAAACCCCCTCCTCAAAACCCGCTTCTGGAGCCGGCAAGCAGCACCAACCGGGAGGAATGTTGTACACAGCAGGACAGAAAATTGGCCGCGTATCTACGTGCTTCGCTTCAAATGTCGCCGAAAGACGATAGATTAGCTCTGCGTGAGATATGGGCGCCATCTGGCAATACGTCGGGAAACATGAGTTTGTGCACGTGGCCTCCGAGATAGCGGGCGTGCGGCGGGTATCGCGCCCGCCATCTCGGAGGCCATGTTGTGCAGAGGGCGCCGAGGAGGTTCTTTCCTTTCTCCGTGGCAGTGGGCTTTCGTCGGCGTGCATGCGTGGCATTTTCAGCGCAACCGCATTTTCAGCGCAGCTTAAGAAGGTAGGGTCTTTAGAATTACGTATGTATGTATTTTCTATTAAAGGAACACACCACCTAATACTTACCTAGTGATATTGCGCCTCAGATATGCGTAATGTTTGCTTTTTGATCGACAGTGTACACAAGTATGAATCTAGCCACCCGTTCAAGATGGCTGGGCGTTCGGAAAGTGGTTCAACTGTGGCCGGGTGGCTGGGTGACAGACAGACCAAAATTTCTGCGTTTAAGTACCCCAATCGTCTTTAAAATCCGTTGGCACCCTCACAGCAGGAGAGTGAGAAGGCAAGGAGCCGCGGGTTCCCCTCGCCTCAGACGTCCCCCCCCCCCCCCCTGGAAGCACACCGCGCCGCCCTCCTGCTCCCCCGCCGACTCTCCTGCGGACAGTAGCCTAGAGGAAACCCGCTTGGCCGGTTTGGCTGAGTGTGGACTAGCCCACCGCGGGACATACCCCTGAGCAAGAGATGCTTCGCATCTAAAACATATTGACAGCTCCGCAGAGGTTCCTTTATACGGCAAAGACTTTCCGTTGATACGCGGGTGTCAAACAGGCACACATTGAAGGCATGTATTGGTATTTATCTACGCACATGTTCTGCAGTGCGCGTCCAACAAACGTCGAGCACAGGAACGCCTACAAATCGTGCGTACTTACTTCACTAAAGGTGGGTCGGTCCATAAACGCTACACAATTCTTATTTATGGATTAAGCATGTGCTAGCATCTTCAAGCATACAACTCGTGTTTCGTCACAGTGAACTTATCGAGTATGCTAACGATGACACCACAACTGGACGTTTGTTCCCGCATCTCCGGCATAGGAAACTTCAGCTCACAGCTCGATCTACCTTAGCGTATTTGAAAGATTGGTGTACCGATCTCGCTTTACCGGACCTATCCTGCCATCATTAAGAGCCACTGCTGACACTGATATGCTTGCAATGCATTAATTGATGCCTAATGACCCGCTAGTAACGCGGCAAAAAACTGTTCTATATGAACAAGCACTTCAGCGAAAAATACACACACAAGGACTGGAACTAATTCATTGGCGCCTTTGTCTCCGCCTGAGCAAAAACGCCTGAGCGGCGCGAGTGGCGGTGGCAACAGGATTCTGTGCTTTTCATTAAGGAAATGCGTTCAGGGTTTGTAGAGGGAGGTGACGAGGCTCGTCCTCGCCAGTTTCAGTGAGCAAACGTGCGTAGTCACTGTATATGTGGGAAGCCGTTTGTGTCAGTGAAGTCTCGTGGACTTATTTGCCAGAGAGCAGGGCGCCAGTGTTTGTCTATGCCAAACATGCATGGAATGTCCGCCTTCTTTGCATTCCCATTAGTTTCTGCGAATGACGGGCGCACACAGCAGCTGGACGTAAGCCGCTGGGCTGTTTGCCCAGCCAAAACAGAGCTCACAGCCCGCTCTGCTGATAACACTATGGCGCCTCAAGTTGCGTGGTATACCAATGCTCAAAGAATGGTGCTGCTTTCACGGCTTTTGTCTCCTTCCTGACAGCCACTCCTAATCACTAATTTGGTCACCTTGCACTGTAAACTGTCCCCAGTGACTACAGTTTAGTCCTAATATTGTGTTTGTCGAACTGCTTGTTTTATTCACGAGTTCGGATACCTTCCAAGCGACTGAAGGTGAAGGACATTGCATTATGCTGTTCCCCAACTTTTATGAAGCTCGTTTCGGTGAATATTCATTAATCTACGCACAGAAGTTTAATGACAATAACGTACAAGAAGCAAAAGAACATTACTCGATGCTGTCTTCAGACTTCACCTGTGCTGAGCTGAAAACTAAAAGTTAGATGTAGAAAAAAACTGGAACTAGAATCTTCCCGACGCCGAAGTTCATGAGAACGAAGTAAAGTAAAGGTTCTAATGAATCGAGATATCTAAATTTTACCGGAATATATAAAAATGCTACTGCATCATTCGCTAATACTGCTTCATCTTAATTAAGCATACCCGGTTTGGGAAAAAACGAAAAAGGAAATCATAACGAATGTGCTTACTTAGAAAAAAATCCCAAGGAATATTTCCCGTGCCCCTTCTTACTTCGCACCAGCAATATGTCCAAACAAATTAAGGCGCATAAAACGAATAACATTTACGGACACCGTCTTACCCACATAAATAATTCCACCATTAAACACACCTGTTTCTTTTTATTGAAACTATCAACGCTACGATAAGATGAACCGTCGTATAAAACACATTTTTCGCGCAACGTGGTGCGTACAGACTACCCGAATAATTCTGCGAGTCGCAGTCAATAATGAGTGCTTAAATTACTGGGTATAACTACGTATGCGACCCGCGAACTTACGCAAGCATGTATGACCTGCATACTTACGTAAGTATACTTACGTTTGCTATGCGTAAAATGTGACGGCACCAGATATATTGCTACTTCCGCAAAGCCTCTTAATCAGTGTTAGTAAAGTCGCGCTTAACGCCTGGCGGTACCAACCGAATGGTGAAGTAAGCTTTTTATGGCATTGCGTTAGAGGTTTCCTCTCCTCATATCCATTTCCTGACACTTGGCTCAAAGCCGTAAAATACACCATGGAAGTACTCGCTGACTGCTTCGCAAGAAACCGATTCCCACAAGGCGTGGGATCCGACAAGTTTTTCTCTTTTTATTTGTATTTTCTCTGTCTCTCTCTTTCTATCTCTTTCTTGCTTGTTCTATCTTTCTTACTCTTTCATCCCTTTTTTTTCCTCTCTCTCTATTTTTCGCTTGTTTCCTTCCTCTTTCTATTATTTCCTCTCTCTCTCTCACTCTATTTCTTTCTCTCAGTCTCTTTGATTATCTTTCGTTCTCTGTCTCTCTTTCTGCATGTCTTTCTCTCTATTTCCCTCTTTCTTATTCTCTCAATGCTATGCTTTACTCTCTCCCCTCCTCCTTTCTCTCCTCCTCACCATCACATCTCTCTTCCTCGCGCTCACTTCCATTTCCCAATGCCTTGCTGCACTATACCGTACAAGGCTACGCCCTGCTGTGCTAGCGTGGCTAGGTAGCGAAGTGGTTAGGACGCTCACCTTCTGATAGAAGGTACGCGGGTTCGAATCACGCCTTGTGGAAAATTTGTTTTCGCCAAGAATTGCTCTTTTTCTCTTTGTCTTTACTTTCTCTCTCTCTCTATGCACTCGTTCTCTCACCAATCAGGGTTATTACAGACCGGAGAAATCGGGGCACGTGTTCGGGGAGCGAAGCAGAAGAGGACGAAGATGAAAAAGAGGATGTAGAGAGCACGTGCTGTTTTATGATATGATCATGTCTCTTTCTGAGAGAGAGAAGTTACGGCGAGCTTAAAGGGACCCTAAAGGCAAATAACAAGTTATGTCAGAGTGAAAGCTCAATGTATGACAACGTCTAAAACGGCAATATTATCAACAGCATTGCCCTACTTACCGAGAAATTAACCTAAATGTATCATACGATGAGCGCCACGAGTGGGAAATTTTGGAAGTAATCCCGATTATGTGGGAGAGTGTGAATACAATCAATCACTAGTAATCAAACTAGCTGCAATAAAAAAGAACCTTCAGTGCATCAAGAGACGTAATAAAATGCTGCCTGTTCGTTTCTGTTTGATTAATGAAAAAAAAAGAGAACCTCTTTGGCGTTGTCATGGGGAATGGCGCGCGGTTCGACAGTTCCGTTTTCACCGAACTGCGCTTGGCCCGGCGCCCTGCTTCGCTCACGCGGTCGCGTCTCAGTGGTAGTTTCGGTATCGCGTACTGCCGCGTGTGTTTTGCACGCTCGTGAAAGTCGCTCTGACAGAAAGTTCGACAAAATACCGCATGCATGTGATGTTGCCGGATGCCCGAATGGTGCACGCCGCCAGTGCAGGCCGCCGCGCAGTAAAGACGGGCAACGTTGGGCACGGCAACAGTGACGTGCGAAATACCGCTTTCAGGCGGGTGGTTTGAAGTGAGCTAACACGATGCGGACCTCTAAAACGTGATTTTATTTCGAAATAAGCACTTCCTTGGCGTAAAAGTAGCACTACGAGGTTTGTGGACCGCTATTTCAACAATCAACGTCGACTTAATATTTGCCTTTAGTGTCCCTTTAAGTATCTTCGTTGTTATTATATCTTCGGCAATTTTGGCCTGCCAGTGATTCTTGTTTTCCTTCCATATTGTTCCCTTCGCGAAAATCAGGCTGTTTTTTTAATCACGAAACATCCGATACTTCAGCATAAAAAATGAGGTAATGGAAGGCGGGGAGCCAGACATCCTACTCTTGCACAATTTCCTGTTTCTTGCTGGCAGTAAAAAAAAAATGTCCCTGGGCTGGCCACGGTAGGCCACGTCCATCAAAGAAGGCAGTGTTGACCGTGGCTAAACGATGGTGGCAGCGCACTTAAACAGAGTGCACAGTCAATGAGAGCTGAAGGAAGGAGCGAGAACCCTTGCAATAAAAGTCTGAGATCCTGTCCGAAGTACACTCGCCTGTCCACCAAAGAATGCAGAAAGTAAATAATCAAAACCGGCCGGATGGCAAACTGAGGTTATGCGCCAATAAACCTTTGTTTGAGAGATGTCTGGCCCTTCGGCACTTGCCGTGGTTTGGTGCAAATATGTGGAGGAACAATCTTTGCGTTAGGATTCATCTGGCATGTCGCCACCAATATATGAACCTTTAAAGGTTCCAAACAATCTAAAGGCTTTTAGAAGTGTTAGCGATTTTTTTTTTCACTTAAATGCGTTCAGTGGGGCAACACGCCAAACCCGAACAGCTACGAATATTTCAGTACAGTGTGATTTTGTGCCAACCTAACGCCATTTCAGCTATGCCCTAGACGCACCTAGAAATAATTCACACATCTGAGTCATAATTTACCAGTATACCAACATATTTTGGGTGAAACCTGTATACTTTGTCCTATTTCACCGTCCGACGTCGTGGCATCGCGGCAACTTGTGAGCCATTTGTGACTATTTTTTATGTCGTCTTATGATATGAAGATGCAATACTGGGTACTACATGTACAGTAGAAGGCATATAGGCGTTAGCGATAATTTTTATTTATTCCCGAGAGTATACCACACTAACAGACGTCAATAAAAATTGATGTGGCGAATGCGACAATATCTGCATTTCCAGAATGGTTTTTAGCTGGCTTGTTGGCTTATGCTCATTACACCGAAGCATCGCAGAAGATGGGATGAATGAAACGGTAAGATATTGCGCAGAACTTTGTATTATGAGTGCGTAGTCTTTGTCTTTTATTCATCCCATCTTTCAGCAACAATGTCTGGAATTACGCATGAGTACCAATATGTTGTATATCTGCGAGCATCGTTCAGTGCCTAAAGAACACAAATAGCTCGATTTCTTCTATAGTACTTGCGCTGAGTTCTTCACATGATTGGTCATACAATGTATGGTGGTCAATATTTGATGAAGGCTAATGTTTTCTAGGCTTGTCTTTACGTTGTGGTCAACACCGATTAACAGACATAGCCGGTATGCAAAGCAGCAGTGACCCATGTGAGGAGACGCCGTAAAAAAATGAGAAGGTTCACCCACAGTGTCTTCGCTCATAAATTGAAACATGTGTCAACTCTATTTAGCAAGTTGTGCTGAGCCATTGAAATAAAATTTAAAAAAAACGGCAAGATAAGACCAACACCTTAAAGCAGGTTGCCACCCTCTTCCTGCGTCTTTGCGCTGTGGCAAGCACTGAACAGTCGCAAGCTGCACCTCATTATGTCCTAGCTGTGGCTGCTACCCCGATGGGACTGAATACTTTCACAAACTATTTAAAGAGAACACCTTTATGAACTTTATAAATGTCTCTTTCGTGTATATGTGCGTGTTTGTGACTGTACGTATTATTTGTGTGTATATTTCATCACTGCATATATCATAGTCATCACCTAACACCTGGAGAAGCAAGCCAGGTGATAAACCAGGCTAACATCACCGGGAAGATCATTAAAGAGTGCTATATTTACGTTTGAAGTTCAGTTCCTGTCGATGTCAAGGCAAACGAAACAATGAAATGCTCTGTGCATTAGCATTCTGCATCTTCAATGCAATACAGTACATCCTTTAGGTATCATGTAGCTTTTCTCAATCTGTCAGTCAGTCAGCTTTAATAAAAAGAAGTATACGAATGCACATGGCAAATGGTACGTACAAAAATAAGTCTCCCGGTCAAAAATCAGGTAAGCGACCTCATACACAACGCAATGTGAAAGCACTGCAGCTCTAACTTGCTGTTCTTTCAAACGCTCAGTAGTTCGTATTACGAGCCAATGTAATGAAATAACATAATGACCGCGAGCTTTGGTTGTGTCAAACCGCATTTTTTTAACGCGAGAAGGGGGTTTGAAGGGCTCGTTTTTATTTGTTAGCCACAACGTTATTGAGAACTAACAGACAACGAAACCAAGGAATGCATACCGGAGGTTATTTGTAGCGATTGTGATATAAAATTAAAGTGGACGAAAAGATAACTTGCCGCCGGCAGGGATCGAACCTGCAACCTTCGAATAACGCTTCCAATGCTCTGCAAACTCAGCTACGGCGGCGGCCATCCTCCGGTGCACTTCATTTGGCATATATGTGCATTTAAACCTGGGAGTGTTCATCAACGCCACTCGTATCCATTACGGCGAGTGTGGAACACATTTTTTCTACCTGCTGGCGTTGTTTAACGCAGTGTCTTGACGCATTGCTTTTAATGAAGTGCCTTAGTTATATTATCCTTACAAGCAGCCGAGAAAATATCAGTGAGAACAAAACAGAATGGAGAAATGCAGGAAACGGTAGTCAAATGATGCACTCCCGTAAAGAGCATTGGCCAATAAAAACAAACGATAAATGCTTGAAACCTAATGTTAAACCGCGAATAAAGGAAACATACCGCTACCCTGTCTTTCCGAAGAGCTTCGTGAAGTATATCGACTCGCAATGCGCAAAATTTAGCGTCTGCTCGCGGATACCGTTGCCGTAGAATACTATGTTGTGCCTTGTTACACCGACACGAACATGTTAGCACTTTTCACATATTTTCTCCTGGACATGCGCATTTGCGGGATCAATTTTCAGTCTCTCGTGTCTACATGCAGGTACAGGGATTTCATGCACATCACGCACTCCAAACTCAAAGTTAATAATAATAATAATATTGATCCAGCGCATAGCGATTAAGTAAATGTGAGTGCCCGTGAGTCACTACTGGCGTCCGAAAATGGATCGGTAACCTGAGCTGAATAAATGTATAAAAAACAAATCATAAAGAACAAGAGCAATGAAATAATACAAAACAAATTGTATGATGGATAATGCAGGAACAATGCAAAATAACTTGCATGATGGATTTATCAAATGTGCCAAGAAGCGGCGTGCCGTTCCTGTACAGGGACTACTTTCATCGATTTTTTCAAAAAATAAGAAATAAAAAAAGCTGAGGGAGCCTAGCAGACAGCGCAAGTTCGTTTTCCTTTTATATTTTCTGTTAGCATATTTATTATTTACTTGTTTTTTCTGCGCATCATTCCTCGTGCTCTGTTTTTCTCCCTGTCTATCAGGTTTTTTTTATGTAATACAGAATCTATGCTTTACTTTCCTTTCTTGTCTTTCTACGCAAAAGAAAATTTTCCCTTTAATGTTCTGATATATCCGCTGTTGTGTTTCTACGTCACTATATTATTTAGTTCCGCTTCTAGACTTTCTTTTATTTCGCGCTCTTTATGCCTTCTCACCTTGAAACGCGAGCACATCGAGTGACTAAGGTCCTGCTTCGTCCATTAAACATCGATCGATCACAGCTGTTTATGCAGGGTTAGTGACCCGAAGTCACGCAAGCGAGGAATCATAAAAAGAAAGTACTCGCAGTGTTGTTTTCTCTGAGCTTTTGTTCTGATTGTGACCTTGCATAACCAATGTACACTTCCTCATGCCGAATTGTTTAGAGTTCTTGATACGCTCGCATATCTCTGTGCAACTCTCCTGCCGTAGTAACACTGCACGGCTCTAAATGAAAATGTGTGAAAATGTGTTTGAACAAACAAGAACAGTTAACGTTTAACTGTTATAAAATTAGTGAAACAATGTGACATACAAGTTGATATACAGTGACACAACGAGATACACCTTTGTAATATATTGGGCTTCCATACATCGGTTCCCCGTCTCTACTTTAAAATTACAGCCTTGTATAATAACAGCTATGAATGAATGAATGAATGAATGAATGAATGAATGAATGAATGAATGAATGAATGAATGAATGAACTTTATTAAAAGTCCAGGTGAGGCGGGGGGAAGAGGGGATCAACCCTTGTCCCGTCCCACTCTCCGCCGATGATGATGGCGTCAGGTGATGACTTGTAGCCCTTAGACACGGGCGGCATCCTCGGATTCCTCGGTCATAGCCATCGGGCGGTATCCCGGGCGGCATCCTCGGTCATAGCCATCGTTGCTTCTCCATGGGGCGTTGAGAACCAAGAGCACAACGCGGCGTATTTCAAACCATGAGCAGGGTCATTTTTGTTCGTTTGTGTTTTGAAATCAAGAGACAAAAAACGCAATTGTATTGTCGCTCCCTCACGCGCCGGAAAGTGAAGAAAAGACGCGAAATGTAAAAGGATAGAAAATAGGTGAAGAAACCGCTGCGCCCGAGAGCAAACGGTGAGAATGACAATTCGCCGCGCACTTCCAGTGACCGTTAAACATGGGAGACACGTAGATTTTCCTTCTTTAAATAATACAAAAAAAAACATGGCTATTTATCTTCGCCGCTATCTGCTACCGCAGATGGTCCCCTCACAGTCAGAGATGTGTCTGCGTGCAAGAAACGCATTGAGAAAGATTGCAGCTCCAGTATGACCTTGCGCGTCAACCGTGTGGACAGGCAATATACAGAGTTCTATAAAAAATAGTATGTAGAAGAGCAAACGAATACAGAATGAAGAAAAAAAAATTAGCCAGTGAACACAACCATTGCAACGTGGTCGCAATTGTCCGACGTTCACCTGTCTGTGCGCGATAGCTCCCATGACATATTGTGCGCAATGACATCTTAGCGGCGTCTCTACGAGAACCACGAAGACCGGAAAGCGCTAGGGAATATAAGGCATCTTGCCATTTCCTACGCATTTTGTTTCACGGGCACGCGCACTTTATCAAGCTGTATCCAGAGAAACTTCGTCCGTGTTTACTTCTCGGTTTTTAGTTTTCATTTTCTAACTGCGTGACTTTCCGCTCGTGAGCGCATCCTTGAAAAAAGTCGATCGCCTTTCAATCGCAGTCCTGTTTCTTCAATCTTGGTTTTTCTTTCCTTTTGTTTTGTGGCACGTTTTCATGACATAAAACTCCGCTGTGCATTACTGGCGACAGTGTTTCCATTTTAATGCGATAGCGGTAAAGAGCTCGTTTCACAGAAATGCCGGTGTCGGCGTCGGTGTCGCTGTCGTCGTCGTTAATTGTGAGCGAAAAATCATGATCTTGTCCGTGACCGAAAAATCGAGAAAGATGCAAATAAAATAAATAATAAAAATATGCGGGTTCGAGGGACAATGAAACTCTGGTCGTCTCCGTGGCAAGCAGGTGTTCTACCACAGAGCCACGCTATTTCTCGAAACTTCTGCGAAAAGAAAAAGCACTATATGAATGTCGTGTAGTGGAACGAGTTTCCTTAACGCATGTAATATTGCGTGGCAGAAGCGTAGAATCGCACCACGCGTCGAATGATGCGAATTGCGTAACGGGTGGGTGTTTTAAAGATCCGCCCACTACAAAACACTCAGACATATTCTACCATCATCATCAGCAAAATCATCAATAAAGTGAACAGCTGCGTAGGTTTGCGTGTTGTCTTAAAGACGCCTATTGGGCCCTTCGCCGATTTGCAACAGGAAGGATTAGGGTGTAGTGGGCAGTTAATGACTGTACTTGCAGTAGGCATTCTACGATAGTTTGAAAAAGCCAATTTTACGCGCACAGTCATTCGTTTCTTTACGGCACGGTTGAGGCATGCACCGAGAACCGAAGTCAGGCTAGCAATTGAGAAGGCGATGCGCACGGAGCCCGTTTAGGCTATCGCGTTCTACTCTTGAAGGCGAAGCTCAAGCGTCCTCCAAGTTTTCCTGCTTTTTCTGGTACAACTTTAGTGCCATTTAAGCCACTACTTGATTCATACCAAGAATAACTCCACGTAACTGAACTTTTAATCGCAGGGCACACGAGAAGAGAAAAAAAAAAACATGTCAACGGGAACTCTCACACCAAGAATTAGCAACCTGTCAGTCAATCCCACCAATAATATTAATTGCTGGGGTTTTACGGGCCGAAACCACGCTATGATTCTGAGGCGCGCCGTAGTGGAGGGTAACGGATTAATTTTGACCACCTGAGTTGTTTCAACATGCACCTAAATCAAGCACACGGGTGTTCTTTGCAATCCGCCCCCATCGAAATGCGGTCGCCGTGGCCGCAAGTCGAACCATGTCCTCGAGCTTAGCAGCGCGATAGCATTCGTTCTCAGCTACATCGGAGGGTAATTAAAGTAAATACCCAAATGGCTAATTGGTTCAGAACAACTGCCTCCATTTCGGAGACATGTTCTGTCAAAAAAAAAAAAAAAAAAAGCAGCTTCGCAGTAGGCGTCCCAAGCCTGAAGGAAGTGCGGAGATGGGAGGCCTTCTTTGTATGTATTTATTTTTCTTGTATTTCTTCCTCTGTTCTTTTGTGTTTCTCTCATATCTCTATTTTTTCTATGTCTTTTTGTCTCTGTTTATTTCTATTTCTACCTCTTTCTTTCCATCTTTTTATCTCTTTCTCTGTTTTTTTTTATCCTCTCTCTTTGGCTCTTTCTCTTTCTGCATTTCTTTCCTTCTATTTTTCTTTTTCATGTTCTTTATAAGCTACGATTTACTCCCTCCCCTCCTCCTTTCCCTCTTCCTCAACCTCACATCTCTCCTCCTCAGCCTCGCTTCCCTTTTCTGCCCCTTTCTATACGATACTATACAAGGCTATGCTATGTTCTGTGAGCGCGCCTCGATAACCGAGTAGGTAAGATGCTCGCATTCGCATCGTGGGTACGCCGGTTCGAATCCCGCCGCCTTTTTCGCCCAATTTTCTCTTTCTTTGTATCTTTCTTTCCTTCTGTCGCTGTTTCTTTCTTTGTTTTTTTCCGCTATCTCTATGCTCGTTTTGCCCTTTCACCCATCAGGGTTATTACAGGCCACGCCTGAGAAATCGGCGTACGTGCTTTGGCAGCGAAGCAGAAGATGAAGAAGAGGATTGAGAAGAAGAAGAGGATGATCGAAGACAGCGCGTGCCGATTCCCGATGATGATAGTTTCTGTTCGCACTACCCGGCGCAACGAAACGCTTTAGAAAATTCATAGGGTGTTTGCGGCATTTGTGTTGTGGTCTAACTGGGAAAGGTGCAGTCGTACGAATTTGTTTAGACGGGTAAAGAATGGAGGCCTTGGACTGGCACATCTGTTCACAAAACAGCTGGTAAATATGTTTTTCTTTTTTCGAGGGGCAAGTGACCCCTTCCTGTTAACAGTGTGCCAAATAAGACTTGGTCGACTGTTGCCCGGGTTTGTTGTGAGCACTGAAGTGATGACAGGCGCAGTACAAGGCTATATGAAGGGAGTTGTGGCACGTGTGCGTTTTTTGAGCGTCCAGTTTTCTGCCGACTAGCTGTTCACTGTTGGAAAGAAAAAGCTTTATGAGGATGTACGTGACATCATGTTGCCCATCCCAACGTACAGAGCGTTATATACGGCAGGCAAGGGTCAGAATGTACTTAAGCGAGTTAAAAAAATGGAAGCACCTCAAAATGTAGTTTTTCTTTTTTAAATTACATACAGGAACACCACCAGCAAGAACCTTTTATAGGAGTGAGGTTTCTATATGCCATGGAGCTCCGGCTGCTTAATCTTTAACAAACCTGAAACAATTGACTACGTCTCTCTGCACTGTTGGGAGGGGGTGTACTTTTGGGACTTGTTGCAGAAGACAATAGAAAAAAGAATTTCGGTTAGACCCTCGTGGAATTAGGTACTTAGCAAAAGACAATGAGGACGGATTACCTTTTGACCTAATCATTATGATTGGCTTGCACAGTATATGGCGCTCACGAATGGCGGGATTTTACTGTGACCCGCGGACGGAAGACCAGCAAGACGGTATTTTCAGAAAGTATGACCCGGTTGATCGAGGTAGAAAAAACAAAAGAATCTATTTCTTCATGGTTGGCTAGAGTAGAACCCCTGCTTACTATGAAGGAATTTTAAATCACAATGCTGTCCATCCAGTGGTTGACGGTAGATGTGTGCTTTCATGTTTGTGGCGTCTTGTAACATAATTCTGTTGTCCCCGTTTGTGTGACGTACAACCGGAAATAAAGAAAAAAAGGAGCTCCACTCTTAATAACGTTACACAGAATGCACACATATCGAAGGCTTACTCAATTATCGAATGGCCAAGCGCGTGCACTTAAGGGATCCTTTTGGTACTCCAGTGCATTTAGCAGGTGTCAGAGTCAGACTTATCTGATTTCTAGCTTTTCAACTTCAAAGCTGTGGATGAAAGAAGGGGAGAATGCGAGTATTAAAATGGATATTTCTGAGGTACGCGCATTGGTCGATCGGTCAAAAATGCAACATAAATATTTTGTATAAAAAGAACAGTTTGCTTGATGTTTCGGTCCCCCATACGGGAGCCTTGTTCACAATAAAAGCCCTAAGGATGGCACAGCGTATTTAAGTGCGCCGAAGTACGTGACGTAAGCAGCGATAGTACATTGTCGGAAGCGTCCCATCACTCCGGTTCAGCGTGAGCGCAGTCGCCTGTATATGCAGGGATTCCAGGTGTAGACGTGATGCAAGCTTATTTGCTTTGGCCAGAACCCGCGCACTTGACCAGTCAATTTGGTGCCCTGTAGATTCCACTTGCTCAGCGAGGGAATTCGAGGCAACGTGCCGTTTCCTGACGTCATATTCGTGTTGTTTGCCTTGTGTTTAATAATAATAATATCTGGGGTTTTACGTCCCAAAACCACGATATGATTATGAGAGACGCCGTAGTGGAGGGCTCCGGAAATTTCGACCATCTGGTGTTCTTTAACGTGCACCTAAATCTAAGTACACGGGCCTCTAACATTTCGCCTCCATCGAAATGCGACCGCCGCGGCCGGGATCGAACCCGCGACCTTCGGGTCAGCAGCCGAGCACCGTAACCGCTATACCACAGCGGCGGACGTTTGCCTTGTGTTGTATTTCCGCGGCCAGACGGGTTGCCGTCAAACATTGGATTTCATTTTGTATAAGTTGGTGGTAACTCTGTGGCCATGTATTATTGCTGCGGAAAAATCATACTAGGACTAGTCTATTGCACACGTACTTCAAGAAAAACATAAAGCCTACGCTTTCTTACAACATGCTTCGTTCGCATCGATTACCAAATAACGAACGCAAAACGTTAACAAAGAAAACAATTACACCATATAGCCAGTGGATTAAGTGTAAGAGCAGATAATAAATGTAAAGGAAAACTCAATGCATATTTATGAAAGTACATGCAATTGATACATGCAAATTGCAGCACTATGCAGTGCAGTTCTCAGAGTTTTGAAAAATTCTATGGTTCTAACTATGAGAAACAGGAATCAGTCTTAGCAAGCACCTCAGTTTTATGAAAGATCAGTTCGTTTATGTGCCAGAATGCTTTCAGCAAATCGCCGAGCTCAAAAAGCGGCACGAAATGCGATATCGAACAAGCATGTGCTACGAATAACAATAATAACTCAACAAACGTCAAACAACTGAGAATTCCAGCAATGTCAGAAAAGAAATACCGCCTATGTTGCAAGGGAAACGTCGAGTGTCTTTTGTTCGTTACTTATCCGCGGTGAAGCCGGCCGTTCGCAACTCGTGCTTGTAAGTTTATCTTCGGGAACAGAAAGAAAGAGCGGAGCTTCTGCATCGGCATCCGCTTTCTGTATTGAATGATCATGTTTCGCACAGCGTGTGTGTCGCAGACCCTCAGTGAATATTTTTATTTTTCGGCGGGCATAGAGCTTGAACGTTTTTCTTTTTTCTTCAGACGCCGATATAGAGAAAACCACTGGTTGAGCGTCATAGACATTTTAGTGCTTGCATGGGAAAAGCGCACGATTCCTCTCTTATATCTAGTTTTTGCCTACACCGCCACCCTTACTTGTGATCGCGCAAGGTGATGCGGGTAGCAATGTTCTCTGGAAATTCTTCGTTCATTCATATAACGCTTTTTTACATCCAAGCATTATATGGCTACGCGAAAGGGAAATTCGCGTGTCCTATATTCGCTAAAACTCCCAATGCGTATGTGACACAGAAATTCGGCGAGCCCCTCTAGCAACGTTTAGTGAAAGTGTGACATCGTAATAGAAATCATAAAATGAAATTACAAAAGATACAGAGAAGAACGTCGGTGGATCTTGTTAAAGAGCAAGAAAAAAAGCTGCGAAAGCATAGAACCAAGGCAAGCGTCAGTGTACCGCAGGAATATAGCTGCAATAATAAAAAAAAAAAAAACGCCGCAGCCATCTATGTCACATTCATACTAAGAAGGAAAGGAGTGTTAATTTCAAGGGCTCGTTTTCTTTGTTATACACAATATTAATGAGAACTAACAGACAATAATGCCAAGGAAAGTATAGGGGATGTTTTTAGTAATAAATGTAAGGTAATTGTGAAGAAAGAAAAGTGGACGAAAAGATAGCTTGCCGCGGGCAGGGACCGAACCTGCGACCTTCGAATAACGCGTCCGATGCTCTACCAACTGAGCTACCGCGGCGGCCATCCCCCCGTCCACTTTATAGGGTATATGTGTGCATTTAAACGTGGGAGCGCCAGTCAGCGCCACCAGTAGCCATGACGGCGAGTGTGGAACACTCTTTTTCTGCCTGTTGGCGTCACATTCACACTAAGTGGCTTAAGCCACTAAGTGAATCCAATAAGTACCTGAAATGCCAGAATTACGACTGCTTGTTGTGCGAGTTTTCTATGTTGGCAGCAACCAAAGATTACAGTATTTTTGTGAAACAATGACTGATAACGGTGGCAGCATTATGCCATTTAAATGCATGGCAATTTCAAAGTGAACGGCATTTAATTGCGCGCTAATGAGAAACTTGTCTAAAGGAGGCGCTGCATTTGGTTAACACTCGGCACTTCATTCTGAACCACTACTGGCGTCATTACATAATGGGTCCTACATAACCAATGAGCGCAGTTTGCCCAAACTGGTTGCAATATTCTACATCAACCTCAGGAGGAATTATTTGAGCATTCTATGACATCTGTAAAGTAAATGCGTTGTGACAGCTCATGTTTATCACGCGAAACTAAACGGCGCTGATATCTAGCACAGTTATACATTTTTTTCGGGTTGCCCCTTTAAGCAGCGCAGAGATGCGAGCCTGGTGCGGCACGCGCGACGACCTGAATCTCTCCGCAACTAAGTTACAAGTCCATAATTAGGTTTCGCTGTAATTCTTACGCGGACTTCGCTTTATGCACTAAGCGAGCATCATTTGTTTGGGCAACACGCTTGCCCAAACATGGAAATGAATGTCGCACCCTTAAGCGCGTTGTGTTGGCGCACTGGGAGTTGTTTCAACGGTGTGCTTTGCGAGTTGATTTTCAAGAAGTGTGACGAAGGCGAGATGAAGTGTTATCTCATTACAGCCGTAACGAGCAGCTGTCTGTGGCAAAAGCCCATACTCGCACGTCCCCGCTTGGTGCGCTTCATGGCGGCATGGCTGACAGCATTAATTAGCCGCCGCCAAGTTCATCACTTTGGTGGGAAAGGCTCTAGCGCTAGGCCCCAGTCCGAAAAAAAGGCCGGCTTTGTTCGGAAACATGCTTCACGCGCGACGTTCCACGTTCCAGGGGTGTAGCCAGAAATTTTTTTCGGGGGGGTTCAACCATACTTTATGTATGTTCGTGCGTGCGTTTGTATGTGTGCGTGCCTATATACGCAAGCAAAACTGAAAAATTTCGGGGGGGGGGTTTGAACCCCCCCAACCCCCCCCTTGGCTACGCCCCTGCCACGTTCGTATTTCGTTTCAGGAGGCAAAGGCTCTTGCTGCCTAGAAAAAGTGCGCGAGACTTTTCCAGCTACGGCGATATCACTGAAAAATTCTTAGCTGCGTTATAGACACAACTCTTCGCAGGCTGCAAAACGTACTCTTCCGACTGCGGATATAATGCGGTAATTACGCCTCTGAAGAAAGTTAACTAGATGAGAGCAAATGTGAACAGAGTTTACTGTTTTGCGTTCCTGACATATATGAAATAATATATATTGACAGGTAAGTGTTCCCTAATTCTTCGTGATACATCAAACTTGCTTTCTGCAAGACATAGTAATTCATGTTGTTGTTATATTGTCTCCTCCTCATGACAAAAAAGTGCAAAGAGGGGAGCAACCCCGATGAGACCCGTGCCCGTAAAGACATTGAGTTGGAATCTTACAGCGAAGTTTGGTGACATATACTTTATATGATCTCTGATAGATGATCTTTTGTGGAACATGTCCCCTCCCCAACATGTCCCCTTGTAGTAATTAATCAACTTTGGTGTAATAGCATGCCACGTAAGGATAAGTACACAAATACTCTGGTTCTTCATAGCTGCAGCGACGCGGAATTCTAACTCCATAGTAATAGTTGGGAACAGAATTCTTTTCTGTGCACGATCTAGCGATAACGAGGCCGGGTCGGATGAGGCGGTCTGATGACGTCACCTGCCGAGGCGAACATAGCGGAACTGGCCATGCTAGAGGCGGACCTATAGAATGCAGCACTCATATGCTTTTACGCTAAAATTAGACTAAACTGGAAGTATGTAGTCAACCTAGAGGAATTAGTTATGACATCAGAAGAAACTTCTCTTGGTTGACAAAGGCACACAAAGACGGATGTAGGAATGCGAAATAAGTGAAGCTATTGTTATGACAATATATCATCAGCGTTAATTAGCAAGAACTTCGTTTATCAGCCCTGCGCTAATAAATATTAAACTCTTATTGTTCGACTACAACTAATCTATAGCTGCCTAAAATTCTGATGTTCGAGCTGGCACACTTTTTTTTCTGATATTGTGAAGAGAGATAAAGCCCGATATAGCTGTTTATGAAACTAGGACAAAGGCGTTTGAGTAACGGAACAAAAATATACGCGTACAGCCAGCTGGCCTTGTTCACTTCCGTACTGGAAGGGTTGGGAGGCGTGACCTCGATTCCCCTGAATCGACAGCTACCCTAATATACTCATCTCATCCCAACCAACTGGTACTGGCAACGCTGACAGCTACTACAACAGAGCTTGCGATCGGACCGTGTATCTTCATTCACTGTGCACGCAAAGCGGTCCGAAGCCTATAACAATGTCATACGACTATGTTGACTTCTCTGCTGTCTCCTCTCGCTTCTCTGGCAGACAAAACTGACCGAGATGCTTCCTTATTTTGCGCTAACCTCCACTCCGGGGCTTCTTCAAGGAAGGTTTTCTGCACTTAGGCATCACTGCTCTGTCGGGTGTTATTTTCCAGCAGAAGGGCAAGCACCATGAAGCCTACATTTAGAACATGGACAAACCTAACGAGTCCTCTAACGCATCTCTTTTCCTGTTGGCGCGATGTAGTTGTCGCCATAAGAATGCTGAACACCTAGTGATAATATTGTGACTGTGAGGAGTCTGACCTTGTGTGTGTGTGTGCTCCCCTCTCCCCCCCCCCCTCTCTCTGTCTCTATCTTTCAAACTCCTCCATCATTTTCCCCAGTGTATGATAGCATACCAGTTTTTCTAGGCTGGTTAAGACCCCTGCCTTTCTTCTCCCTCGTGTTCCTTTCTTCCTTACTTATATAGTAGCTCAAGCATAAATAAAGTGTAACACGTTCTTTCGTATTGCATTCGACACATATGGGTAGACCTAATGTTGTAAGGCACGCATTTTCTTTTTCAAGCTCAATTGTTATATGTAAATTCGTGAAGCTGGTTGACGGCTGTTTACTACAGCTCTGGTGGTGTAATGCATAGGTGACATAATACGCTTATAGTGAAGAATACCTAAATAATGATTTATTACAAAAAAAAACTTTAGAAAAGGCATAATTGTAAATCACAATAACATGGTCCCAAAGTACGAGCCCGGACGCTTAAATCTTGCCTAAAAGAATGTTTTCCAGCGACGAGACGAAACTATTGTTCTTACAACAGTCGTTCTGGAAAAAAAGATAAAAGATAGACAGTGTTCATTTTCTTAATGTGCCTCGCCAGCAGTGAGCCATAAAAATAGAGTTACACATTTCTTCACAGAGACGTAGAGATTGCGCTAGGACAAGTACAATTCTTTTTCTAGGAAGATATCTCCACCAGTGCGAGAGTTCAAAAGCAACAACATAATATCTACCGTGTCTTAGTAAACAAGCCGCATACTACCATTGCGCAGCCAAACATTACTGCCATCGACAAAATGAGTTCTTAGGGTTTCGCAAAGTAGTGTTTATAGATAAAAGGCCCATTTCGCCAACCGTACACTTCGCTCGTCTAAGCGCCCCGTTTAGCAATTGTTTAGGCATTTCATTCTTTGTAATTGGACGGCTTTAAATGGTTCGGCATTCGTTTCCTCGAAATGGCTCGCTCGTTTCCTAATAGTTCCTTCTCAAATCATTTGCCTTCCACAATGGGCCATTGGTTCCACTAGGCAGAGTTGCAAAATAAACCGCCATTTTTCTTTGTTGTTTTTGCACATCATTACACAAATCGCGCGTAGTGCAAGTTCGCTTGCTTATTTATATTTCTTATTCGTGAGGACTATACCCTTGTAACAACAGTGCAGAAAGTAACGACTAGAGCAGAATAAATACTTTTGACGTTGGCTGTGCGCGGAGAAATCTTCTAGGTGCAATTTTTTTACATTTTAATTTCGAGAGACATGAAAACTGCGGTACATTAAAGAATCAACCCACGACAAATAAAAAAAAAATCGGTCCTTCAGCCAAGCATTTCCAACATTGCCTTCCTTATTCACGCAGCTAGTGTCTAGTGTCACCAACTAGTCAAATAACAGAACTCATGTTCGCCCTACTTGCTGTAATTTTCAAGCCACTGAAGCCGGAAACAAGAAATTCGATCTCATAATAGAGAAGTCAACTTGATCCCAGCAGCTCAAATGTAAATATGTCTTTCTTACCTGAAAATTAGCAAGAAAAAAAGAAAGCTGCTTTTCCAAATTTTGGAATCTTTCTCATAAAACCTAACGAAAGCAGGAAGCGACGAGGTTTTCTCATTATTTGAAATAGGAGAGAGACGACAAGTCTGAGAAACGAGAGCTAATTCTGGGCGCCTATGTAGCTATGCCGTTTCACCGTACGCGCCAACCACCGATTTTTCCGTTGAATTCACCACTATGCCGAAACCCGATTTTGCAAGTAGACGTTGTCTCTTAGTCTATTTGTCCGTCTTGCACTTTTCCTTTGTATTTCTCGTTTATTTTCTGCACTTTCTTTCATACAGCGCACGAGCGTCAGGGTTCTTCAACCGGCATGGTTCTTCAACTCCCGAAAGACTGGTAATCCTAGAAATCTCCGTGTTCGTTTATGCATGTGATTGCGGCTTTCGCGCATGGAGGGTCGTGTTCATCCCAATAACTCCCCGGCTCGAAGGACCGGAAGCTCTTCTACAAGAGCGTCGCAAGTGTCACTGGAAGCAGCTACTTCGTTTAGCCTTCTGAATTTTTACTACAAATGTAAAGTACTCACGGATTGAAACGCGAAAATTTAAGGCTACGTGACACTTGTACATTCGATTCCAGCATCTATACTATGTTACGTAAGGCATATGGGCGCCGCCATCATGGGCTTTTAAACGAATGTTTTCTTATTTTTTGTATCCGCTGACGCAAACTGATAAAGTCAGGAAACGCCGAATGCACCAACCCAACAGTTTTCATGTGTATGCGCCAACAGTAACACTGTTAGCTTAGTTGTTCATGATAAAAGACGGCAAGGTGAACAGCCCAGCATGGAGGCACCGAAACCCGTCCGTAAAATAGTCTATAGTTCACGTCATATCAGTGGAATTTCGACTCTAACAATTACGTCATAGCCAACATTACCTTAAGCGGCCAGATTTGCAGTGGCATGTGCACTTATCACGGACAATTTCTCAAAGCAGTCGCTATAAAAAAAATCATGTCGCATTCGAATCCTTGACTACTGACGTTGTCACATTCAGCGCTTCCCGTTACGAGCATTGTTTCCTAAATAATAAGGCAGGCGTATGATGCTTAATAACAAGCCCTGGAAAATCGACCGCAGCGTTATTTCATCCACCGCACGACTGATTGCTTCGACACACTCCGAGGAAATTAACATTTGCCCTTTTTATAATTTATTTACAGTATTCAGGCTGATTGTGCAGCAATTTGCAAACATGGGTACGCAACCACAGTCATTGCTGTGAATTTTCAAACTGCCGCATAATCAATCACCATAAAGAAAGAAGAACGCGAGATATTATGGAAGCACAAGCTATAATAATTTTTTTCTGGGGTTTAACGTCCCGAAACCACGATATGATTATGAGGGACGCCGTAGTGGAGGGCGCCGAAAAATTTTGACTACCCGGGGTTTTTTAACGTGCACATAAATCTAAGTACACGGGCTTTAAACATTTCCGCCTCCATCGAAAATGCAGCCGCCGCGGCCGAAGCTATAATCATGGAAGGGCCCACATGTGTGAGCGCGCCGTAGGTTGCTTTGTCGCCGAACAAATCGCCGTTCCTTAACTCGATAGTGTGATAGCGTGTGTCATGTGGTGTAAGTTGGCATGTATAAATGTAGGCAGGATGCTTCAATAAACTTCAGTTCCTAGAGCATTTCCGTTGTACTTGTCTGTGTACCTCACTGTCCTTATCTTCATTAGGGCCGTCCAAAAATACGGTATGCTATTACAACAAGCCGAAGAAACAGTACTCCTGATTTGAAGCATTGGGAACGTTTTCTGCTTCCCGTGAGGGAATCTGTAGCTAGTGCAACAAAAGACGTGGAAGCGGTCATTTGAACTTTGCAAGATGTAACCACACCGCAAGTAAATGTTTCCCATCGTTTCTGAACCAGCAATGTCAGCGTTGTCAGAGGTAAGCTACTGCGCCTTTGTTCGCCCTTTTGTGCTTCATACTTTCGTCGTGGTCTTTTTACCATACAAATGATATACACTTGTTTTCCGTGTGTGAGGGAGCAAGACAACAGAGACCGCGACCTTCCACATGAAAAATAATTGTGATGAAATACGGTGTGCCGCCCATTCAAATCAACTATTTTATCATGTATCCGGGATAAGGCTAGTGCCTTAGGTTTGGTTGTTTATCGCTCAGTATACAAAGGCAAATCCATACCAGGATGCACAGATAGGTAAGCACGGGCAAAAAGATACACAAAATGCTTACGTATGTGGTTTCCGTACCTCTCTTTTGATCATCCTGTCTTCTACTCTCTTGCTGAACTTTTCAGCGAGAAAAGGTTGCCGTCGAATGTACCAGAGCAATGATTTAAGTGCCAATTCTAGAACGGCTGATCAGTTCTGACGAATTTTGAAGTTGGAACTATAACCCCGCTCGTAGGCTTTCGGTGATTCGAGCTACTAAGACCTAGCTAACGACGTTACCGTACTCCGAGTTCAGCGCCTCGAAGCCAGTCGCTTTCGGTGTTCAGAATCATATCTATGGAGTGCACTACATGACTACTACGTCAGATCGTCGTGAATAGGCTTGACCTAAAATTAAGCGTGGTTACTTTAGACCTAAAATTAAGCGTGGTCTAAAAATTTTGTTTATCCGTCCATCTGTGTTCAAAAAAACGAACAGAAATGTGCGCCGATTACGGAGATAGTGAAATACATTGTCGAACTTTGTGCTGAGCCATTCAACAGATAAAGTATAGTGTCAGAACCAATAACGTAGGCGATTGTGGATGAGAAATCGAATGCTCGCGATGTACGATCATCGGGACACTTCCCAACGTAATAGTTTCTATTTCTTGAAGCTTTCGAGTGAACATGTTCTGTAATACTCGAGCCCGTTTACTTTTTAAAAAAGAAACGTGAACATCGCGAAATTGAGCTTGGGAAAGCTAGGCAATGTAAAAATTATACGAGTGATAAGGCATTGGTACCAGGCATGTGGAATGGGTTTACCCTCTATTCTCGTGTAGCCGAAGTCGGTGACGCTGGCGTGATATATGAAAACGTCGTAGCACCGTCTTGCCGATGCAAGGTGACTGCTTACTCCTTCCCAATTACAATTGCATAATGAACATATTAAGCCAATTATATGGGCGCTTGACAGCGGCCGGCAGGTGCGATGCGATAACGACGCATAGTTATAAGTGATATTTAGCACTCATAAATGCGTAATCAGCACACTGGGACCAAATACGTACAGGAAGAACTAGAAGCAAGTACAATATGTGGCCAAGACGGAAGATGAGATGTACATGCGTGCGGAAATAGTTGAATGTGAAATACTGGACAAGGTATATTTATTCATTGTTCCGAACACTAACGTACTTCTTACCATACGTGCATAAAACAGCCGCAACAGCAGAAGAAGCGAGCCGAGCATGCTCAAAGCTACGCATATATTGGATAATTCTCGTTGAGGAAGATTTCGTGTAAAACTTTTTTTTTCAGGAATGATACATGAGTGATATTTTAAGTCGTGTTAAATTGTCTTTTTTTATTTTTAGTTGAATCTTCAGATTTTGGTTCATATTGCTTCGTATTCCAGAGCAATTAGTTTTGTTTCGCCTATACCGTGTATAGACACGCTGTTAAAACCATGGCTTGTCGTATAAGTCTGTTCAATTAACCTGGGATCACCCTGGCAGCGGCGGTGAGTTGAACCTTGTAGATAAAGCGGCGTAGATGCAGAATGGTGCAAACCGCAAGTTAGAGCTTCTGAACTCATAATTTATAAGTCATGATCCGTAAGTCAAAATTGAAAGACTGCCTCAGTTATGCCCGACATGGACGGACTATAGGGTAAAAGAGACTCAACGCGAGCTCAAATTCACACGCGCGTCGCGTATCCGCTTTATCCCGGCCGTGGCCCGACAAATCACCGCTCGAGAGAAAGGCTTCAAGGAATGCATGTCAGGCAGAAGGCGAGAAACGGGCCACGCGTGCATAACAGATATCGAAGCAGACCATATATAGGCACCTCCCTGCCCAAAAACGATAATAAATGTCAAAACATATTTCTAGCAAATGAGCAGAAATACAAGGCAGGTGGGGAAAGATTTCTATAAGCCATACTATTTATCCTGTAATTTGTCGAAGTTTCCGACTCCTGAGTCCCGCCGAACCCTCGTTCTACCGAATGCCTTTGTATATATTCCTTTAGCTCTAATGGCGTGTTCAGACGCCATTTTTTGGTGTTTTTTTTATCCAGCGCATATAGATGGAAATTGCTAGCCTTCTTCGTGCGTGCACCGGCACATTCAAATTCTGACATCGAAGTGAAGTTCCCTTCTCAAACCTCTTCATGTAATCTTAACCGCGTCTGGTGCTGCAGGGGGCTGTTCATGCTTTCTTGCCGATCTGGTCACACTGGCGCCGGCCTAGCCTTGTGAGCTTCCCACCATGACTCAACTCTCGTCGTTCGCAGCTTCCAGCACACCCTTCGCGCAAGCATTGAAGCCAACTCTACTCAGGGGCGGGGGGAAAGAAATCTTTCTCTACTATTCATCATGCTGATAGCAGGCATCTTGATAGAGGTGGCGGTGCCATCAATAAAAAGTCTACTGAAATAGTGAATCATAAGCGCCGACACTGATCCCTACTGTTGTCTAGGGAAAGGAACCGAAGGGACGCACGGACGTCGCGTTCTGCGCACCTGAGTCTTAGGCGAAATGTTAAGATCCGAAGGAGCTTCGCGCTAACCGGATATCAACAGGGCGCGTTGGACCTGCCTGTGTTTGTTTACTTCGGTTTCTATGGTGAAGAAAGGCATACCTTTGTTGCATAGTTCTTTTTTTTCTCTTGTATCGAGCAATCAGAGTGCAAGGTGTGTTGGACACAGGGAAGTTTATTGCATACTAGGAACAATAATTCAGGTGCACTGGGATGTCATAACATAGGTGATCATTATTATCGTTTTAGGTGTGACGCCCTAGAAATTACGGAATATTCGTGGAGCGATGTTGTACAAGTGTGCACGTAGCTCTAGGAGCAGCTATAACGTACACATATCGAAATAATGGAAAGTGCAAATGCTAAAACGATTAACGGCTGCCCAAAGCTGCCATTTCTTTACGTTGCAGACTGCTTGCAATCTGGTGCTACAAATCAATCATATTATATTTTTATACGCAAAGAAAAGGTGCGAGCTGAGTATTACACTGTAAATTTATTCATAATCACAAGCGCAACACGTGTGACATCCCAGAAAGCATCTCACGGGTCTTTTATTTTTCGTGCGTGCTCAAAGTTCTAATACAACGAAATGTGACACGAAGAATCAAAGAAAGTCTAAATTAAGTTTATAATTGGGTACAGTATTATAGTTTGGTTTTGTTACAGTGCGTAGTACGCTTGGCCTTTCTTTTTTGAAATTGAGTGTAGAAACGGATGCACAATTTTCTGGAGGAAGTAGCTCTTGCGCATTAAACAAGATTAGCTGTACCAGGCACGAACAAAGGGATCTGTATCTCATCTCTGTTTCAGTTTTGTGCGCGACAAAACTTGCTTGAAATTCGCCAGTAATCTGACTTATTTCTCTATGCCTATACTGGAAAACTTGACAACTGTTTTGTCTGTTCGTGTGTCAATGACAACACGTGCTATTCGCGTCTCTACGTGACGCCTGTAGTAGCAACCCAGGTTATCAACGAGGCTAGCCCTTCCAGCAGATCATTAAATTTTATTTCTATCTCTCTTGTAACCCCCGCTTACTAAGCTTGAATGACGTAACTTTCGTTTGCAGAGGCTTGTATAGCTTCTGAACTAGCAAAGTATGCTTACTCGCCAGTATTCCAAGAGCGCTCACTGCAGCAAAGCACGGGGTTTGAAGGGAAGCGGTGTTCAGGAGCGGCGGAAAAAAAAAAAAACAGGAGCTCCCTTGCCACTGGCGATTCCCTAAATGATTTAGGCGTACGCCACCCAATGTCGTTCTTTCGCTCTCCCTTGAACAATTGTTCCGTGATTTACGCGGCCATTATTACTCGCACAGAAATTACTGCACCGTTCCGCCGACTACATCAGCTTAGTCTTTAAGTCACATGGCACCAAACTTGCTGCTCCAGCCTAAACCCACTTCTGATGAGAAAGTAAAGAGCTTACATGTCGATTCGCAATCCAGACAGAGCAATTTCCCTCGGCGTTCCAGTTGCGTTTGTGTGTGAATCTGGCTCAGTCGGTAAAAGAAGCATCGACAGAACGAACTGCCAGCAATGGCTGGTGTTGCGCCATATTTTCGCCGTCCCTTCGAGCTCAGGAAACTAGGAAATCGCGCGCAATAGGCCGTAAACTGGGATTGGAGGGCCATAAATTTGATTTCCAGCCGTTTGTTTCACCACTACATTGGGCGTACAGGGGTACCCGAGAGATAGGAGAGGACGCAGCTGGGACTATGGGAAGGGTAATGAATGGCAGGAATAGGAACTATAAAATGCATGCAGGCCTTTACGTTCTCCGGCTAAGCATAAAAATAAATGAAATCGCGGAGACAGAACGAAAATGAGGTCCGAGCAATTGTGGGAACTCTCCAGCGTCAAGGAAGCATTTTACGGTGCGCTCGTCGTCACAGCCCGTTACGGGGCACCTTACCGCCGTAAGAAACTTTATTACCCGCACGAGAGATGCTGTCCTTAACTACTGGCAAGATTAAAAGTTAGGGCACCGTACTGCGCACGTACGAGCTCTGTGCGACGCTACTAGTACTGCCAGACATAAAGTAAAATGTCTTGTCCTTGTTGGAGAAATCAGTGGAGCACCTTCCTTATGCCTAATAATATTATACAGTGCACGCATGCGTGCCTGAGACGTGCGTGTGAACATGTTGAAATTTAAAGCTAGATTACCTTACGCCACCCTGAATCAGTGTCAAACGTTCTTTACGCATTGCACATTGCTGCTAAATTCATGTGGACCTTCATGTGGGTGTGGGTGTGGGGACCTTCATGTGGGTGTGCTTCTCAGCGCGACCAGGTTCGTTGTGTCCTGTTTGGTTTCCTTGAACAAAATAACTTGGTATCCAGTTTTCAGGGCAGTATTCCGTGTGGTCAGGTGTGTCTGCTACGTTGTCGACGCCCTCCATTCTTTGTCACCAACTATGTCTTTATCGCCCATCAACAGGTAATTTCCTTTAAGTTTACTTTTTAACATGAAAGTGTTTCATGCCAGGGTCCCCCAAGACTTTAGTGACGTATTTCTCTCACTGATATGACGTTGATAAATTGGACGCTAACGGTGAAGAAAAAAAAAACAGTAACCAAAAGCTCCCCGCCAGGAATCGAACCTACGGCTTCTTGACCGCGACGATAAGCGCCTGGCGCTTTACCGACGAAGATATATCGAAGCAGCTGCACGCTACTCCACAAACGCGCCTTATATCTCACACATTCTCTCTCGCAAGGTGCTCTCTGTTGGCGGGGCTAGGCGTGGAGGGTTGGTGCCGCCGTCTGTGAGCGGGGAAGGGAAGTAATGCGGCGTGACATTTATTAGCACCGATAGAGAACGATTCGGCGACGACGTTGTTAAAGCATCACACCGGAGATTTCGCGCAGGCGCGCAATCTCGAAGGCCATGGTTAAAGCGCCACGATGCCAGCAAAAAACATTGGTCGCGCTAGCATCGGGGAGTTACCCTAGACGCAGTTAGGTTTTTTTGCCTTTCGCTTCGTGTTAGCGTGTGACGGCTCGTTGTCGGAGTAGTGCAGCTTCCACATGCACCAACAGCGTTTGGCGACCGTCTGCTTCGAGCGCGACCGCACCCACTAATAAAACTGCTGCAGTAAGCGCCGCACAAAGGTAACGATGTCGACTCGCGAATGTCATGCCTTGGTGGAGCGAGACAGACGCCAGCGGGACGTGGAACGCATACGCGCGTTCTCGGCTCGAACTACAAACATCTTCGTTCCGTATCACTGATGCGCAGTGTGGTAGTGTGTGCATGAGCAAGCACATGCGTAGGTTACCATAACTCTGGAGCAAACACTTTCCCGTTTCTCACTGACGACGCTTTCAAAAGTGCATATCGAATACCAGTGTATTTATGTGCTTCTTGATGTCATTTTTGCGCGGGATTCATAATGCGCTGTGTCGAGGTATATGTTGAAAACCTCAGCTATCACAACAATTAAATCGTGATCATGGGCGTTAGTTGTCGCGATAAAAATATGCCAATAGGCGTCAACATGGGTACATCCACATCAAACGGTTCTAAACCTGCCAAACACCAATAGACCTTGTACAAGCTCTCACATATCACTACGCAATAAGCGCTACTTCTATGAAGACACGTTTCACTTTCTTGTTATGCGGATTCTTATTACTGAGGGATCAGTCGTGTTCTTTCCTTCAGTCATTATCTTCACGAAATGGCTTTCCCAGTGCTGTACTGTTTTTTTTAATACCTACACTTTTTTGTTATATAATATACCATACAAAAGTATGCACCACATAAATCATATTAGCATATTACTGTGATGAGGCTTTGTTGGAAAATGAAAACATGTTAGAAAACCTCTCTCATAGGTGACGCGATGCCCCATTGTTCATGTTCCGCTAAAGATACAATTTAGATTTTTCAGACGATGCTGTAGCTCTCAATGCTTTCAAGCTATGTAGTATGCGCATACATAAGTTACTCTGAATCATCGAGAACCCGAAGCATCAGGCGCTTGCAAAGCTCGAAGTACCTACGATAATTATGAGTTATCCCTGACGTGTAAGTGTTTCGCGAACGCAATTTTCGTATAACGTGTGCTTCATAGTGACATTCACAAAGAATTTTGTCGATTAAATTTTAGCAAGGTGAGTAGTGGCGGTAGTTTGTGACTAACGATCATAACACACTCTACAGCCACGCAGTGGGCCTGTTGGTACATCATAGTGAAGAATGATAAATCACACCAGAGCGTAAGAAAAGAAAAAGGATGCAAGGATTGGCGGGAAGAAAGCGCTCTTCCCGTCCAGGTTTCTGCTCACGCTCTGGCGCTGTTCATATTCCTTCGTCGTGCCATGTAGTGCACTAAGCAGCACAAGGCGCAGAAAACTGAACCAGCGCGTGTCTTGTTTATTGGCGTTATTTATGGTTTATCCTGATTGGCTGGGCGTTTCATGAAAGTGAAAAAAAACAATGAATAAAATAAGAAGAACGCCGTGGTTTGCCTTGATACAGTCGACATTCACTCTGCTGCGCTCCAAGCCACGAATTTCTGGGAGAGATGCCTGTGAGCCAACGTGCAACGGCCCTTCTTTGCCATAATAATAATAATAATATCTGGGGTTTAACGTCCCAAAACCACCATATGATTATGAGAGACGCCGTAGTGGAGGGCTCCGGAAATTTCGACCACCTGGGGTTCTTTAACGTGCACCTAAATCTAAGTACACGGGCCTCAAACATTTTCGCCTCCATCGAAAATGCAGCCGCCGCGGCCGGGATTCGATCCCGCGACCTTCGGGTCAGCAGTCAAGCGCCATAACCACTAGACCACCGTGGCGGGGGCCTTCTTTGCCATGGAGAGGCCGCTGCGGGCACCCAGATCAATGCAAATTTCTACTCCCGTATAGTCGATGGCTTCTTCGTTTCGGTAACTGTGGTGAGTCGGGAGTAAAGCCCTATGAATAATGCACCGCCACGTGTCTTCCAGTAGCTACTTTTTTTTAGGCTGGCTCTTGCGTGTGAGGAAGACCCCAGAGGCGTCACTGCTTCCTTTATATTTCTAAGAAATTAGGTCAACCTGAAAATTTTTTTTGCCCTCTGTTGTATAGTACACAGATTTAGATTTTACGCTGGTAGCTTCAATGCTTGCCTGTATGTCTCAATTTCGCTTTGGCCTTCCACGTTTTGCTCATCTTATTCAAGTACTCTGATACGCCCGCACACGGACCTTCCTCTATGCGCGTGTAGCTCTTGTTTACTAGCAAGATTGTATTCAGACTCTCTGCGCACGTTTAGGAAGCAAATATTACAAGGTCATGTTTGTAATTATTTGGGGTTTTTCAATATTTATCGTTCCTTCTCTTTTCCGCCAGTCTTTGCCTGTGCTGAATTAGATTCCACAGTGCGGCCATTTTTTCATCAAATCGATGACACATTCACGTCCATGACCTTGGACAGCGCCAATAATAGTTTCAACTTTATTTCACACATTGTGAGGTATCTCTCTGATGGACGCTTTATTTTAGCAGGTTGAGGATGACGAATCTGATGATTATGATAAGTACACACCCGTGAAGAAGACGAAGGGTGAGCATAAGGCTTACAAAATATATGAAAGCGTCAGCATATGTAAGAATGCTTACCTAATATTTCAGATGCTCAGTTTTGTCATTTCGCAAAGGCTCATAAGTCCAAAGATATTATTCTCACCCTCGTAAATATGTTTGAAAATAGAGGTTTAACTAAAACAATATTTTTCTCTCTACACAAATCATGGTGAGTTTCGAGCAGCCGTATATAAAAGGAAGATAAAGCGCACAGGGCGCGTAGTTCTGCCCCTGAATTTAAAGGTTACTGAAGTTTTCCTCGGCATTAATTGCGTGTGTGTCCACTCATCGGCTGATAAATTGTAGATTCTTTGTCTTTTCTTGTAAGCTTCGAGCTAAATGCTTAGCTGCATACAATAACTCGACAGTTTTCTTTAGTTCCTTGCGGAGCTTTCGTTTTTACTGCGAGCTGAGATTCTACACCTAAAAGAAGATTAACGAACAGTCATCCGCTCCTTCACTACCTCCAGTTCATTAGTACTGTTAGCCGGAAAAAATTGCGGGTAGCCAATTGCATATTACCTCAATATGTCTAAAAAAAGGGAAACCTTTATCACTCTTCTGGTAATTAGGATCGGCGCATCAAGCTGCTGTTATTACTAAATACTTCCTCTTCACCAAAGCTCTGCCATTAAAAGCATAGCTGTGTCTTATCGGTGTAGTTACGCATGTATGGACGGATCGAAGCAAAGCACATTCCTTCGTCCTGCCGCCATTCGTCTTCTTCGTATGTGGCTCCCATGCCGCTGCCGTTCGAGAAAGCGAAGGTACATTAATTAGAAGCGGCAGTCAATTAATAATTAACGAATACCGTTCGGTGATCCCGCAAATATACGGGGTTTCCTTTAATGACGCACCAGCAATTATCTTCTCCGCCAACAGTGCCGAAAAGGAATGAGACCTCATGTATTGTAGGTGCACCGGTGGCGTTCACTCTGTGTAATGTGAATTTTTTTATAAGCTTTGTAACCAGGTTAGGAAAGCTCGATTAGGTGTACTCTACCTATATGCCTGCACGTCTGCAGCAGCCATGCGTGCTAATTAGAGGTCTTATGAAGTGCACCACCGATAACGACATTGCAGGCGTTGGTGAAAGTCGACTTCTTTTCGCAGGGCGGAATTTGTCAGTGAAACCTGGCTATTTTCAGTGGCTTTAATTCTTCCTTTTATTGTTGATACTGCAGTGGTATTCACTATATCATGAGCATGACGACATTTTGTCTTCGTGAGGACGAAGTTTGGTTTTGTAAGGAAAAAGACGGGGTTACTTCTGACGATAGGCAACCCGCCATCTTGTATGTCTGGCTGTTTGTTGCAGAGCACCTCCTGTAAATATATTTTCACTTATATATATTTAGCTAAAACAGTATCACCGTAGTCCCGGTGGCATCAGCCTGAGTACAAGGTACTTCTCGTGATATTGACTTTTATTATGTTTTCCTGGCTTTCGTTTCCTCTCGGTACAGCGCGGTGTAGTAGCCCGACCTGGCAAACGCTGTATAGCTAGAAAACGAAAACGAGGAAAGTCCTGGCGTTTTATATTAGCCTTCTAAGCATAGAGGGAGAAGAGCAGTCCTATACTGCCAAAAAACTAGAGATTCTCGTGGCGCAGACGAATTTTCGCGCATCAACACGTATTCTAGTTCTTTCTGAGCATCATTACCGCGGCAACTGCGCAACACTTCGAGGCGTTGCACCCTTGTGCCTCTGCACAGTCGCCGATCATCGCCAGGCAGCAGGCTGCGCAGACTTGTGGCGTTCATTATCAGTGCCAGCTGCCGGGAATGGACTTGCAAAGACCTGCTCACTGATTGCCGTCGGGGGCCGGTTACCTCACAGAACCTTGCTCGTGTGCTGCCACAGCTATATTAACTTTGGCCACAAGATGCTGGGCCGAACGTCTGCAGCGTGCAGATTTGATCATCAGAAAGCCGTCTTTGGCAATCTGATGGGCACTGATGGGAGTTGCAACGTGATAACGAGATATAGTTTGGAGATGGCAAAACCAAAGAAGAACATAAATGCTCGGGTCATGGACCCAAACGCAAGCCATTCCAGCAATAGTGCTCGGTTCTCTGATCAGCACTAAAATTTGACACAGCGATGCCGTGTCAAACGAAACACAGAAACGTTACTTCGATCATCGTCCGCACCTTTCTGAGTGGCCTTGCTCAAAGCTACCAAAAATTATACTACTCTTATAGATTTGTTCCAGCACAATAGGATGGTCGATAGTTCATTTTATCGCATTTTTTTTCAAGCGGGTCTTGTCTTCGTGCCAGTTTTGATTATTTTCATACTTTAAAGACGTCCATCGCTGTGCGTGTGAACGCTCATGCTTGTAAAGGAAAGCACATTTCATTACGAGCGCCCAGTTAGAGAATGAGAAATGATGAGAATTGTCGGGAGGCTAACTACACGAAGATGTCTGTTCTGGTTACATGCACGGTAATTTTCTTCCGAACTTAATGATGACATCAAGTTCACGAGGGAAAATAAGACGTTTTACTAAAGAGAAAGTGGCACATCCTAATGAAATTCTTAGATCAGTCTTACTGTGAAAGCTAAGCGTGGCATCCAGAACCAGCCTGTGACGTACGCGTCGGCCCTGTGCAAATGTTTTTAGTGACCAACTTTTATCCTTCTCATAACAGTAGAGTGTCATATTCAATGAAATAACACAATCTCGGCATGCACTATTCTCTTACTAAATTATTGGGCTTAGAGATTGAACTGCCAGCAATAACTGCGGTAGTTTCTTTACAGATTTCGGTCATCGCTGTCGAAATGTACCAAGACTGTAAATTGCTTAAATTTAGAAAAAAGTATTGGACGGGTGATCAGTATAAACCGTTTACCTTATGATAAATCAATCATTAAAGACGATAGTCTTTCTTGGGAAACTTCAGCGCAGAAATTTTGATCTGTCTTTCTGTCCGTCTGTCACACGTTTCAGCCACCCGGCCAAAGTCTAAGCTTTTGCTGAACGCCCAGCCATCTTGAATTGGTAGCTGCGTTCATATTTCTGAACATTGTCGATCAAAAAGCAAATATTACGGATATCTGAGGCGCAACATCAATACGTAAGCATTAGGTGGTGTGTTCCTTTACTAGAAAATACGTAGATACGTACTTATAAAGACCCTAGTGTTTCTGAGGCTGCGCTGAAAATGCGATGATATGCACGAAAAAGCCCTCTGCCAGTGTTTCTTACGCTGCGCTGAAAATGCGACGCTATGCACGAAAAAACCTTCTGCCGAAGATATGGTCCTGCCTCCTTGCAGTGGCCCTGCGTTCTGCACAAGCTCATGTTTCCCGACGCCACTGCCAGACGGCGTCCATATCTCACGCAGCGCCTCCTCTATTTTATCAATGCCAGCCAGGTGCGACCGATTCAACATAGAAGAGGCGCTGTCTGAGGCAAGGCAAAACACAAATGGCAGAAGACTATCGTCTTTCGACGACATCTGCAGCGAAGCATGCAGATACGCGTCCAATTTTTCAGTTATTACCATTGATTCTGTAATTTAACATGTTTGCTCCATCACATGGCTATCGCTTAGGCTTTAAAATTGAGACCAAAGTCCTTAGATTATAGATTGTTTATGGAAATAACGGAATATTGCGTTTAATTATGCCGTACAGTCTACTCGGCCGCCCGCACTCCCCTGTCTTCTTATTAACGCCCACAGACACGTCATACAAACTGCAACAGGATACGCGCAATCAAGCATGCAGGTTATCTTTTCAAAGTGCACGTACAGAGAGCTTGAATACGCTGGAACAGGCCCACGTCGTCACTGAAGTTCGCGAAAACCAGATTGCTGACCAGTCGGGGAAGTGTTATTGGCAAAGTAAAGGCAAACTCGGCAACATAGGCGCCTATTTATGGAACGGTGGGGTCGGAGGAAAAGCTCTGGGGCATGACGCTACTCTGCGCAAATCGCTTCTATAGTAAAGCTGGAACCACGATGCCTGCTTGATCTCTTCATATCCGGAGAGCAGAATTTTTCTTGAGATTTCACCACGTCTGTCGCAATTTGCTCTGACAGCAAAGCGTTACTCGCCCTACGTTATCCCCTTCATCTCATCATACGAGGCGAGGTCGTGTGGGCGACGAAACCCGATATCCTAAGAGCTGCCAATGCGGGCGTGCTTTTAACGCGCTCAGCTGGGTGGGCACGCATCTAAACCGCGAATAAGCTGTCAAACAAAGTGCGAATCCAAGGGTTTAAACAACGCCGGGCTTTCGTAAAGTAGGAATGAATACATAATCTTGTTACTGATTCCGCGAATTTTAGATAGATAGATAGATAGATAGATAGATAGATAGATAGATAGATAGATAGATAGATAGATAGATAGATAGATAGATAGATAGATAGATGGATAGATGGATAGATAGATAGATAGATAGATAGATAGATAGATAGATAGATAGATAGATAGAGAGATAGATAGATAGATAGATAGATAGATTTAGAAGCTGCGTTTATCTAGCTAAGCGGCTTAAGCTTACCGGTAACTCTGTAAGTATACTCACACCGTGTAAACACTTCTACTATTCAAAGCGGTAAGGGAGTGGCATAGACTGAATCAAACTTAAGAAGTTTCCCCACCGTAGTATTCGAAGAAAGATAGCCCATACCGGTGAAGGCTAATATGTGACGTCTGGGGTACATAAGTTCGTGTATTGGCTGAGTATTCGCTTTGCATCATGAATTGGCTATGGTTGAATTTTATCAGGAAAATGAAAAAAATTCGAAGTAGTTGCCACAGCTGAGAATAAGAAACATTTCCATATAGTTAAGCCTTGCAAAATACTACTTTATTTGAGAACATTCAATGTAACAGTTATTCCCTAAATTCAACAATATGTGGGTGGTATTGGACTGAGGCTTGTGGAGTACAGAACGTACTGTCCCTGACCTAGGGACAAAAATAATCGGAGAAAATTGTTTTTTTTGTGTGTGCAAATGTATCTCTTTATTTTCGACGTTGTCAAGAGCTGGCAAGTTTGCGGTCAAAAGGAGAAAAAGCTCTACGCACTGCGACATGTTGCATGGCACTTCGATATGCACAAGGACCGACTTGATATTATCTCTCCCCAATGATCACATTCTCGACCCAAGTAAGTCTTACGCTTTGGATGCTTCTCCAAACATTCGAAAGAAATATATAACGCTATAAATCTAGAAGATGCTAATTGTGCATGCTTTGATTTCCAGCTACTCTCTTATTCTTTATGAAATAGATAAAAAAATTATTTTTTAACAGTGCGGACTTCAATACGCTTATTGTACCACGTTTGCTTTTTCAATCCTTCCAGGCGAAAAAAGAGAAGGGAGTGCGAGAGAAGGAGAGCCAGCATTCTGTATTTTTATTCGCTGTTGATTGTCATTCTGATTTCCCTTGGCGCCAGCTCTCTCGTCGGCACTCCTTTTCTGCCGAAAAGCGATAGAAGCAGGGTGTTTTATTCAATCAAAAGTACTCGTACTGTCTTGCGTACTTTTAACGCTTGAACGCCGGCATAGGTCGGAATAAGTGAATCCCTTTCGCTATGCAGTTGAAGACGGCGATAACTTTTCAGTGTTTGTCAGGGATACAAGGGATAAAATGTTCATTTCTTAGAGACAATGTCTCCTGTATGCTTCAGTGGATAAGTTGATGTGGGCGCACGAAAAAAGAAATTTAGACAAGAAACAAGGAATAACAGAAAACCGTTATTCCGAATCAGGCAGAAATACTTGGGTGGCAAGAAACGTTTTTTTATTGAACATTGCTAGCCAGTTTTATCCTTACGCGCGCAAGGAGACTAAGCCCTTCACAGATCAGGAAGTGACACAAAAATGATGCCCTACATTGAATAAAGTGCGCCAGCTCAGACGAAAAATTGGCAGACATTGAAGAAATATTGAGACTACCTCGAATGTGGCAGGGGGAGTTCTACTTCTGGCGAGTTGTTTGGAGCAGCGCAATTGCAACCTGCAAATGATGTGATAGAGCACTGGGCATGGGGATACATCTCCGCTCCTAGAACGCCAATATTGATCATTTTTCAACCTATTGTAGCAGCTGCCTTTGTTTCCTATGGCATTTTTGAGAATGAAATTCAGGTGTCTGTCGGGTTCTTTTCTGTTACTGAACTTGTATCATTTTACTCCATTCTCTTGGTCGGTTTATCCTGAACATACATGAGCCTGCAGTCTTCGTCGGCGATAGCAATGTCCTTTCTCCACCGTCCACTAGTGTCCCTTTTTCACAGATGTCTAGATTCTGGGCGTCCAGATTCGAGACAATGACGACAGTGATTTATTGTCACAATGATTGATGTATTACTCTCTCCCTTTCCTTACTTCAACTAAGGTTGACAACCATGATACGTGAAGTTCGCGCAGCGCCGCACTTTTTCTACCTTTCCTTACTGTGCCGTGTTCTTTCGCGGTAACACGCCCGTTCTTGTAGCAGAAACTGCAGTTGTTCTGGTTCGAAATCAATTACGAGGGAGTTGGGACACGAAATAAAAATATTTGCCGCAAGCTTTTCGATCAAACCAGTGAAGCGTGTTATTTACAGTCACTCCGCAACGCTCCGGTGACGTTGCCATACCCGACGCCGTACTCCTGCCCCCCCCCCACCCCTCCCCCCCAAAAAAAGTTATTTATAAAGAACTTACGGCGTACGCATCACTTCAGAAAACCAATAGCAAAAAGGCGCTCGAGTAACAGCAGAGTGAAAATTTCTTCCAGCCATTTTCCAGAACGTGGAGCTCCGGTATGTATCTAGGCACCTTAGTAAAAAGTTTGCGGCGCTGAAAATTGAAGTCAGGCGTGTAGGCAGGCATTAACAAGTCACGCAGGCATCAGTTTCTATGGTAGGAATATAACTGGCCGAAGTTGCTACCTTATTATGTTCCGTTAAAAAAAAAGATCAATGAAAAGTTTTGAGACGATAATGTGAGTTTCGTGACGTAATTGAAAAGCGGAGGAGAAAAGATAGGCGAACGCCTTTCAGGAAAGGTAAAATATGCGACATAGCGGAAAGAAAACAGCGCGAAAGATGGAGCACACTTTAGCTAAAATATGCGACAGTACCTAAAGAAGTACCATCCATAATCTGAGTAACATATTCTTGCTCGCAGAAAGAACTGCTGATGTGAGCACAAACGATTCACATGCAATGCGCTTTCTTCTTTTGTAGTGCGAAATTCTGTACACAATATATTAGTGAAAAGTAGCGACAAGAAGCGGCGGTAAGCAACACCACATCACATGTAGCGGGTAGGTCCTCACGGCTCGAGCCGAAGGCTGTTGATGCGGTACTTCGCTGCAAGCTTTCATGGGGTATTTGAAAGAAATACAGGATAGTGGCGACCTCAGCTTTTATCGTGCTTCGCGTGTTTGATCTTGCTCGGATCGTCGTTGAGCGTCAATGATCGTTTCTGCAGCCTCTATTATAGTATCCTTCGAACTAAGATTACCGATGTACGTTCTGGTACGTTTCTTTCTAGCTTATCTGGGGCATATTATATTGCCCGGGCACAGCACCCTAATAGCGGCGCCTGTGTACCTCCAGTCAGGAGCGCTGTCAGAACCCCAATATTTGCAGCGGTAATGCTTGCGAGGCGTGCAGGCTCTATAATACAGAGCTTAATGCCGCTGCCGCAGCACTTTCGTTCCGTTATTGAGAAATGCATCAGGCTTTATCACTTACGTTTGGTGTTGTGAACATACCGCTGACTCATCTAATGATTCATCGGCCAGTCTGTATAACAGCGAGCTTTGCAAGTTTCGTAGCGCTGGTACGATCGTCAAGGGGGTAATTTGCACGGATGTGCGTAACCTTAGAGGGCTGCTAATGCTGTTTGGTTGAGCAGCCGCTGACCATACAGGTAACCTTGCATATCATACCATATTCCACCATTGACTTCATTACGCGCTTGCGTAATCATTCTGACCATTCGTAAAATTATTTTTATAAATGTTTCTGCAGCAGTACATGAAGAGTGGTGTATAGACAGCCCAAAAATGAAATGGACATTGAGGAAACATGTCGCACAATAGCTGACTATCAGCGAAGTCCTACGTTATAGGATTAACATTATTATTATAGTTGTATCACTCTACAGTGAAGGGAGCAGCACAGTACTTGTAGTTTGGGTTTCGCATAAAGAAGCTTAAACTGTTATGCTTCTCTAGTCCACAAAAAGGGCTGTTCTCGCAAAATTCATATGAATGACCAGTCGTTTTTGCCCTCGTGTACCTCGCTATTTGACCGTTTCGTTGAGGTGTGGTTTTCTTATAAAGTTTGTCGAAATGCCCTGTCAAGTTTCTAAGGAAACTAGGGGCCACTCCTTTCATTTAACTATAAAAGTATACCGAAGACAGCTTTATATTGTCTTCCTTTATTCTAGAATGAGAAATGAGGCTCAAAATAAAGTTGCAAATATTGCCATTTACGGCCTATTCTAGTCGACGTCCTTGTGTGTAATATTGCAGCCGCGGTGGTACAGTGGCTACCAGTGCTGCGGAGTTGCCGCTCCGGAATTGGAATGACTCCGGGATCATTCCACATTTTCGCGACCCCGGAATGGAATGGAGATAATGCTTGGAGGAATGGAGTGGGAATGGAATTAAGCGCCTTTTGCATGGAATGGAATGGGAATGGATTTACGTCTTTTTCCGAAAATAGAGCACGGTTTCGTCTACGTGCTGTTTTTCGAATGTCAAACATTAGTAAATCAAAGCCTCGAATTTAACCATACAACAGTATTTTTATATTGGCTGGGCTGATTACAAGCACGGTACGTTTATAAGCAACGCGTCTACTACAAACCGAGGCATACGTTAGTGTACAAACAAATGCATTATCCCAGCAGATACTGAAGGGACAAACAAGTTATCCCTGGGCGTTGGTTCTATTGATACCCCCACACGAAAATGGCGAATACTCTATGCAAAGCCTGATATTTATCTCACGAGCAGTTTAGTACCTGACACACGTAAATACCCTTTGCGACAAGGAAGACATTGCATATCTGCTCACAGGCGAACACAGAAAGTTCTCCTCACCCCACCCATGCTTGCGAGGCGCGCTTGACGAGCGTGAGTGCTGACGAGCAGTGCGGCCCAGTGTTCCGTATTCATTGCAAAGGCACAAGGTGCCCGAGCGGTGCACTGTTCCCACTAATACCAGCAGATCTAGACGATTTTGTTCCCCATTAACCAAATTTTTTGTTTTCTCCATCTTCACAACTGCTCCAGACGCGCGGCAAAACTGCTTAGTCTTCTTGAACACTACTTTTGTGAGCATAAAAATACGCTATGTCTTCATTTTAGCACAACAATTTAAGCTTAAGCAATATGAAAACATCACCGTTCGTTCAAACACGCTGACCATGCAAATACTATAGGTAGCGGGAGAACTGCCCCTATGGGAATTAGTAGCGTGGTTCTACTGCACAACATATGTCACCAAGCTACTATCCCTCGACCTTGGTAACGTGTTTTGCGTACTTTTGCAGTTCCTAATGCATCTCATGACATAAGCTTTATGGGGCGTTCAATCTTAACTCGATAAAACTATCAAGATGCCTTCCCTACGCTGAGGAATTACAGGAATGGAATCGAAATGCCCGGCCATTCCCGGTGTGGGAATGGGCTAACTTGTTTCATTCCGAGGAACTGAAAGGAATGGAACTGCGGCAAGTTCTAATTCACCGGAATGGAATTGGAATGGAATGGAGGCGCGCTTTCCGCAACGCTGGTGGCTACGGTGCTCGACTGCTGACCCAAACATAACTGCGGCATAGAAACAAGCGAAATAAACCGCTTTGTCATATAAGATTAGAAACTTTTACGTGGAAGTTTGTGGCTAAACGTTACCAAGTTTTTAGGCTTCTTGTATTGTCGACCATTTGCAGCGGAATTATGCTCCAGCGTCGACTTTAGAGCGATTCATCATGACGTCTAGTGTGAGTGCTTTCTTTCTTTTTTTTGTTCAAGAAGAAAACTTAAAAAAAAAACGCTTGGCTGTATTACTATAGCCAGTTCTTTACTTTGTATCTTCAAATTAACTGTCAGAAGTGTTACTCCATCACTTTATCCGATATTTGGTCATTTGACATACGCTATTCTGCATATACAAGTTTTTGTGGGAGATAGTAGTTGTTCAAAACACAGCGAAAAGACATGCTGCACATATCCAATAGATAGCGCCAAGTGTAGCACTGTTATATCCAGTAAAACATTACTAACATAATGTGTAGCGTTAAAAGGCAACATTGGTCAACATGTAACAGCACCGAATATTTTACTGCTGTTGGTGATTTAAAGTTTTTATAATAGCACACACCTTTAATAGTGGTAGAACAGCCTTATACACAGTCGCGGTACTTGTCTAGCGCCAAAGGCCCATTTGCAAAACTACTTGCAGGTTCATAGTTCAGCTTTTCTACTTCTTGAAGAAAGAGGAAGCGAATAAAAACACGGGATACTGAGATACTTTCACATCCCAGAAACATGAGTCTTGGAATCTTCTTTAATTACAGTGCTCTAACGCTTTCGGTGCTAAGAAGGCCTCCGGTGTGGATTTCTGAAAGGTTGCGCAGTAGTGAAAGTGCGAGAAACGCAAAGAATGGCGTGAGAACAGAAGCTACTTATAGCATCTTCGCGCGTTAAGGTCAACAGCTCGGAAAAGACCCACTTTGTCACCAAGAGCGGTAGCGAGGAAGCTTGGGAAATGCCGGAGCACGCGAGACCGCTTACGTGTTAGCGAACGTTAAAGCAAACCTTAAATATCCGCCCTCAAAAGCGCACGGCGCTGTGTGGAACAGAGAGAGTGAATAGTTTCGGGGCCATTTTAGAGAAGGAAGTGCTCTGGCGGAAAGAATTATCTTTGCGCTACACTATGGTCACAAGAGGATAAGCTGGAAAGTGAAGTTTGCCTAAGGCACGAAAAAAAAAAAACTGTGACCTAAATTGGCGCACACAGCTCGAGGCGACTAGAAGGCGTACCCGCCAACATTCACGGAGTTCCAAGAGTGGCTACAACCTCTGGCTTTTATCCACGAAGGCAAATTTACGTTGGTAGTCAAGAGGCCTAAGCCGTAATCTCTTGCGGTGCTACGAAATTTACGGTAACTATCTTATAAGTTGACTGTTTTTTTTTCAGCTACGCAGCTTTAGAAGAAAGAAAAAAACGTTTTTTATGTATTGAGGTAAGAAGGGTAAGAAGGGCTGCCACCAATTATATAGACCGCCTACTAATGCGTAGACTCCACGTTTAGCGCAATCATGTCAACAGGCAGATTTATACCAGACAGAGAAGTTACTTCGTATTTAGGCTATACAGGTAACGCCACGCTACATTGCGTTATTTTTATGTAAATCTATTCGATTCTCTCACTTGCTTGCAAAGGGGGCAGGGGCAAAGAAGAAGTCGCGAAAGTAACCAAATAAGTAAAAGCAGAAGAGGTGAAAAACGCTTCGAAACGAGTGCGCCCTTTTCGAAAACGCTGTATCGAAAGTTGAATGCAGATTCACACCTCCATATATTGTTCAGAAGAGAACCGTCAGGTAGGCATCGTGCATGAGTACCTCCGCAGCCACAGTGCAACCACGTCAGATCGTTCTGTTTTCTTTCCGTCACCCGAGGTACGAGCTCGAAGATAAGAACAACTGCGGAGAAGATGGATGGGGAGGGTGAGGGAAGGGCACGAACCTCCAGCAGCAGAACTTACTGTGCCACTTCCACCCATGGTACCCGCTTCATAACGTCCGCTTTTCCGGGGCCTCTGTCTGGGTTGTCCTCTCCTCGCAGCTTAATCTTGTTTGGGGGAGAAAGAGTAAGTGCGTTGTTTTCTTTCTGCCACATCCACAACTCAATCCCCTTGGTCGTGCAGAAAGGCGCACCGTTCTTGCCACCCATCTCCTACACATCAGAGCTTCGCCCTCCGAAATAGCCATCATCCCGGAGGTTCGCACGCCTACCCACCCCTCACTTCCGCCTTTACCGCTCGTGCAATCTACCAACAATAAATCCTAATCTCCGTCGAATGAACACCGAGGCCTGGTAACCCCGATGCCTGGGGTGTTCTGGTGACTCGCTCTGTCTTGTAGCAACGGCATGCATGTTGCATTTGTTGCTGTTATCGCCGCTCCTCTGCCGAAGGATCGCTTGCCCCGGAAGGGGAACGCACCCTTTTGTCACGGGGGAGCAACTTCAGAGGGGAGATGTTGCAGTAGACGCTACATGAGTAAACGTCGACGCGTGCCAAGTTTTACGACTAGCCTGCAGTTATTTCTCTGGTCAGAGCAGCAGTACCATTTACTTGAATTAAACCTGGCAACCCCACCTAGGTTGCCGGGCATGCTACTTCATTTATGCAACTGAAGTGTCCTGGGAAGTGTCATCATGTCTTCTGGCAATTCTAGAATGGGAGGACTGGAATTTATTTACGCAGCGTCGCAACAACATACATGGGAACTCAAGGATGGACAAACGCTCGCGAATGAAATAAAGAGTTCGTTGTTATTTATTCGTGGCCTTATTAACTATATATATACACAATGCATGGCAGTGCGCGCTCACCGACATCCATGGAGATAATGTGGTGAGCTGCGGCGTGGCTCAAGCCTTCGACCCCCGCACGATCAAACTGAGTTAAACGTTTATGACACGACTGAATTTCTCTTTAACAGATTACAGCCTTACTTCTATGAAGGTGTTTGAGCTGCAGTACTTGTAGTAATATCGTTTGCAAAATTCCTAAAATGTTGATGACTAAGAGAAAACAGAAATATTGAACATAAGAAAAGGTGCTCGTGGTGCTTTTGAGCGGCACAAAGAAGTATTTTCCCTCAATTTTCTTTTCGTAAGGCCCTATTAGTGTTATAACAAGGGAATTGATTGTCTGCCAATTTGTCTACTTACCCTCCGCTGGAAATAGCAATATTGGGGTTCGAGACGTACACAGTTCCCCATGAATTTGTTCACATTGTTTTACTCCTCTTGCTGCTGCCCAGTGATTTAGCCGTTGTATCTCTTTGTTGTCCAAAAAATTGATGGAGCTTGCACTAAACCGCGCAAGGCTTGAAACAAAAACTAGGCAATTCTGAAGAATAATCTGGCTGCTTTTAGGTTGCTTCTAGGCCTCAGCTAGGTGACGCAGGTTGTTTGTAGGTTGCTTCTAGGTCGTTGCTAAGATTTATCTAGGTGATACTAGGTAGTTTCTACGTTGATACTCAGCACATATAGGTTCAAGTTAAATCACAGACAGTCACAGACACGACACGGATGTCCAAAATCCAGAGACAGAAACCTCCGCTGAAAAAAGCGTTCGAACCTATCATAGATCTACAGGCACGTCGTCGTTAGCATAGGCCTTCAATCGCTTCGGGTCTCCTCGCAGCCGCCGTTGCCCTTATCATTACCTAGTATTCTCTCGTTGTACGTACTCGGGGTCTTCGGCTCGCCGTCATCGCTTCGCAGCCATTTGTTGTTGGGCTAACTGTTGCCTTCTTCAAATTTAGGGGACCAGTGGTGAGTAGTGGAATTTACCCAATTTCTGTGGCACATACCCGTTCATTATGATGATAGTTGTTTGGTTCGTCGGACAAGGAACAATTTGCTAAAGAGCTTCGCTGTTAAAAAAATCATGTCGCACAAGAATGGCCGGTCACACGAGTAATGTGAGTATAACCAGTACAAAAACATCTGTATCGAAGTTTGTGCAGCGATTAGTGCGAAAACGGAGGAGCTAGGCAAGATAAACTATTATCGCTTCCAGTAACGTAGTGCACCTCGTGTTTTGTTGTATTAGAGGCTGGATACGCATAAAGTGGAAGGGGCGCTACTACCATCCTTTAATCTGCTTTCTTTTTTTTTTATTGAAATAGAAAACAAATGAAGGAGTTGTTGTCACCATTGCTTGGTGACGGCTACCCCTTTCCACATAGTTGTTAAGATAACAGAATAAATAAAAAAATATATCTATATATATATATATATATATATATATATATATACATATCTACAGTCGAAGCCTTACCTTCGGCTGTCCCGACGTCCGAAAGCTTCGGCTACGGGTGGCGGCCATTCCTCCCAGCGCTCATCTGATGAGAACGAAGTGATGAATGCGTCGGAACCCAACTCTTAATTTATACATGCACAGAGCTGGTCTTGCGATCTCTCCTACATGTTCCTTTTGCAATGAGGCAGAAACAATCGAACATTTCTTGCTGGAATGCCGACGTTTTTCATCTCTCCGAAAACGAACCATCGAAATTGTAATGCGGCACCTTGATCTGCCAGTTACTTCAACTATACTGTTATCCTTTGGGGCTTCTGTGCTGGGGCACTCGGACGGGAATATATGCAGTGCTATCGAGAAATTCATATGCGAATCAAATCGTCTTATTCGACACATCAACCGCTAATCATTTTTAAATTGTCATAATGACATTAACAATTTGGCCATTTGGGAGGTTATGTAACACGGTCCAATCAAAAACTGGAATTCATTAAAAAAAATAAAAAAGAAAAAAGAAAAAAAAGCTTCATTCTAATTGATACAGTAACGTCTATTAGCTCTTAAAATTTTCAGACTTTATGATCCGCCCGACTCTTGGCCGATCCCCCTGAGTGGGTAGGTGCCATCATCCAAGGAACATCATCATCATCATCATCATCAACAAGGGAAGCCTGTGCGTCGCGGATCTGATGACAAGTTTGACGACCCCTCGACGACGCCCAACGCCGATGATGAGTGTGTTACCCCGAAGAAGGCGCGGACTGACAATCATGAAGATTACAGCGACGCAACGATTATCGACTCCGCAGAAATGCACAGTGACATGGAAGCAGACGACAGGCCCTTCACAACAGTTACGTACAAGAAAGCGAGACCAGCGGGGATACCCGTAATTTTCAAGCTAACTGATCCAGGCGCCTCATTCTGGAAGGTCAATCCGAACAAACTGGCCAGTGAAGTGGTAACCGCTGCTAAAGAGAAAGTGCAGTCGTTCCGCGTCAACAGAGATGGCAACTTCTCCGTAACTGTTTCTACAGTTACTGCATCCTCCAGACTCCTCGAGTTGACGCATGTTGCTGGTCTTGAAGTGGCACCGTATATACCGCAATCGTATGTGAAGAACCTTGGAAAGATTAGACAAGTGCCCATACAATACAGTGAGGATCAACTGCTTGAATATTTAAGAGACAGCGGTGTAATCTCAGTCAAGAGACAAACTAAGTGGCTCCGTCGTGAAGATGGTTCAGCAGAGCCACACTTACTCGGCAGTGTCATCCTCGAGTTCTCGCCCGACAAGCCATTGCCACCTCGCATTCTGTTAGGGTTCACAAGTCATCCAGTGGAAGAGTACCTACAACCCGCTACTCGATGTTACAACTGTCAGCCATATGGCCATGTCGCCAAATCGTGCCATGGACAACTCCGTTGCAAGATCTGTGCCGGAGCGCATGATTACAAAGACTGCACTTCGAGGAATCATCCAAAATGTGCAAACTGCAATGGAGACCACGTAGCGTCGTATGCTGGTTATCCGAAACATCAGGCGGCTACTAGGCTTAAGCGACAAGAAATTTTGCTTGGAAGAACTCCGAAAAAGGGATCACCTTTTCCAAATCCTGAAACGGTGAACCCACTCCCCGTGACTTCAACATCACAGAAGAATACGTCATCGTTATCATATGCGATGGTAGCCAAACGTGCTTCAGCTCAGAAAAACAAGAGTGGAACCAAAGTGGACCGTAGAGGACGATCACCAAGTGCTCAGAGGCAGACAAGCGACAACAGAACAGCGAAACCGTCAGCAAGTCAGGATCACCACGAGTCTACAGCTTTCTCCTCTTCAAAGCCAAGGACACAAGAATTACGCGCACCGAAAACAAGCGATGCCGATATAGTTATGTCGATGCTCTTCATTGCTTTGAAGGCAATTCTGCGAGTATTTCCACAGGCTAATAGTCTTCCAGAGGTGAGCGCCGTTCTTTCATTAGAACCTCTAGTGGTACAACAAAAAATTGTTATATAGCACAATGGCTCTTCAAATGGACAACTGTTTCCGCAACACTGCTGTGTTTCAGTGGAATGCTAATGGCCTCAGGTCTAAAAGCGCAGACTTTAGGAAGCTGGTTGCGCAATACAGCTTCCCCATCTTGTGCCTAAATGAAACCAATGTAGGCCCTGACTTTAGAATTTCTAATTATGTGACATATGCATCAACAAGAAATTCAGGCTTGAGCCGGGCATTGTTTTGTGTACGGCGCGACATACCTTCTTGTCTTTTATACTCGTCGGACTCGGACGTGCCTGAATTTGTAGGCTGCAAAATTCAATTCAGAAAACTCATCGTGACAGTAATTTGTGTTTATCTGCAACCATCGACACGCATCACAGAATCATCTCTCGTTCGCTTTTTAGGAAAAGTCCAGGGTCCAGTACTCATTTGTGGAGATTTTAATGCCCACAATACCACATGGGGCAGCACTCACACTGATTCCCGTGGGCGGTCACTTGAAAACGCAATTGATAGATGTGGTCTTGTTGTACTGAATGATGGATCAGTGACGTTTTTAAGGGGTTATAACTATGCCAGCTGTCTAGACTTAGCTATAGCCTCTCCAGACATTGCACGAGATATGGGCTGGTGTACAGACCTCGAAACACGAGGGAGCGACCATTATCCAGTTCTCATGCAACACCCACGAATGCGAGTGCCAACAAAAACATTTACCTCAAAACTAACAAACTGGCAACTATTTCGTGAATATGTCGGACGTGACTTGGAAGGAGTTAATGAATTGGACACATTCATGTCCTACATTCGAAGCAGCTACTCCCGTGCGACAAGGTTTACAGCCGTCCCAGAGGGTCACTCCAGTGTAGATGCAGACTATGAGCGCCTTCGAGCAATTAGACGACGAGCGGAACATCGTTATCGCCGCACTGGAAGGCTGGAAGATTACAAAGAGAGTCAGGCCACACACGTCAAATCTAACCGGCACATGCAGAAATTGGGTAAAAAGAAATGGCGTGATTTCTGCACCTCATTGACTCCATTTACCCCGCTTCCGAAAATCTGGCAAATAGTCACTGCTTTAAGCTATCCAGTATCCCAACGGAGCCCATTCAGAGCATTGGCTATATCCCTTGGATTATCCGAACGTGATGTTGCTAATGAGTTTTGTTCAATTCTTACTGGAAGTGGACAACTTGCTCAGAGTATTACTGCACTGCCTAATTCTGTAGAGACGCAAATCCAAGATGCTTGTGCATTACTACATGCCCAACTGGATAACCCGTATTCTCTACTAGAACTACGAACTGCTTTATCACTAACCCGTGTAAGGACAGCAGCTGGTCCAGACAACGTGTCGTACAGCGTTCTGAGAAATCTAGGCCCCAAAGGCACGACAGTTCTTCTAGGGATATATAACAACATGTGGACAGAGGCGCACGTTCCGTCGTGTTGGAAGATCGCGAAAATTGTGCCACTGCTAAAGCCCGGTAAATCACCGCTATCCCTTGACTCATTTCGCCCAGTCAGCCTCACTAGCTGCATATCTAAAGTCATGGAAAAAATGATTGACATAAGGTTGCAGTGGTGGATTGAAGCTAATAACACTCTTCCAGAACAGATGGCTGGCTTCAGACGACGACGATGCACTATGGACTGCGTCTTTGACCTAGTCACATTTGTGGAACACGAAATGAACTGTGGGAACATCGCTGTTGCGGTGTTCATAGATATAAAAAAAGCATTTGACTCTGTCAGCCACCTATCTGTGCTGTACGGGCTTACTTCACTTGGAGTACATGGCCGTATTCTTAAATGGATCGCCAACTTCCTGCATGACAGGCAGATATACATTTCTACCAATGATGGCGAAAGCGATCTGTTCAACGTGAACAGAGGTGTACCCCAAGGAAGCGTTCTCAGTCCGCTTCTTTTCAACGTTGCAATGGCAGGTCTTCCAAAAGTGCTGCCAGAAGCCTTGAACATATCCATGTACGCAGACGACATATGCATATGGACGTCTCACAAATCTCTGGAAATCATCCAGCATCGACTTCAACAAGCACTAAATCTAACAAGCGATTACCTCAAGGAGCGAGGCATGCAGATTTCTCACGCCAAATCAGTAGTTCTACCGTTCACGAGAAAGAAAATGAAGAACCTGAAACCTTTTGTGGACGGCCAAAGAATCGAAATCGCACGAAAGCATCGATTCCTTGGTGTTACTTTAGACAGCCAACTCAGATGGAGTCAACATATAGCCGATCTCGAAAACCAAGTGAACGGCACCATAAATGTTCTTCGTCGCATTGCGGGGACAAAATGGGGAGGAACATCGGCGTCACTACTACACGTCCATTGCGCTCTTATCCGACAGAAGATTGCCTACTCCGCACCAGTTCTCCACAACATATCCCCGACGTCTCTACAGCGACTTCAACTGCTACAAGCACGAAGCCTGCGCGTATGTCTGGGGGTTCCACAGGCAACATCAAGTTCTTTGACATTAGCAGAGGCACGGGAACCCAACTTTATAGTGATTCGAAATGTGGAGACCTGTCGGCACCTCTTTCGCCTAGTCACGCAACACCCTTCACATCCACTCATAACACAAATTGAGAACCGTCCCGGCACGCAAATACACCGTGTGTACCAACAGTACATTTCACGGCTTCCTGCGTCGACACATTGGCCGCCGGACTTGACCTATCCGCCCTGGTTGCTAGAGCTACCAACTATTGAAACGTCAATAGAAGGTCTGCGTAGTAAACATGACGTACCAGCCATTGCCGCTCTGCAGTTGGCCTCACATCACTTGTTTGACAGATACCAAGGCTACACTCACGTGTACACTGATGGCTCCGTCAACAAAGAGACTGCGACATCAGCATTCATCATTCCGGAGTTACATGAGGAACATGCATGTCGACTGAGTCATCTTTCCTCTTCAACAACATCGGAGCTTGTAGCTATTTTGCTAGCGGTCAGCTTTATTAAACTGTCAACGAGGCCCAGAAGGTGGGTCGTAATCACGGATTCCCTGGCGGCTCTTGCGTGTGTGGAAAATGCCACTTCAGGAAAAATAGATATACGTATAGTATACGCGATCTTGAAAGAGCTTTCAGAAGCTACGGAGTCAGGTCATCACGTGGCATTTCAGTGGGTTCCCAGTCACTGCGGAATCAAGGGAAATGAAATGGCAGATGAGTTGGCAAAAGCCGCTCATAATTACACACAAACCCACCTCATTCCTGCATCCCAATGTGATATAAACCGAATTTTACGAAGAACGAAACGTGAATTATGTTTATCCACCTGGTTCCCAGACAGCACAAAGGAATCGATTCTGTACGCTGTTGACCCTAACCTTGAGTGCCAATTAGACCCCCAGCTCCCAAGACGTATCGACACACTCATTCATCGCCTAAGACTCGGAACCGCTTACACAAAGCACTTCTTATTTCGGATTCATCGTGCATCATCGTCAACATGTTCATGCGGCCACGACGACGAGGATGTGCATCATCTGTTGCTCGACTGTCCGAAGTACGACACGCATAGACAGCGACTCGAACAAGAACTTCACACGCTGGACTCTGAGCGAACGTTTTCCTTAGCGAAAATACTAGGCCCATGGCCGACTAGGATAAACCGTAAAGCAATGAAAGTGCTCCAGCGTTTTTTTGAAGACACTAATATTTGCGATAGCTACTGAGTTCTTGAACTTGTACGACTGTAGATATGTATATATATATATATATATATAGATATATTTTTTTTATTTATTCTGTTATCTTAACAACTATGTGGAAAGGGGTAGCCGTCACCAAGCAATGGTGACAACAACTCCTTCATTTGTTTTCTATTTCAATAATAAAAAAAAAAGCAGATTAAAGGATGGTAGTAGCGCCCCTTCCACTTTATGCGTATCCAGCCTCTAATACAACAAAACACGAGGTGCACTACGTTACTGGAAGCGATAATAGTTTATCTTGCCTAGCTTTCCGCTTCAACCCGGCGCCGAATAGCTTGAACGAATAACATACCTCGCTCTTACTCTAGAGTGTCCGAGCTGGCATCTAAGCCTACGCTGTGTCCAGACCTGGGCCACCTTTCCTCAAAGTACAGGCAATAGATGGGGCGATGCGGCAGAGCTCTTTTAATTGAAACTCGCTCCACCCCGGGGCTAAGTTCCCAAGCAATGTTTTCTTACTACCTTCCTACGCGATCGAGGATTGTATTGTAGAGGCTGGCAGACTACGAAAGGAAAGGAAAAACGACGAAATCCGTTTAGATGAAAGCTTCCCAGATACCGCTAAGTTGAAGTCGTTTGGTCCCCACTTTGTGGCATCTTTATTTTCCCTCACCTTGTGTACTTATTTGTTTGGTTCTCCCCTGCCCGAAGCTCTTCAGGAAACACCGGCTCAGACTGCAGAGTGAGAAATGATTCTTTTTTTTTTCGTTTCAAGCTTTACTCTATGTCTAATGTTTGTTTTAATTTATAGAAATCTCTCACTGATTTTGAGTGTTTTTACGTCTTACATTTTTATTAGAGAGCAGTGTTTATTGAGACAGCCGAACGAAGTGCCGTGAAAAGTGCTTAGCAAGCAGGTTGCGAGTCAAGCTTTTAATGAAAACGCAAGTAATGCAATACCATTTTGAATAGGTACTTCAAATTAACCGTGCGCGAACGTGTGATTTCGCCGCCTTATAATGTAATGACATTGTACAGTGGTCCTTTTCCATATTATTAGGTGTTTTTCAAATATATGACAGTGAACATAGCTGAGATGTATTTGTGGCAACATATTTGATGGCATGTCCATGTTTGTGTGTCATTAAAAATTGAAACGCTCCGCGAAGTTGACCCTGAAGGATAAATGAAACGCGGCATGTCCGCACTTCTAAAATTACCGAATAAAAACTGTCTATCTGAAGTCCATATAAAATCTGTGAGATAACCTTTTTTAAGAAAAGCTACAGATACGCTTGATTCGTAGGTTACTGGAAGTTTATACATCAGAAAATGTCTACGAACGTTAGCGCGCTGTTTCCAACCTACTGAAACATACGTTATGCTCAAGGCAGATGAGGTTACACTTGTACAAATGAGAATTCATGTGTAGCAAATGTGTAGCAAAGGGCAGGGGGTGCTTCATTATTTTGGTAATGTTTCGAGTAGCACTGAAATACTCATGTAGCGTACTTTTCAGTGCTACTGAACGATTTTGCTGTTGTCTAGATAACAACGACGTTACCTAGGCAACAACCAAGCAATAAACAGTGAGGACAAAAAGACAACTAATTCTTTTCTCAGAGGTCAGGGGGGGCATATGGTTAACGTAAACCTCGTACGCAAAGACTTAGACTTGAAAATCCACTAGGCAAGCACGTTTTATTATTTCCAGTAGTTAGCTTCGTCAAGTGTAGAATGATCACAACATCAAAAACCCTGTCACGACAACACGTTGCACTTCCTGTTACTGAAAGCTCTGAAACTAACTTTAACCCTATGTGCCTGACCAGGCAAGGCACGTAGACTAGAACAGCTTTGAATTTTTTTTAACCTACACAAAATGCCACTGGAACGCGCAGTTTATTCTCCGTGAACCATTAATTCACGATCATGAGGCACAGAGTCCGTTCATCGGTCAGCCTCACGCCATTAGAGCAGTTGAAAGAAAACGAAAGAAAAAAAAATTGGCCGCGTATCTGCGTGCTTCGCTGCAAATGTCGTCTAAAGACGATAGAAGAGGCGCTGCGTGAGATATGGACGCCATCTGGCAATACGTCGGGAAACACGAGTGCTGTGTTGCGGGCTGGTACTCCCGGCGCAGCGGCAGGCGAAGACCGGCGGTGACCAACGCGACCGGTGGGGACGCCGGAGAGGAGGAGGAGGAGGAGGGGTTGAGGAAAGGAAAAGGCGCAACTTCTGCAACCCTAATTGGGAGCACGGCTCAGCGCCGGGACGCCGGCCAGCCCGAACACGCTGTTTGGCGCGATGCGCCGAAGGAGAAGAAACGTCCGCACTCAACGAGTACTCTCCACACACTCTTTTATTTACACGTCGCCTGGGTAAAACAGCAATGCCAGAGCGGCGCCCCCTGTCATTCGTACAATGCAATACTGAACCGAAACCGAAACACAACATGAGCTTGTGCAGAGGGCACGGAGGAAGACAAGTTTCAGCGCAGTCGCATTTTCAGCGCAGCTTAAGAAACTAGGGTTGTAACATTGTAGGGCGAGTAGGGCCAGAAGGACCGTCACGACGAAAACCTGCCTCCTCAGTCGTATTCGCCTGGAACGTTGGTGTGGCTTCGCGTTCCCTCCTCCACTCCTGGCCTTTCTACAAAGCTACTGCCTAAGTACGAAGGCCCCTACCGCGTCCTACGTCAAGCATCCCCAGTTAACTATATGATTGAGCCTGTTCAATCATCTACGGGCCGCCGTCGTCGCGGCCGCGAGACTGTTCACGTCGATCGACTGAAGCCGCATTATGACCCACCAGCTGTACCTGTTCCTTAGGTCGCCAGGATGGCTCCTTTTCCGCGGGGGAGTGATTTGTAACATGGTACGGCGCAGACAAGAACGCCTGCGAAAGAAGAAGACGAAGACGGTGGCTGTTGGCGCTCGCGCTTGCTCGGCTTGGAGCGCTGATCGCTTCAGCTGTGGCAATCTTTTAATAAACGCGTTACTGTCTCAACGTTAAACGCATACCATCAAGGTCTTTAAAATTGCGTATCCATGTATTTTCTGTTAAAAGGAACACACCGCCTAATGCTTACCTAGTGATGTTGCGCCTCAGATATGCGTAATGTTTGCTTTTTGATCAACAATGTACACAAGTATGAACCTAGTCAGCCGTTCACGATGGCTGGCCCTTGGGCAAGTGGTTCAACTTTGGCCGAGTGGTTGAATCGAGGGACGTGCCGACAGACAGAAGGACAGACAGAAAGACAGAGCAAAATTTCTGCGTTTAAGTTCCCCAAGAAAGACTATCGTCTTTAAAAAAAACATAAGCGAATTGCCGTGCTGCATTCATAGTGCAAATCAACAGGCGGGCGTCAGGCTTTCGCCTGATGTTCTTTGTACGTGCACGCGATCCTCCATTGCGCGGAACTGCAACAAAACATGCCATCGACCCAAGTTGTTCATTTTCTATATGTTCACCACCAGGCGCCACTATTAGTTTATTTCTAGCGAAGCAGTAACTCAGCGGCAGAAACAAAGGTGATTTTGTCGTCAGCATTGTATGAGCTATTTCTGTACCTGCCTGTGCCTCTTTTCCTCGTGCTTTCTAGAAAAAGACGCCATACAAGTAATAATACTTGTACACACTAGAAATACGCGTAGGTGCAGTAAATGGCTCTCTCCAAATTAAATGTTTTTATTCCATTGGTCGGCTTTCTTTTCCATAAGTTGTGCATATATTCATTAATACGAGGGAAATCTTCTCCACAAGTGGACAGCACCACGGTTGGCCCTGCTTGTATCTGCGTTCTTTTTTTTGTTTTTTTTTTTGCTTTTTTGTTTTTTTTTTTGTTTGCCGGAAGCCAGACCACTTTTATTCCTTATCTCGTATAACGAACTTTCTTCGCGATAGCCTCGTTTTCGCTAAGGAACAGCGTAGGTCAGGCACACCAGGACATATGACTTGGAATGAGGTAAAGATCCAAGTTAACGCCATACGTTGGTACATGTTCGTGTGTACGATATCTGCCCTTCCGTTCCCGTCTGGAAGTTTCTTATCATTGTCATTGAAGCCAAATTGCTTCCTGGTTTATTCTACTTTCTTTAAGAGGTGTCTGCGCACTAAGGTGATTCTACTGCAGCGTTTTCAAATAGTAAAGTCAAGGAATGTTGTTGGTTTCGAAAATCACCATAATTTCTGGTTGGCGAGATCTCCTAATGGAGGAATGACGCAATGGGATGTTGAGGTAAGCAGTTGCTGTTTTGTGACTGACACCTCATTTATGATGTTTTTATTGATATCTCATTCGGGATATTATCTGGTGGTGGCGAGAACTCCTAAAAAGGTAAAAAAAAACAATGTTTTGAAATTCCTGCCGATACGCCCACGTCCAACGTCTCGTTAAACACTGTACTGACTTCACCAAAGCGACCATTTGTAGCAGAATGTTTCAACCAGAAGTCACATCAAAAACACTTAAGGCAACAAGAATGCGTAATTTACCATTAGCTCAGTGTTTGTGGTCCCTTCCTTGCCAGTAGTGCACAGAAATGGCAAAAGTAAGTCGCGTCTCCGAATGAGGATATAGTGCCGCAAAGGGCTAGAAAAAAATTGGGACGACTCATCATGTACTCTATTATAGAATAGCGGTAAGCTTTGCTTTAGATGGCGTATCTATTTTCGCACACTTGATTAAAATTTAAACAACGAGTGGAAAACAACGTAGCGATATGAAGTATTAGAAAGAAAATGGGGACGATCAGGAGTACGAAGTACTCTGCATTGAGAGAGCGCTAAGGTATCTTTTATTTAGTCTACTTCACGTCAATTCAGACCGTGGATCACGCTCAACAAGGAGCGTTGCGTTATTTAGTGTCGCAAGCAAACATACGCACTTGTTTCTCTTTGAAGCACTCCGAGCCGAGCACTTATTTACGGTGTTCTGAACATTCAGGAAATGCGTTTAAAAACAAAACAAAACTGGTACGATATCGACGGTTCTGGTTCAAGATAGGTTATATTGGATACACATGATATCCCAGAATAATTTTACTTAAGGGCTAATTAACCGTCCCCAGAACTAATAAAAAAAAACATGGCTGATCCCTCTGTCATAGGAATCGGTATAACAAGAAAGTTAAACCTGTCTTCACAGACGTAATTGAGCGTTTGTTGTGCATTATTTCGCCCCAAGGGCGAAGGAATGTATTCTATAGCAACAAATTGTAATATCACGCGAAAACCGGCGAGCTGTTCGAAACTTGGAACGTGCTGCTCAAGCAGAAAAGACGCACGGAACGAACATACACAGGATGAGCGCGAACTGTCGCAGTTCTAACTTATTTCTGTGTGAGCAGCGGGCTCCCTTCGCAAAAACAGCGGCTGCAATGAGCGAAGTGACCTTCGTGCTCTCAACGCAAACTTGCGGTAAGAGCACAAGACGTGCAAACCACTGCCGTCACGAGATAAGCGCGCGCGCACGAGCGACCACACCCTGTAGGGGCGCGCGCTCCTCGCAACGCGTGGGGCGACGACCTTTAAAGCGCGCTTCGAGCCCTTCGCGCCATCTCGCTATTGATAACGAAAACACGCTGATGTATCACAGATTTCTGAGCACCGCCACCTGCGAATGGTGTATATAAATAGCTCGCCGTGAGTATTGCGGAGAGCGTGCCTTTTGTGGCCGAATCATTTCGCACCGCGCGCTGCGGAGCGAGGAGTCCTAAGTTCGACTCCCGGTGACCGAACATTTTCTTCTAGTTTTTTCTTTGCCATCTGTTAGTCTTTATATTTTACAACGTCATATCTGTGACGGAAATACGTCAGTGGAGCCGTGGTGTACCCCGGCATAAAACACTCTCGTGTTTAAAAAATGAATGATTTGACTGAAAGAGCAGATGCTTTTCTTGTGAGCAGCTGGGATTGTCGCGTCACCTGGCGGAGCATATCTCAACCACGCGCTTCTTTTTACGTGGCCTCTGAGATCCGCTTCGGCAGCGCTCGAAACACAAACTTAGCCCAAGGAATACAGCAGGACACACGAACGCCGACGTGCGAGTGCGACTACGAGAAACGCCACCAAAAGAAACTTCACATTTCCTTTAAGTGGCGTTGCTGCGAGACGCCTAAGTAAAGGATTAGGATCGCCTCCAGATTTTTTGTGTAAATAGAAGAAAATATGAATGATTAAGAGCACTATGTACTGTACTATTGAAGCGCTATAGGCAACTGTCCCTTACAACGCAGTAGAGGACTCGGTAAACCTGGTATGAGCTCCTCTTCCCAAGGCTCCAGTTCAAACTAAAGGATGTACGACGGTTAAGTGACCCTTATTTTCATATACGCGCTATTACCGTACTGGACCGCGCGTTCTTTATGTCGAATTGTGCTAAATGGATGCTGCAGTAATTCAGGAAAAGCAGTAACACGGAGGGTTTCTCTCTCAACACGTCCCCTTTAGCTTACTTTTAAATCGTGAGAAATGATACTTACCACTGCATCAACGCAAAATTACGCAATTCTGAGGAAACATCAGGTGTAAAGGCATTGTCAGATGGAAATATTGAAGGGAGACAGCAAGCTGAAGAATAACATTCGCATCTTCTGATTACTTTCATATGGGAAAACTATCGCGTAAGAATGCTCGATGAGTGCAACACTGACAGCGATAGGAACGTTTCTTATTGGGCTTGAATTTCGCAGACCGTGATTCCATTACATATGGGGGCGAAATTGAGATGGTTTCTAGCGCTTTGGTTCACAGTGGTAAACTATGTCATCGAGAGGCCCGAATTCACCGCTCGATTCCTGCTAGCAGCCTGTGCTACGCAGACACTGCGCGGTATTTTGTCGACTTCGAGAATGGCTCAGATTATAATAGAACAGGCTGTAACGTTGCTTTGATTTAGTTCTAGTGTGCTGTCACTGTGGCGTCGCCGTAGTTCTGTCGTCATTGTATTGTTCACGTCGCACAAAGCGTTCTCATATAATAATAATATCTGAGGTTTAACGACCCAAAACCACGATGTGATTATGAGAGACGCCGTAGTGGAGGACTCCGGAAACTTCGACCACCTGCGGTTCTTTAACGTGTACTTAAATCTAAGTACACGGACCTCAAACATTTTCGCCTCCACCGAAAATGCAGCCGCCACTGCCGGGATTCAATCCCACGACCTTCGCGCCAGCAGTCGAGCGCCATAACCACTAGACCACCGTGGCGGGGCGCACAAAGCGTTCTAACTCTGTGCCTTTACTAAGCCCAAGTAATGGTAGGAGGCAAGCTACCTTCAACCTATTTCGCATGACATTGGCAAAAGTTTGCAACTAGCAATGGCTTTTCAGCTAGAATTTCATTGGATGCGACACTACCTCTGCGCATCACATGATTCACACGGCGCGTGGGACCTCCACGCTCATTCGTTGAAGTATAGAAAGAAGGGAGTGGGGTATGACCCCGTTTCTTCTTAATCTGTCGAGTGTCACGCATTCGCAGCTAAGGACCCACATTCTTAATGAATGGAGAAAGGCTTTCTTGTGACAAATAAACTGACACTACCTGGGTTCCCATCTTCTTATATTCTGCTAGAGAAGGCAGGGAATATGCTGTTTAGGCTTGCTGGAGTGTTTGGAAGTGCGCCAGCGTAGTCTTCGTGCTCAGCAGCAATATAGTCGCCCATATTTGCAGACAACATGCGCACCCAGAAACTTGTGCGCCTCACTTCATGTGCTATAAAAACAATTATGATGTTCTCTTCAGACAACAAAGAAGGTGAAACAATGTGCGGTAATCTGTGTAAATTTTCGTTCATCGAAACCAATCCAAATGCTGAGTTATATCACAGGTACATGAGAACACATTCACTGTGCCTCTACTATATAGTTTTCGATAATATGCCCTTCTTTTGGTTTAAATTACTGCTTGTGCATTATTTTTTGGTGTTCCAAAATCAGAACACCTAGTCCTTTGTAGCGTAGCATATAAGTTAACTTTCTCTAATGTAAATACGCAGTGACCTTTTCGTCACGGCTTCTCTGAGCACGCAGGTCAGTTGTAGAGTCTTTCCTATATTTACACTTATTTTTCCACAAGCCGCAAACACATCTTACGTAGCAGAGGTGTTTGTATTTTGGAACTACGACATCGTGTTGGTTAGAATCGCTATATATCACGTGGACACACACAGAACACTGATACAAATATAACAAACGTATAGACATATATTTATTGTATGGTGTCAAGACGTCCTCAGTGGCTGTTACCTAAAGGAGAAATCAATTTTATTTCATTGTTCATCTTATTTTTAACAAACTAAAGTCTGAATGAGGTCCTGTGCACTCAGGATCTCTAGGAAAGTAATATTATTTAGTAAAGGATGTAGACACTTTCCAAAGGGCAGCCCAAATCTAGCAGTACTTGCGTTTACTTTTAAAGATTATTTCGCCTAATTCAATAGAAACAAGTACGCTCCAAGGAGTGCTTTCATTCGACACATACAGAACAAGTACAAAAGTAACTGTGGCGCAGTGGGCCATACATTTCGCTGATATGCGTAGAATGCCTCTACGGCTGTAACAGCTCAGATATCGTATCTCTGGCTATGCTAAAACCAATGTTCCTTCGAGTTGCAGTCCCAAGAGGTACGGTTTATGGAACAGTCAAGACTATAATGCTGTTGTCTCTGTTTCAGCATAGCGGACAAAGTATGCTTTTCTTTAACCTCAGTCGGTAATCTAGTGTTATCATTCCGAAACATAAAAGTGCAGCATCAGCTGCATTTTCAGTCCTTGCCCTTTTGTTATTACGTATACAAGACCGGAGAAACAAAAACCAGCTTGACGCTCCTGAATACACAATAAAAAGCACACGCAAACGACTGCCTGCTCACCACGCATCCACGAACCCGTATTCGTATAATCGTAATGCAAGCATGAGGCAGCTGTTTCTTACTACTGTTAGAAATAACCCTTTCACAGTAATCTCCTTAAAGTTCGAGTACGAAGTCTCTTTTGTTCACTTTCTTTAACAAAATATAACTTAAAACTCCATCTAGTTCGCACTATCTGGATTACAGTCCTACAGCTATCTCGTTCAACCCCTGTTTTCTCTAGAGGCACCAAACGTTGCTCCAATTTCAAGTGGCAGAATGAAAAACCTAAAGTGCCGGCGTGTGCATCTGGTTTTCCACACCAGCTGTAATCTACCAAAAAAAAAAGAAAACACCTTGAACGTCGTTTTTCCCGCTTCCCAAGTGCTTAGGTTGCTCAAAACGACATCTTGCACGCCTTCTGAAAGATTAGAATCGAGGACACAACGCTGCACTGAGTGCGTGGCATGCCGCAATTTTCCTGCCACCGTTAAAGCGTCCGGCATTTCATAATAATCTCAAGTAGCGCTAGCTTATGCATGCGCGGTAACTTTAAGCTCTGCTCGCCGCGCGCTTAAGCACCCCCCGAAGAGACTTTCTTATTTCATACTATTGCACGAATGGCTCCTCGTGCTGAAGGAAGCACTATGGTGCTTTGAGTACTTTGCCGCGTTTTACAATAACGCCAAACTTCGTAGTGCTTGTCAAGACGACGGGCTAAGCGTATCTAATGTCAACGTAATTTTATTTCTCCTTCCAGTCAGCTACTTTCTTATTTGTATCAGCTCAGGGGTAGGAGATGGCTGCGGCTACGTTTATTCCGTGCCTGAGGTGGCGTGCCTACACGAAAGCCTTAGAAAACAGCACGCTACTCTTGATTACATTGCACGTCTTTGGCTTTCCAGTTAACTCCGCCATCTCTTTCCCCAGCGTTGGCTAGCCTAACGCGGTTATTCTTGACTGGTTAAGCTCTCCGCCTTTCTCCTTTCTCCTGTTTCCTCTATTGTTTCTCGCCCATTTTCCTTTCAGTTCTTGTGACATCTCCACCCTGTGCGTTTTAGCCGTTCAACTTATGGCTGAGTGTCTCGCTATCTATTACTCTCGTTACGTTAATGTTTTTTTAGCTACAACTTTGCTTTTCTTTGCATGATAAAATACCAGGCCTAAATGCAAAGACGCTCACAGCGCTAGATTAGGACTGAATGAGCGGCTGTCGAAAGTTAGAAGCATCTGTAAGACAAATTATTATCTTTTTTTTTTCGGCAAAGAAGGGCTTGGTAATAATATGGCAGGCTTTGATGAAGCAACCCACAATCGTAGAGAGTTGTTTTGCTTGCGATGTCGGCGCTCGTATGTGTCTATGTGTCTTTTGCTGTTGTCTTTTTTTCCGATGTAACTAATTATTAACGCTAGTTTGAATCTATTAGCGGATAGCTCTTCCAGCTCCGGTAATAGATATTTTGAAATTAGTGACCTCTACAACAACAGAGAAAAACCACAAATTTGTGAAGCACTTTAAAACTTCAACCTAGACAACAAAGTGCCCCCCTCCCCCCAAAACGGCAGTTTTAAGCTACCGAACACAATCAACCACCCTTCAACAGGTAAAACGGAAGGTAAGGGCAGATGAAATTCAGGCTTAATCGCAAGAATGAGCTAGCAGAGTGACAATCCGAAGACCCATAAAAGCGGGGAACGATGTGCGTATTTCCATTTGAAGCAGTAACCCCGCACTGAGTATGATTTTTTGCCCATTAATAATCTGATTCCGCAATAAAGTTTTGTATTACGTATAAGTGCACCTTTCCCATCAAAAATGGAACAGTAGCTATTCGCTTAAGAGCCATTTAATAGCAGAACGACTCTTTTTCTAGAAAATGCACATGTTGAAATGACGTAATTTTCATGGGGGCTTCCCGCTTGAGAAATTATCGTGCCGAATACATTCTGACGTATATTTTTGCCCACTCTAACGGGATAATTTGGTGCAATGAATACGCATCCTCTTCAAGCTTTCTCTGGGTAGCCGCTGCCGCTTCTTTTTCCTTATGTGAAGGGCCCGGTCTTTGGAAATGGTAATAATTATGATGCGACACAAACGACACGAAAAAATCCGCACAGCAAGGGGCCAGCAGCCTAACGACAAGATACAACACTCTCTGCAGATCACAGTGTTCTAACCGTAAACTGTCTTCATTACCCGTGACACAAAAGGCGCATGATGAGGAAGAAAGGCTGATTGGCGCCTATAGGGAACAAGTACGCGACTCTCTGGTTGTCGTCAACCCTCACTATATGGTCCTAACCTCGTAGAAAATTCTACCAGGCCCGAGTAAATCAGTGCAGTTAAGTAGTACGCCTTGATTAAATGTTCCCGTCTTGTTTCCTGAAATCCGAAGGAGCAGTAAAAAGACCACAGTGATTTTTAAACGTTTTTTTGTGTTCTGAGGAGCCCGTTGCGTCGTAGGAATTATTGCGTGAATGCTCATACAAAGTAGAGATGCAGCCTGACATTCTAAACACATACTGTTTTAACATGGTTACCTACATCTACGGAAGTTTGATTCAGGCCGATCATTCTTGGATTCCTGCCTTGATAAATGTATGCATCCATTCCTGCTTTTTGCCGAAGGTCTTCCGCAACGGTATGTCTAACATTAGGGTGGTACGTCACTTGCTTTCTAACATGCAGCTATGGTGTGACACTTTTAGAGCGCAACTATTCGGCGCCCGTTCCTGCGTTGAGCGGCATCGCCGTCGCCGTCGGTGGCGTAACCGATAGACATGAAAAAAATTACACCATCTCCCACTAAATAGAACCATGTGGGGATGCGAAGCAGCGCATGGGTCGACTTAAAGTTCCGTTCATCACGGCCACCTTGCCCGATGTTAACGCGTCCTTGCAAGTGGAGCACAACCATAAATTCACTGTAGTTGCTGTTGCTGTTACTCGTCCCGAACTCTTGTTAGAGCATGCCACGTGGTTTCATCGCGCATCTGCAGAATCACGTTGCCCGACGCCATCACGTGATTGCTGAAAGAGTCTAAGGGGGATGGGGCCATAGCGTCTTACGCAGCCCCTTACACAGGCCGGAACGCGCTAGCGTGTGCCTGCCAGTGTTGCCAGATGCCGCCGACTAAACAAGCGAATAATCACCACAAAAGAAGCCTAAAAAAGTGGCGGCACTCCTGTGAATAAGCCCAAAACAAGCGGAAGTTCAAAAAAGTTTTCTCATTCTTGAAAATTATTTTATAGTGTGAAAAAAAAATACTGCAAGCACATATGGAAGGTGAAAAAGTTGATTTATATTACCTTTTTCGTTACTGTTTATTCATTTCACATAATAAAAATAGGCGCTTGAATTACTGAAAACACTGAATGTTGTTTCTTGCACTTCAGAACCGCACACTACTCAGAGTCATTGGTTTCCAATACATCTGGAAATTCCACGTCATTCATTTCCGCGGAAGCACACATGTTCTTTTCATACATCATATTTACAAAGGTCATACATATAGCGAAAACCAAAGTTCTCTAGGGAGGGCGGACGCCGAAAAAGAATACAGTGAACCCTGCAATTGCAACGTGCGCAGCTGCCATCCATTCATTCTTAGAATTCGACGCCGGCGTATTCCAGTTCAGTGCACCTTTGAAAAGGGAGCGCTGCAGGCTTTCCAGGTTCTATAGTCGCATATTTTTTCATCTTTTCGGCCAGCTCTCCTTACCAGCGCAATGCCAAGCGCGTTCTTACCGAACAGAGCGCAAAAACCGCTATGCAGCAGCAGCGTGATTTGCAACCATTGGGGTCCCCTGCACCTCGTCTTTGCATATGATTGAGGTGGTTTACGATTGAATGGGCGCCGTCACCGCACATATTTTTAGCATAGAAAGTACTAACCACGCCACCGTGATGCTATAGGACGCCTCCTATACATCCCGTCACAATCGTTGCCCCGTAGCCAGCCGCCGCTTTGGTAATAGCAAAAACTAAAGCTCGAGAAAAAAAAATGAATATCCACACGGAACACGGATGCGTGCGTAAACACTCACTCGAATGCGCTGCATGCATGCAGGATGTCGCACGCTCCCTTGGTTTACCGACGTCCCTTAGATTCCTCACTACCTCTCTTTATGCTTTATTTCCCTCAGTTATATTGGCACTTTCAGTCCCACGGGTACGGGGCTTTCAAAAGAGGTAATAGAGGTAACTCATGCCTTCCTGCATGCAGGCATATTTTCCAGAACGCTGTCGTTCTATGGCATCCCCTGGCGACAACCGCTGTTCGGTCACCCATAAGAACGCTGAAGCGCTTGAACGTTCCCGTCCGCAGTTTGATTCCTGTCGCCGCCCATTGCAGCCACTGCAGCAGTACGCGATGTAGTCGCTATCAACGACATTCCATCCTTCCTTACCACAACTTTGAGCGTCGCCTTCGGCGGAGATTGCAGAATGACTATTGTGCAACCGTGGTGAATTGCTGATGTCTTTTGCGAACCATTGCATCAGCACGTTCTCTTGAAATTTTTTTCTGCTACGTACCGCTATTTTCTTGCTTCCGACTGGCTTCCAAATGAGGTAGACATGTATCTTCATCCTGACAGTCTCTGAAGGCGGCCTTGCATCTTCGACGGGGCTCGTGCTTAGAGTTTCGACATGTTCTGGGCCCATGGCAAAGCAGCACCTGTGCGCTACGTGCCACGAAAGTGCTGTTGACTTTCCTGCGGGCCACGAGCCTGAACGAAACTTTGTGAACTTGTGTGGCTGTATTTGTTATGCGTTTATCACGCTATATATCATAATCGTCACCCAGCACCTGGGTAGCATGTCAGGCGAACAGCCAGGCAAATATCTCCAGCTTTTTATTAAAATGTTTCTCTCTCTCTCTCTGGTCCTATCCCTGCAAAAGGGCCACTACCGCGATCGAGTGGGCCACGTTGCGGCCAGCGTTGTGCCATAACCATAATGAAGAAAAACGATACGTTCGCGTTTTGTGTGCGTCGGAGCTTCGTTTCATACTAAATCTCTTTTTACAGCGAAAGCTGTTATGAGATCACAACAAGGGCCGTTTTTGGCGCCGTAGTTGTCCGCCGCCACCGGTGTTCGTAACCAGTATCGCGCGAAATAAGGGAAAAAAACTAAACAAGAAAAAAAAAATATCCGGGATGGAACGAGGTTCGAACCTGCGCCCTCTGCGTGGGAGCCCAGTCGGTGCTTGAAACTGCAAAAAGACCCTATAAAAGCTTCATGTCGGGAAGGAACCACATTAACATATGTAATGTAATGTGGTAGAAGAGTAAAATAACCACCAGGCGTCACACAATGCAAATCGCGCAGCGAGTGGGTTGTTGAATGCTTCCAACCGATTACAAAGGCCTCTGCCATAATTCTTCATCGTCATCAGCCACAGCATCAACAAAGTGCACATATTGCCCTACAGGTGTTTAGCGGTTACGACGATTCTCCACTGAATGAAGAAAAATTGCATAGTGGCTGCTTCCCTACTTCACAAAAGTTATGACGATTTATAACGAGTAAATTCCTCGCAAGTGCACTTCTATTGGTTGCCAAGCAAGCCCATAAGGCTCCCACGATGCATTTCCGTAGGGTCTTAACAAAGTTAATTTCCTCTCTCTCTCTTTTTTTATCACGTTAACGTATGTTATAAAGCGTGGTGGGAGAATGAAATAGCGACCGGGCGTCACACAATGCGAATTACGTAACTAGTGGGTCGTTTAAAGCTTCCAACCCATTACAAAGGGCCCACCCATAATTCCTCATCGTCATCGACCGTCGCATCAACAAAGTGAGCATAATGCCTTACAGATGGTACCTCGCTTCTCCACAGAATGACGAATAATGTCGTAGTGCGTGCTTCCTAAGTTCACAAAAATTATGATTTGTGGCGAAGTGGGTACATTGCTTGTGTACTTGTATTAGCAGCCACAAGAGAGTTTACAACGGGCTCTAGAAATACCGCTCTTCTAGCTTTCACTGTGACTGTACGGCGCTTTCCGCGCAGGCCTGGCGTTTTTTTTCTCGTTATTATCGCTGATTCCCATTCTGAACTTCTTGATGGTACAGAACACAACTCGTAGAAGATGTAACGTGAGACTTTCAAGCTACTTACGAAAATAGTTATGGCCAACGGACTTAATAAGGGAAATACCGGGGTTTGACGTATCAAACTTACAATCTCATTGCTGGCACGCCTTGGCGGAAGATACCATCGTTATTGGAGCTCTGCAGCGCCTCCTTATCCACCCCAAAAACCCGACGTGCAGTGGCAACGACGACATTTGTGTATACTCTGACAATAAGTAACATTCGTAATAAGCTTTAACCATTAGGGCACTGCCCGTTTTAGGCAGAGACAGAACTCGCCCATAGCGGAGGGTTAAGTGTGCGCAGATATCGGTCGACGCCACGCCTAGCTGCAATATTGATACTTTGCACGTTACTGGCGTTTCAGGCTGGTGTGCCACGCCTCTCTTCCCTAAGCAAACGCTGAAGACAAAGCAATGTTCTAGCCTAATGGCAGGAAACGCTTTGCAGAATAATTTTCTGGGCAATTTTATTCACATCGATAGATTTGGACAGCAAAAGCTGGTTCACAGGAAGGTGGGAAAACAGAACAAATGCAGTACTAATATCTGAATTAACTTATATTGAAGCAATTAATATATTGAAGTAACGCAACCAATTACTTAGCATGACGTCCATTCACGTTCTGATTTTTTTGCATGGGGCGAACGTAAAACCCCTCCCAGCGCCACCATGGCGGCACCAGCGGGTCATAAAGCAGCGTGTTGCATCATACAGAAACGTTATGTTTTGTTCAGGGACGCGAAGCAATGCCGGGCGGCAAACTTTAACGCCGCGAGCTATAAAAGCTGCCCTACGCTATCTCAGGGGTACCGCGGCACGTGGCGCTTCACTTACTTACGCTGACTAATGGCCTTTCGCAGAAGCAGCCCAGTTTGATGATGCTGCCTTTTCCATCCTTTTTTCTCGACCTTATTTCCACTGTTCTCATCTCTCTCTGTCGCTCTCTCTCTCTCTCTCTTTTTGCACGTTCCTCGCGAGTGCAGTAACCTTCGCAAGGCCGCAGTACAATCTTTACTGTCCAGATAGCGGGGTGCTTTCAGCACATTTAGGTACTCCGATGAGGTGCCTTGACAACGCTCAGTCGTGCATTTTGCATTCCTGTACATTCGTGCCAAGCAGTAAACATTTTATTACTCATATCTGCTCATCACGAAAATAGCAACCGCGGGGCAATGTGTTTACATAGTTTCACTGGGGCGCTTTTTTGTTTGTCTGCTTACCTATTTACTCTGGGGTGCTATTGCTCTAGGAGGCAGGTTGTCAGCCGTGGACGTTTCGGGGACCCCTTGTGGACCGATTGATGTGATGAGGGTCTCCTTGCAATGAGAACAAAAAAAGGGGGTGTTATGCGAAAAAGCATACCAACAATAAGAAGGGGCCGCTGTCACGGGACATAGTTTGCCTCCAAAAAACACGTTTTTTTTAAATAGTCAAATTGTTTATCAAATTGTTCCTTGTCCGATGATCCGACGAACCTAAAAACTATCACCATCATGAAAGGGTATGTGCCACAGAAATCGAGTAGATCCAACTACTCACCACTGGTCCACTAATAATGAAGGGGGCAACAGTTAGCCCAACAAATTTGTCACAGAAATTGGGTAAATACGACTGCTCACCACTGGTCTACTAAAAATGAAGAAGGCCATAGTTAGACCAGCAACAAATGGCTGAGAAGCGACGGCGGCCAGCCGAAGACCCCGAGTACGTACATCGAGCGAATATTAGGTAACGGGAAAGGGAACGACGGCTGCGAGAAGACCCCAAAGTGACGGAAGACCTGCGCCAAAGCCGACGTGCCCGTAGATCTGCGAGAGGTGCGAACGCATGGTTTCAGCGCGTTTCTGTCCCTGAAGTTTGGACATCCGTGTCGTGTCTGTGACTGTCTGTGGTTTAACTCGTACCTCTTTGCGCTGAGAATCAACGTAGAAACAACCTCGCATCACCTAACTAAAGCCTAGCAACGACCTGGAAGCAACCTAGAAACCATCCACACAACCTAGCTAAGGCCTAGAAACAACCTAGAAGCAAGCAGATTAGTCTTCAGAATCGTGCACTTTTGCTGTTTCAAGCCTTGCGCGGCTTAGTGCAAGCTTCATCAATACTTTCTTAGGGGCGAAGCTCCTTATTCCGTGGGTCTGTCCATCCTCCGTTTGTTCGTTTGTTTGTAGTAGCCACCTCTAGTTCTTGAGAAGCGCGCGTTCTGGAATGCAGTGGAAGAAGAAGACGACGTTGACGAGTGAGACTCTCGTGCGTGTTCGCCTGTGTTGCGTTCTTTCTTCTTCATTACGTCTTGTGCTTTCATCGACGCCCGAAGACAACATTTCAGAAGTAACGCGCCATGAGGCTCCCTCTTGGCGTGCTTTTTCTTTCGCTGGAAGACAAGGCTACAGAGACCTACCCACGAGATAGCCGTTAACTTTGCAGTAGTCGAACGTCTTGGCAAAATATTGCCATTCTCTTATGTTTTCTTTACTTGTTGTTGTCTTCTGTAGTTTCCCGCCTACCATGTAAGCCTAGCTGGTTTTATGTCAAGCTTCTAGGCGATGTGGAACGGGACCCCATACTTACTGCGGTGGACGTTCTTTATCTGACCGAGACGTGGAACGCCAAAAGACCGTATATCAAACGATACGTTCCAGTCGTGTGCATCGATGATGCAGAGCGTCCTGCAGGTGGTGTGGCCGTATACGTCAAACAGAAAAGGCACACGGTCTGAAACTACTACCAACGACACAGAGCCACAACGGTGAATATGCTGCCATCGATTTTGATGGATGCATCATCATGACCATGTACCTTGCACCCAATTTATCGAGTTGGAATATCAAGACATTCATTGACACGGCATCGTGTAATTATGACAAGTACAAGAATAGACTATTTGTGTTAGTTGCTGACCTGAATGTCGATATTACCGAAAAGAACAATGAGTGGTTAACACAACATATGGCAGCCAATTATGTTCTCACGTGCACGTCCTTTGATCATATGAAACCAACGACCATCCGAGGGACGCGTATAGACCTGGTATTTTCAAATTTCCAATTGCAACCCGTACAGGAACCGCTATCCCTTCATTTCATGGACCATAAAGCCGTGATAATGAAGGGACAACGCAAGCCAAGCATCATCTAATTAAAAAATAAAAGTTTGATGTTTGTAATATGCACACAGTGTTTCTCACTCTTTATATGACGATTGATGGGGGCGTTACACAGAAGATTCACGGTTTACCGATGATATCCTCCGGAGCTTCGCCCCAGTCATCATCATTCACCACGTGGATATGCTGTGATTTTTTTGTTTTTTTTCTGGAAGAGTTTCGCGGACCTCTATTTGAGAAGCACTGCTCTAGGATATACAATCGCTTTCGGTGAAGTTGCTAAGAGAAGCCAGTTAATGACTTCTGGTGAGGCCATATGAAGCCGGTAAGCTGTGAATCTAGCCCCGCCACGGTGGTCTAGTGGCTATGGCGCTCGACTGCTGGCCCGAAGGTCGCGGGATCGAATGCCGGCCGCGGCGGCTGCATTTTCGATGGAGGCGAAAATGTTTGAGGCCCACGTACTTAGATTTAGGTGAACGTTAAAGAACCCCAAGTGCTCAAAATTTCCGTGGCCCTTCTCTACGGCGTCTCTCATAATCATATCGTGGTTTTGGGACGTTAAACCCCAGATATTATTATTATTATTATTAAGCTGTGCATCTAAAATATGTTGTAAGTGCGTATTGGGGCATAGGTAGAGGAGCTATCAAACGGCAGTTAGGTTTAGAGTTGCGCACTTAATTCAAAGGCTCAATCTCACTTCCGCTTTGTTGTACACACGTAAATTTGTTACGGCGGCTAGAGACGGTAATTGTTATCTTTATGATAGACAATTCTGAAAAATAAGTTAAGTGAACCTATGTGTCTTCTACGTATATAAAATTCGTTTTAGGCTGTCTGCTAGAGAAAACAATTTTCAGGACAGTACTGCGATGACATCCAGTGACTGCTAGAACGCACCAAGTCATAAAACCAGGTAAACATTTCTTATTCAAGATTGTGTAAAACAAATTAATAATTTAGTTGCGCTTGATCACTCTTGTATCTGCACTCTTACATTTTCCGAAGTTTTCGGGTCGCTACAGTATTGCCTTTCTGTCAGGCGACATCAAAAAACAGGAAAAGCTAACTAAGTCAAGGTGGCGTGTATAAGCACAAAACTGTAAACAAATTTGTGTGTAACAAAATTGAAATTTCTTTGGAAAATTGCCAGAAAGTACGCCGTAAATGCACGATAAAGATGATTTTCGCAATACTCTACGCATTGAAATGAGACAAAAATAAATAAAACTTATGCTTCCGCTTTTAAACTCACACTGTGGTTGACCCCGTCTCTCGGGAATTCTTTCCTGGCTAAGGGAACAGAGATCCCAGCGACGATTGTTGTTCAAAACAAATTTTTATTGACTTCTATGCCTTTTTTTCGAGGACTCATGCGAGTGCAGTCGAATGAAGTGATTTACCACACACAAAAAAAGAACGTTAATGTGCTAATTCCGCAGCAAGGGAGAGGTTTATTGCAAGTTTTTAGTTTACGTTGTTTGTTTTTGTTTTTTATGTAAGCACAAAGTGCGTCGTCAGTGGCTCTACTGAACGCTCAAGATTCAAATGCAAAAACACTGCATAGCTAAAGTACTTGCATTCAAATCGATGTTGCCTCGTTTGCAGTCTGCGCTTAATCACGAAGTAGTCCCGCACCCCCATTTTTCTTCCTGACCAACGGCATTGTTCATCGCACGCACGCTTAATTTGTCCCGCCGTCGCTCGGCGCTCGTCACAGCTCCCCTTCCCTTGTTTCTACAAATCAGCACACCGCGTTCAACTCCACAGCTGTGACACTGTGTTCCACTACGTGGCATGGCACTTGGCTATAATCTGTGTTGTTCCAGACAAAGCATGTCGAGTGAGGACTAAATATTAAAGATACAGACAGACAAAGTGGCAAACACTGTATTGTGGCTGTCAGTTTCTACAAGCTGTTTCCTACAGGCTCGACGAGTTCCGTTATGTAGATGTTAGAATCAGTTCACTTCTATGCAATTCACTGCAATCCAAGGAGAGGGCATTTACGAGGACAACAAATGGAGTTACGAAAGACCTCGGTCTCGTTTACTCGGCAAGCGTAATCCATTCTTTTCTACAGAGTTGGCACAATCACGTATTGGTGCAGGCTTTCTGCTGAAAAAAATGCAAATGATTACTTGCTCTGAGCAGTCCTAGGAGCTTTCGAATTCCTGAGCGGATTTGCGCGAGCAGGAAGTAACTAGCTGTAAGCTCTTCTCAGTAATTATCTGCTAGCTGACCTGTTCTACTGCTTGATGAGCGAGACCATTTCAAGAAAGAAGAGTACAAATTGGGTATTTAGAAAATGTTCAGTATCCTCACTCTTGTTTTAGGAAAATCGTACGAGCTTTCTGAATTCGAGGAATGTTACAAATGATGTCTCCAGACTCGAATATAATATTGAGCCTACGAGCTCGCTGTCCATATGGACATGAAGAGTGCATCGATGATGCTTTCAAAGTGCGCTCTAGAGGCCGCTTCCGAGACGCTTGTCAAAGATTCATCGCTGACCAATACCGAATGCGTTCAGAGAAAGGTTTCCACAACAATGCGAGAATATTTGCCTATATCGTACGCACTCATGCCGAATATTACACTATCATAATTAATTCAAATCGAGAACTGCGCGTGTCTGTGTGTCCCTGCTAAATTAGAAGCTTTCGGAATAAAAGTAGTACATATATTTGTGTCCCCTACGTTTAGTCGCTATTGGCTATTTCATCCTTCCACTTTGAAGAAATGTTCGTACGTATGAATTTACGTACCACCCTTCAATTATCACCTTCTTTACTGCAACAGCGCAAGGCTTAGGCAGATAGGCAAGCTTCTTTTAGAAAGCGATCTTTTTTTTTTTTTCGTGCATATTTCTTCGATCTGAACACTGATAAACTATGTTTTACGTATTGATAAATCACTGCTAGTTCCAAATGCGCCATATAAAACTGCTCCGAAAGAATGTTCACAGCTAACTAATTTCCAGAACATTGCTCTTCATTCGGCACCAAATGATAATTATTTTTGACGTACAAATGAAAAAAAAAACCGATGCTGTTCTGGCCTTAATGTAACCTTCTGTTTTAGCGCCTTCATCATACTCCATACTTCAGTGCGTTTCATTTTCGTTGTTTCTCTTTCATTTTTTTTCATGTCAAGATTTTGATTACGAAAACATTGGAAGGTACCTTTAGAAGTAATGGAAAAAATAATAACGGCGCAAAGCAGACGTGACGAAAGTACAGAAGCTTACAGGGCAAGCGCTGACTGTCACTTGAGTAACTTTTTATTACGACGACAAAAAAAAAAGAAGAAAAAGCACGCTGTAAGCTTATTTATTCCTGTATCGTCTGTTGTTTCGCTGTTATTACGAACGTGTACCGACCCTCCCGCATCTCAAAGTCTCTACAGTTCACTGGTAAAAATGTTTCCACACCTATCATAAATAATTGAAAGAACAAAACTCTACACTGCTGCACGTTCTCACGAAGAGACGGCAGGTTTCCTTTTTTTTTATTTAGGAACATTTTTTTGCATTAATAATTAAGCCTACTGCAAAAGTAGCAGCTGGAAGGTACTCCCAGGCAGGGAGGCCCTTCGAAGAGCCAGCCGGGAAGTTTTCATGCTGCCTCTGAAATAAAGAAAAGAATGGGAAGTCGAATTCCAGGGTAAAATTAATCTGGGACTGCACAGCGAAGGCATCGAGTGGGCTTTGCGGTCTGTCTTGATAACGAACCTGGGAAAGTAAATTAAATCAAAAGCACAATCGCCAGTGCGGAGGGACGAAAACAATTAATATTTTTTAAATTTATTATTTCAGGGTCGGACTGAAGTAAACACAGCACGTGAAGCCGCCGCCACGAAAACTGCAAACTAACAATCGCAACTATTGTTTCAGCACGCTCGTGGAATCCGACCAAAAAGCGTACGCGAAAAGAACTCCTGCTGCTGCATTCCCGCAGGAGCACCAGCACGCGGTAACGTACCCTGCAAATGAATATTAACAGCAACACAGTGAAACGGGCTCGGAACAATGAAGGGCAAATAACGTACCAAAGTCCCTAGATTTTTCCCTGTTCTTTCTTAAGTACCGACAACCATTGAAGCGCCGCCGACGAATCTCATTGGCTAACGCTCGTTTTTGGTAGCCATGTCCTTCATAACGCTTTTCCAGCACCCGATGGAGCGCGTCCCCCGTTCACTAATGACAGGAGGTTGACGGGAGAAGAAAGGCGCGTCGCGTTACCATATTGTCCACGGAAAGATGCGTTGCTAATGTACTTAGATGCACGTAGCTTTGTAAATCTTCCAAGTTAGGAAGAAAATGGCGGCAGGCGCCAGCTGCGCGTGAGAGAGGGCCGGGAAAGAAAGCAGTTGTCGGTACTTAAGTAAAAAGGAAAAATCTAGGGACTTTAAACGTACTGGTCATGCTCTACTGTTTTGTATGAAAGTGCCTGCGCGCGAACGGGCGTCTTCTCCGCGTGTCTGAATGAGATACCTGCTCTTTAATATTATACGTATTGGGATTTACTGCAGGATTTATGGTCAAGCGGAAACACAAACATTCAAAGGTTGCGGACATTACACATGTGCTTTTAACAGTGCTATGTGATCTCCAGAAAAAAAGTTAATCTAGCAACGAAAATTTCCCACCACAATCGAGGGAGTTGAACTGCGTGAAATCGTTCGCCAATGCAAAGTGTAAGTTCACGAAAGACTTTGGATAATTACGTATTTGAAAAGGTTTCTTCGAGCATCGCAACCAACTGTGTTTTATAGACAATAATTAGTTACCCAAAAGTATGCGCATTTTTTTCCCATCGAACTTCAAATTCGCGTTGTCTGAAGCCTTGTTGTTCAAATGCAGTACTAACAGCCTAGTTTCTTCAAGGATCGAACGGTGCTTTTTGAGATAAAAAAAAGGACATTACAAAAACATGGAGCACGCCCAAACTTAGCCTTCAAGAGTGGAACGCTATATCGTGTTCTTGCCACGTTCGTATCGTGTTCTCATATGCTTGCCGCTCTTCACTTCTTTTGTCAAATTAAATGTATATAAGGAGAGGTTAGCGCCAATGCGTGGCGCCCTCTATTCCTCTTCTCACTTGCACAATGGTTGTCGTCGCGAAGTAGAAAATAAACACAGGGCTATACAAAGGCACATAGTACAGCACTCGCGCACTCAGTCCAACTTCTTCAATACAATATTCTGTGCACTCAACACAAAAGTGGACAAAACACAAGCATTCACACAATTGAAATGTCCACACAAAACATAACAGTTCACTGAAATGTTGTTATAGCCGATCATCTGACTTGGGAATTTTCTCTTAAATGCCGCAGTGCAACTGCAACAATGAGGTTTTCACAAAGAATTCTCTGCTAAAACGAAAAATAAAAGAACATTTTATGTAAGGATACCGTCTAACAATAACGCGAACATAATTTTATCATATTTAGTACTTTTGTGATATTTCTGATTGTTCCAAAAAATGCACTACTGCGCGCGCAGCAATGTTTTGAGAATTTCCTCTTGGCCATGGGTCCAAGATTTTTGCTATTGATGTGGGCCGTTTATCCAAACAACTTATTTTTGGTGAAAGTTTCTTTCACTTCTTGGTGAACACCTTAACCCTGCCGCGATGAAAGGAAAGTCTGGGCGCGTAACACTGGCCGTTTCAAGCTCCCCTAGAATGCGTACTGCAATTCATGCTCTCTTCCTGTTTTCTGGAGCCTCTGTACGCTCTTTACGCTTGGTTACTACCACTGCTCACTTGCTGATTGATTTTGCAGCAATTTTTCGTTCGGGCCAATTCCAAAAGGAATAAAATCATCCTGGGAGCATCGACAAACTGTGTTCCCTGACCGAGGCGCGCATGCCCAGTTACACATTACCAGTATCTCATGTTGCCTGTTCACCCACTTGGCCACTTGCACATACACAGAAGCTGAAGCTGCGCGTTCGCACAGCCCGAACTTCTGGGGAGTTTTCGTGAACGGTCCCTTTCATAATGGGCATTAACGTTAATGCGACAACGTTTCGCCCTGAGCAATTTTTCCAGGTGCCTTCTTTGTCAGAAATTGGTGAATCACTCACCGTTGATTCGCTGCCGCGTCTTCTCGGTGCCGCTGTCATTTTGTGAGCGGTAAATAGCTTTTGTCTGTCATGCTCAACTGACGTGGATGCCGCTTTGTGCCTAATTTGGGAAGAATCCTATCGGGTCCAGTGGGACATAGCACGTCAACGTGTAAAGAGCTCTGAACCAGCTTGCAGATGTTGTTTACCCAGCAGGGAAATAGCGATGTGCCAGTTCTGGTTAGTGAGAATGGCCAGTTACATGAAAGGTCCATTGTCACCTCGGCCTGCGATGCGCCTGACAAAGCGGCTTCAGCAGAGCTGGCGAGAAATAAGCGCCGGCGGCTGTATATTGAGGTTTCGTAAACGCAACAGCACTGTATAGGAGCCATAGTCAGGGAAAGCTAATAGTAGCCGAATGCACGATGTTTATCGTGACAAAATAATCATTGTCCGCCCACTTTCACTGCCGCTGTCAGAGGCGTCTGACGTCTTTTCTTGCGTGTTGTTTCATTAGGTGATGTGCTTTACAAACACAGTAGGTGTGCGCGAACCTAATAGCATTTTTTCTTAAATATTTCGAGACTCGCTCCCCTGTTGTCCTAGACAAGTCCGGACGCATAGCTGTAATTAGGGCACACCGAGAACATCACGCACTAAGGTATTTAGATGCGAAGCATTTCTTGCTGGGGGTATGTCCCGCGGGGGGGCTTGTCCGCACTCACACTACGCATGCGCGTTACTCTCTCCACGGGAAAGGAGGGAGGAGGCGAACCGGCCAAGCGGGTTTCCTCTGGGCAAGGTGTGTGACCGGGCTAGTTGGGCTGCTCTGGGCTGCTCTGGGCTGCTGTCCGCAGGAGAGTCGACGGGGGAGCAGGAGGGCGGCACGATGTGCAAGCGCTAATATCCTCCCCTAAGCGGGTAGAGCGCAGCGCGAATTTCAAGATCCACCCACTGCACCTCAAGTACTCAATAGAGACCTTCGTTGCTCAATAAAAACCTTCGTTACCCGTTTCACCTTCGTCTACAACGTTAATAACACCGTTAATACAACGTTAATAACACCGTTAGTAACGATCCGAGGTCGGTAGCATGCCCAACGAACGCCAACTGAACGCCATCGCGCAAGTGCTCCGGATTCGCATCGCCTCATGGTCCCCTTTAGCGGGAGATGGTGTAATTTCTTAGCGCTCTCTATGCACTCCAGGTCATGTCCTTCGTGCTACTATACGGCGGATTTTCGTGGTCTACCAGTAAATTCGCGCTTTAACTCCCCCATGCGACGAAGTGATTGGGAGCCCACAGTCAACATAACGGGCGAGATGTGAGAGTACCCGCAGCTTCTATGTGTAGAAAGGGGAGCCATGGTAGTGCCGAAAGTGAGGAAGACGGGAAGGAGGGCGGGGAGTTCTCCTGCTGCCGTGGGAGGTGACAAGCAACGGGAAAACGCGTTGACCTGAAGACATGTGGTAATCTGAGCGAAAGAGAGAGAGAGAGAGAGTTTATTACAAGAAGACAGAGTGGTCAGCCTGAGGTATTACGCCAATGCCTGCTGCTCTGTATAGGGGATAAAGAAAAGTGGGAAAAACAGGGATGAAATATGGCGATGGGGACAGGAAGAGGTGATGCCTATGCACAATAATCACGTAACACTCTGGTTATCTGAGCTCTTTTATCGCACATCCCCAGCTTGTAGCATTCTTCCCTTGCGCTGGACTGCATCGAGCTTTCCGCCTTCTCATGCTGAGCCCTCGTAAGATACCCAAGAAATTGTGGCTCAAGTATTCACGTTTCGATTCCTTTTCAACCAACAAAATTTGGGCTGGCAATGTAATGCGCAACAACGACTGCCATACGCGGCATCTCTTGAAGAGAAACCGTACAAAAGAAAATCTTGGTTCCGAATAAGAGAAAGAGAGACATGGGATGAAGCCATAATTTAGGGACACTGTACATACAGGCATTAGCATACATATGTAGTGCATTACAGAAATAGTTTGAGAGAAAAAAAGAAAGATTGTCCACCATCCCGCCTTACGAACCTGAATGTCCAGCGAAGCTGTATCAAACACCAACCCGGCTGATGGGGGGGAAGGGGGGGGGGTTATTTCATTATTACTTTAGAATAACTGTAATGAAAATCGCTTTGTTATCGCTGTGGTAGACCGTGACTGGTTCCGCGACCATTTTCAGCAAGACGAATTTGTTTCTTTCTTCGAGCATTGTATTCATGCTGTTCTTCTGGTGTCTCAATTTCCGTGGTCTACCCCATGGCACTGAGTTGCTAGACAGGTCTCCCTTTTAGATGTGAAGGCCGGAAACAGACGCCTGGAGAAAGAAGGGCCGTTTGACGTCATTAGAGGCCTCGTGTGAAGTCCAAAGCAGCTGCAACGTAATCTTTACCGGGAACGCGTGGGAGGCTGTTGCCATTGTTCACAGGCACCTTATCATCCATCATGCTGTTTTGAAGCTCATTTAATTGTTTTCTTTATTAAAACGAATACTGAGCTCTATGGTGTATGCCTGATTGCAAATAATGATATGCCGTTTGCCTTCTATTAGTAAGGGCCCTCTAAACTACACAGAGGTCGAAATCTAGTTGTCGTGTTGCAGTTGTGCACGAATCTACAGCGAATGCTAGCGGAGCTACACCTGTGTGCTCGTTTCACTCTTTCCTTCGCCACGCTGCGTTCGTCGGATCGCCTGTCCACCTCTCCGAATGCCCTTTCTCAGTGTTCGAGGTGAAAAAGCAATGAGCCCGCGCATCTGCTAGCAGAGGAGCACGCGAGCGTCTGTGGTGAGTGGTGGCATTTGGTCAAATTATGTGGCGCATACGCGCTATAGTAGTTTTGTGTTGACACCATGAAATTTTCAGACCAACAAGTGGTATACCGCTTCGCTGTAAAACAGGCGAAAGTTTTCGATGCTTCAGTTGCCAACAAAGAAAAAAAGTGTAAAGCTGCAAGTTCTTTTTTTTTTCTTTCTCATTTCGGTGGATACAAGCTTCTCTTGTTTTCTAATTTTGGTAGATGTAAGCTTTTTTGTCTTCTGATTTTGTGGTGATCATTCCTAACGGCGTGTTCATCACCAAATCATGGCCCAGCAGCTGCGCCAACCCGCGGTATGGTAAGTGAAGACATCCAAATATTCTAACCACATCAAAGTAACGTAGTCTGCTGCTGTCTGGCATCTCCTCTCTCGCATATTGTCTTCATGTGTGCGCTCGTTATTCCCGGAGATGTCGGCATCTCGAACTCCTCCACGCTGTTTCCGTATCTCAATGTCCGTGAGTTACACAGATTACTATTTTAAACCTGGTCAGACTTCTCGAAACCACAAGTCCTGACTAAAGGCTTCAGTGTGCTCTAGAAAAACAAAATGGCCAATGGTCGAAGCGTTCATTAGAGTACGAAGCTAATTGTGACTACGAGCTCCTTGGTAGTAAAGATACGTCCCATAGCTAAACAGATCTTCCTTTTTCGTTTTGTAATAAAGGAATGAAAGATGGGGACTCTCTAAACGGGACGACAGGCTCTAGGAACTGCGTATAGCTTTTGGTTGCTTCCAAAAGACGAAAAACGCCTTCGCTGACGGACACCTAGAACCGACCGCTAGTGCTCCTATTCTAAGCAAGTCGCTTCTTTGACGTTACTTAACCCAGGCCCCGGGCTTCTTTGATGCTTCGAAGGTGGTGTTTGGAACACCCTTCCAGACTTCTCTGGAAGGCCGTCAGTGGCCATTATTGTGACAAGAAAAGGTGGAACGGTAATAGTACGATGACCTTTTCGAAGGCGCTTTCCCGTTGAGAACGATGACATCACTGACTTTTGCCGCGGCAAAAGAAAGTTAATGATCGCACTTTGTCTCTCTCGCGAGTCCTTTTTTTTTTCAGGTTGAGTTAGTGTCTCAGAATGCTCTCTTCGGTTCGGACTTCTGCAATGACAAAGAACTGAAGCCCGCCCGCGTCTGGTTCTGGTGACATAAGTTTGACGTCCTCCTATGCTATCAGTGAAGTTTTCAGTTTTCAGGGGTGCCACGTTGCGGTGTGCGAGTATTGTAACACGACTTGGTGAAAGAGCCCAGAATTTTTCAAGACTGTACGCTGATTTTCGTATCACGAGCTGCGTCTTTGCAGAACATGGCCAGAAGTTTTCTTCTGAAATTCTGTTTTAGGTGTCTTTCCCCTGGAACGTGGAAAAGAAACAGTTTTTGGAGAGTGAAAGCTTTGAGACTTCGAGATGTGTTGCTAGAACTCTTGCTTTGGCTGTTCCCGTATGAAATTTTATTTCTTAGAAAGTTATGCTAGTGAAGCTACAATTATTCCTACTTTACGATATGCCTATCTGCTTAGTGTTAGTCATCACAATAATGAATATTTGTGAAAATGTACCTAAGATTGAATGTGAACAAAGAATAACATGATGATATTTCCTGCACCCGCATAGGCAGCCACCTTAATTGTATCGAACGCCACGTTCCAAGCAGTTCAGTACACATGATGTCGTGACTATCCGTGGTTGTCATCACGGGCGTGAGCTGACAATGCAAGGTGGCTACCTTAGTGATTAAAACGGGGTAGCAGGAACAAGGCAGGCCATACAAATCTGCCACCAATCTCCAGCATTGGATTGCCAAGGAACGGGAGGAGCGGTAGTGTAAACATTCCGGGCAACGCTGGACTCTACTTCGGCTGGACAAACAGGACAGAAATTACATTGAGGCTTCAAGAAAAACAAAATAAATGCCTCAGCCTGCAGGACAAACTGGACAGCGGCCTATAGCCGGCTGCGGCACCCAATGAGTCCCAGAAGCGGGCGGACAGTTCATGTATGTTTGTGAAAGCCAAACACTACCGCCACGCTTACTGGCAGACACGACCACAAGTCCACACGGACGCCTGCAGCTTTGGCTCCGACAAGAGGCACAAGCACGTACACGCTTTCAGAACAACGAACACAAAAACGTCGCCTCTCTTTGAGGACATTGGGGGCACTTTAATCAAAGGTACGGAAGCCAGCTGCGGAAGCCAGTCACTACGCTTAGGCCTTACTGCTTGAGTAGAGACAAATGCGATGGTTAATTGGTTTCATTTCTTTTCCATTTGCACCGATGGGCCTGCATCTGTAGCTGTCCTGAGTCACTCGTGATTGTTGCCCCTTAATTTCTTCATTACAAATTTAGCAGTACCAATGGCTCTTCCTTAGGATGGCTTTTTCTCTTTGCCCCTAATAAAGCTCATTAAACCAAAATAATCTAGATAGGCGTACAATACTTTTCTTAGGTGCAGGCACGATTACTAAACCCAGTTACGGGACGAAGCTTGCTGCGCTTTAATATTGCAAAAGAAAAATACACGTGGTGAAGGAGCATTACACTTTTTTTTCTTATTGGTAGACTTGTGCGAATAGTAAATTTTAGGTTCGAAGCAAATTCGAAGCGAAGAGCGATTTGGTCGAATAATTTCGGATAGAATTCGAATAGTATATACCACATATAATTAAGAAACATGAGCATACAGTAAAACCTCGTTAATTCAAAGTCACTGGGACTCTGCAAAGTATTCGAATTAAGCGGGTTTTCGAATTAACGAAACATACAAAGGGTGGGATGCAAAGAACATTGTTCAATTACGAAAAGTAATCAGATGTGGTTGCTTGCTGTTCCTGCTATATACTCGCGGCCAACGTTTCTTGGCAGTGAAGGGAAGGCTACAGAACCGAACTACGCGTGCTCTACCGCTGAAGAATATAGTCCCACAATTGCGTCCGTGTTTTCTGCGTGAGAAATAAACAAAACAACAATATTACTTCAGGATGCTGTTTGAAAAGAGGTTAAGCACGCACCAAGGAGATATTTATATATTTGTTTTACTTGATGCCGTCTCATTTTGCGTTTTTGCACCCCTGAAAACGTCGCACGTTTAACGTGCACCTCACAGTCAAAATGGCGTTCACGTCTTGAGGTGAGCGCTCGTAACCCTCCAGCTTTTCCGACGACTCATCAGGGGAGCTTGTGACGAATTATACTAAAAAATGGCTGTCTGAGCTTGTGACGCCCACTCGAATAATCAAATGGCCGTCACAGGAGATATGAAAGGTTCGCAGACCAAAACTAAGTTCGAACGCGCGCCGAACCGGACTACTTCGCGGAGCAGTACATAGGCAGTAGGTCCGCCCCCGTAGCGTTTCCTTCATTGCCAAGAACTGTCCGCGAGTATAGTTTGAGGCCCCAAGGGTTATGTTTTCAAGCAATACCCGGCCACAGTTTTGCCACAAACCCGGGAGAACGATGGGCCTGGCTGTTGCCAGCGCACAGAAAATAAAGGGCATGGTCTCGTGGTCAACTGATGATGATGATGATGATGATTATGATGATGATGATGATGATGATGATGTCCTCGTCTTGATGGCGCTCGTCACTGAAATACGCACCTGCGGAAAAGAAGACGTGCTTCGGGCAGCGTGACACCTGCTCCTCACAGCATCAGCACGTCATGATGCGAGCATTCGCCCATTCTTTCTGGTGAAATAAAGAATTTATTATTGGCCAGTGTGACGGAATTCGCGATGTGATCTGGCTGGAAAACATGACCATTGAATTTTTCCACTGAGTTAACGAAGTAGGCGTACCAGGCAAGAGCTCCGCCAGCAATGCAAGTGCGCAAATTGCCGGCGCAACCGCCAATCGGAGGTTCGCATACATCGCGAATTCCGTCAGACCGTCCTTTATTTTTTTTTCTTTTCCCAGAAAGAATGGGTAGATCATGACGCGTTGGCGTTGCGAGAAGCATGCGACAGGCTGCCCGCGTATCACCAATGTGCTGCAGTGAAGCACATCTTCGTTTCCGCAGGCGCACATTTGAACTGACCACGAAAGCGTTTCCTTTTTTTTTTTTTTTTGCTCAAGAAGCAGCGAGGTTGGGGCGTTTCACCTGTCAGTCATTAGTATCGCTACAATGCATTGCCTTGTGGCTCCTAAGGGCCTTCGTTTTCGCGGATTTGTGGTGAAATCAGGATCGGAAATTAGCACATGGCGTCCAAAGCTTTCGAATTAACCGGGCTGACCCTGACCGCCGCTTCAATTTATCCACTCAAATTAACTTCTCAAAATACGGAACCGCAGCAATCCTTCGAAGTAAGCGGGGTTTTTTAATTAACCGAGTTCGAATTATTGACGTTTTATTGTATTTGTCATGACCGAACCAACGTGCTCAATATTGTTTTTTAAATTCAAACAAGGCGTGCGCAAATGTCATTCTTTTTGGTTCAAAGGAAGTGGGAGCAACTTTGAACAGTAGCAGGATTTGACTTTCGCCAGAATGCAAGTGACAACCTGTAAAATATGTTAAGTTTTGACATTTACTATACCCAGAGCATATAAGCCGGTATAAGAAGCATTTATACTTAAAAAATAATGAATAGATGTTAGGGTAATATGTGCATTTAACCTTGAATTGGGGCTTCGCGGCAGTGCGAATTTTTTCTGAAAAGGTGTATTCACGGTAAACCAGTTCTCTACAGCAGTGAAACCACCTTTACACGGGGGTACATGCAAACTAATGCACACCTACCTATTCGTTCATTTCGAATACTTCGAAATTTCCAGGATTTTAAATTCGAATACTAAAGTATTCTTTCGAATATTCGAAGGGCTCGAATGTTCACACAAGGCTACTTATTAGCCGTGGTGGCAATCTGGGGCACGTTGGTAGTCCATCTTTAAGAACGGTAAAAGCGCACTAGAAATAGAACACAAAGAAGACACACGTGCACGCACACTCATAGCGCTGTGTCAGCGTGTTTGTTACTTCATTGTGTCCCTGTCTTTAGCGCGATTTACCGTTCCTAAAGGTCTCTCATAAGTATTCCGTGACATCACACGCCTTAAATTCACACACTGGTTGTTCCCTCTCAACCCATAAGTAAGAAACAGATAGCAATTGCTAAACCTCGCCATCTGAAGACAGTAAATAAACCGGCTAGGTTACGACTTGAAATAGTCATTGATTATTTGAAGTGGCCCATCTGTACCGTACCAACACACAGAATCGAACGATCAGGCGCTTATACGAGTCGGCAGCAAGTGTGCGTAAGTGCTACAAAATACACTTACTGCCATGAAAACGTTTCTTTCAGGGACTCTTGAGGGCGCGTAGCACACCAGTCCCAAATCGAATTTCCACAAGCACTGCACCAACGCGCGACATATGGAGGTGACGTAAATTACCCGGATAAAAGCAATCTAGCGATGTTGCACTTTCGAAACATATTGTCATTCATAATAGGTTAACCTCCCTCCATTTCTCCTCTATGCTGCCTCTTCCTTCTTCAACTTGAGACAGCTTGAGACAGTTTCTAGTCTAGAAGGAAGACGTAGCACTTCCATTAACTATTTGTAATACAAACTACGGAGCGTGCAAGAAGTAAGACTCCGTACCGCAGAAAGCAGGAATTTTTCTTTTTTCGGGAGCTCCGAAAGCACCGAGTGCAGTGTAACTCTAAATGATTAATTATTATAGAAATGATAACCTAAAGCTCCAGGCCTTTAGGTAGCTTGACATGTCATTGTACTTCGAGTTATTGCACATAGAATATCCTTAACCGTTGCTTTAAGACACTAATGTTATGCGCAGGCATCAAGACCGTCGCGCCCATGAAATCTTTGAAAGCTTTTTCGATGATATGCAAAGACCCATCGTGCGTCACCTGACTGTCCCTTGGCTCCTCCTCACCGACAAGTAGTGCACATTTCTCCCAGGCTAAGTTTCACGTATTTTTCACTGTTATGTTCACTTCTATTTCGTTCTAACCCAAGTTTTGTTCTCAAGTTTTGTTCCGACATTTCTTCATTCCCCGTTGGCTTCTTGATTTCTTTTTGATGCTTACGCAAGTTCACAGCTTTCTGTTAAAGTATCTACACTTCGCTGTCAACTGCTAACGCCACAGGCTATCTGGTCGACTGCTACTGCGGCTATTCTCAACCCACCTATATAAGCATGGGATTAATGTTGCTCCGCCTTCTCTTTCACAGCATGGAATAATTCCTGAAAATTTCGCACAATGATACAGCCATACACAGCTTACTAGCAAGATGAAACCTAACTGCACTTCTCACTCTAGCATTCAAGTGTGGAAAGATAAGTGAAGATGCCTTGGTTTCCTGTTTACAGCCAACTCTTATTTGCAAGTCAATAACACCTTAATGTTAACGAGCCAGGGGCGATATTATTAAGAGGGTGTCACGCGGAATCTTCGGACATGCACAAACCAATGAGCTCCCTCGAGTCGTAAACAGCATTTCGGATGATAGAGTAAATTCCTGCCGCATCATGAGATATTGCAGATCCACGCCGCCATTTACTCACATGCCGGCATGGCATAAACCGCGTCCTAATACCGCTCGCTGTTTTGATGCGATCGGTGCAAGTTCTTCCTTCCACTCTACGCTCCGCACACTTCCTTAAAATGCGATTATCATTAAGCCAGTTCTAGATGCGCGCCTTTGTTATTTGCGTGCCCATCGCGTGAATCGATATTGGAGGCACAGGCTACAGGGATCCCCCTTCATCGACCGCCACGAGAGTTTCTCGCCAAACGACTATCCCATTCGCGTCCATGCCTTTCTGCTCTTCATACCTCACAAAATGGCCTTTCCGCCGGCAACGCTTCCGCCTTGAGGCAAAATGGCTGGTTTCCAAGCGAACGGCGTTTTAGGGGAACCGCTGTCTGAATTACTTTTTATTTTTATTTTTGTGGGGACATTTGCTGCTGCTCCTCTAACACAACGTGGGCGCTCTTGTATTGTGTCTGAAAATTCCCGTAGAAGCTGTGACTTAAGTGCTTGCTAATTAGCCCGTGTCTCTTTGATTTTTGAAGAAAAAGCAAGGGCGTTGCGCATCCTGAGATAAATCACTGCTTGTGATGAACTCGATGTAATAAAATAAATTTTCAGTTTCATAACTGGGCACTTCTTGTTTCTTAAGATAAGTGCGAAAACTTTATATCAGCCTCAAGTGAAAAATCTAGGCGGCCCTATGGGGTTGCCCTAGGGCGACATTTGTTACCGGTGCATGGACATTTTTCTGCCATCCGTCAATACAGAACTAGGACCCTTGGTGTCTTCCTTTCTCGGCGCAAGCGCGTCACTTTGTGACAAGATGACAGGAACAAGACTTTTGATTGACGCTACCTCACGTCCATGCCTCTTCGCTCACCCTGTTTTTTATAACTGGTCAGCCTATATGTCAATAACATTTACTTTTTTTTTTGCAGTTTCCTTCCTTGGTAGCTAATCTCCTCATCACCGCGTTTGATTGACACCTCAACCCGCAGTGTTAGATCAGTGGATATGGCGTGGCGCTGCTAAGCTCGAAAACGTAACCTAAACTTCCGATCATGACAGTTCGATGTTGGCGAAATGCTAAACCACCCAGACACGTATACTAGATTTAGATCGACGTCAACGAACATCAGTTGGTAAAAATGATAAGGCACAGCACATCCTGCTACGTAACCACATCGTATTTTGCTAAGTAACCGTACCCGTGAGGTCCCGCTACTTGATTTCTTGTTCCCGATTTGGTTTCAGGTTCTCTTATTACACCGTGTTATTTTTTTATCTGCTTAAGCTCACTCAAGAAACTTTGTTTATCTATCGACAATTATCGCTTTTTCAGGGTTTTTTTCTGTACTGTCCCTGGATGATATAACGACTAGCATGGGTGTTTACCTTTTTTTGACGTAATGGAACTAATATTTCGCTTAGCCAAATTTGTCTTACGAATATGAGCACACGCAGGTTCAGGTGCGTGAACGCGCGTGCGCGTATATCTCTTGCATGTACGTGCTTCACCAAGGACGTCTGCAGCCTGCAGCACTGCTTCCTCCTGAGACTTCGAAGGGTTATGCACCTTAAATTATAGATAGCCTTTGTCGGAAAGCGTTCGTAACAGGTTACATTTAGAACAAGTCGTTCGAATGTTCTGCCTTTCTTAGGTATCCCCGCCTTGGTAAGAATACTCCTCTATAACTCATGATTGTTCATGCCGCACAAGCAAATTCAGTCGCAATTGATGATAATTGGGATTCCTTGTTGTGAGCAGTCGCTCTAAAGTTCACCAGCTGTCATTGTGTGTATCTGATTTTTTTTTTGTTTTTTTTTTTGCCTAGTCTGTATTTCCTGATTATCTTTGCACCTCTTCTTTTTTCCAGGATAGGACCGCGGCAGGAAAGGAATTTAATTTCTGCTTAGCCTCTTTGTTTTTATTTCCTGTCTTCCTTTGCGGGACGTGTTTCGTCCGAAGTCTCGTTCTCAAACACAGTGTAATGTATCATTTGACTTTAGTGACAGACTGAGATCAGGTACGAATGTCGTGAGCAGAGAAAGCAAGTCGAGTATTCACAGATGCCTGTTGGAGGAACATCCGCAACACCCGAGACGCGTTCCGAGCCCTGCTCCGTTTGACCCGCAGAACCCGACGCGCGAACGCAGTGTACCCTGATAAAGACGGAGTAGCGATGTAGGGGAGGGCGTAAGGACAGAAAAGGAAGGGAGCGAGAGGGGGAGCTTAGCGAGGTTAAAGCGCTGCCAGGAGGCGGTACGTGTTTGATGGATGAACGCACTCCTGAAGATTGCGTGGCTCTCGAAGCGATCTTGCGTGCCACTTGAGTTCTGCTCCGAGAGTCACGTGCGGCTGGCGTACCTGACTGAAGACCATAATGCGCCCGCTGAAACGGGGATATGGCTGGTGAGTCACCCCGTGTTACTCAAAAAGCGTGACTCCGCTACTGATGTTGCTTTTGTGGTACTACTAGCAGTTTTTTTTACAAAATGACGTTGAGCTCGCAATTTGGCCAGAGTGTTTGCCGAAAGGCTGTTGTGCAATCGCTAGGGCCATCATGTGCGCTACGCTTAATAGCCTGTTTGTGTCGACATATCGATGCATCTGTCTTGCGATGCCTTCATTAGTCGAGATCTCTTCCGCATAAAAGGGATTTCACTTGACGAAAGAAACAGGACTGATAATGTTATGCAGGACGTGATATGTTATGCAGTGCTGAGGGGGATGGAACTTTCGCTACGCTACGCTGAAAACACATAGCATTTTTAGCAGCAGTGTTAGACGTTTACGTAAGCCCATATTAAAGGGAGATGTACAATGAAAGTATGTATGAAAAATAAAACTAAAGGCAAAAAGGAGATTTTGGACAGCGGTAGGTGCAACTTCGTTTGAAATTAACCGCTTCCGGGTTTGCGAAAGCTTCGCCATTCAACTTCGTTGCGCTGAACTAAATATTTTTGAACTGAGTCACAGCCCCTAAGCAAAGTAGACATAAAAAAATGTTTTGAAGTTTCAAAGAAATCATAATACAGCAATCCGAGGCAAATCCCAACCTGGAAACTCGTATAGGACCGAATGTGTCTAAACTCGTCTTTCGTGTAATATAGTGAATAAGACAGAACATCTTTTCACTCTGTCCTGAAAGTTTCAAGCCAGATGGCGCACTCTGTATGAATACGTTGCTCAAGTTAAGCTACGTAGAGGAGGAGGAGGAGGAGGGAGGAGAGGGAGTCCCACGAAGTTCACGACTGAAGTCTTGTTCGTCAGTTTGCCTATCATGTTTCACTAAAATGCGCTAAAATCATGTCCCGCAAGCCGGCCAGACTTTCGATGAACAATCCCTTGACCACAGCGTTACTGCAACCTGAATACGGCTGTAATTGCCTGGTGGCGCTCTCTAGTTTGTACGCTACAGCCCAAAAATCCTGCAGCCGCCGCTCCCCGCATGTTTGTTTCCATTTGCCACGGGTCATCAGAGCTAGATCAATACGGTTTTGGTTAAGAATCATCCGTTTCGTGATGCGTTGAAACATAAGTCTACCGACGCTATGATTCGAAAGCGATTATGCCGCCGGGGCATAATCGGTGGCTCCTGAGATCCGCTTCGGCAGTGCGACGAAACACAATGTTAATTCAAGGAATACACCAGGGCACACGACCACCGAAGTGTAAGAGCCACTACCAGACACTTAAGTCAACGATTAAGGTCGCCTCCAACATTTTGTTTTTACTTTGTAATCTCAGAAGCTGCGTAACATAAATTTTGTTCGGTTATCTCTCAGTCAACGATAATGATAGGAAATAGACGGTAAATACATTACATTCACGCATAATTACAGCTCACAGCTCTTTTTTTCTGTTTACTCCTTCCATCTTAGCGTAATAGCAGAATGTGTAATACAATCTTAGGCCATGCTCTCGGCGTTCCCAGAATAATTTCCACTCTCTCTGCCCCTCTTCATGAAAGACATTTTTAAAAATACATTTCAGCATTTCCTCTACTCAAAATTTTCTATCAGAATTTCTTGAGAAACGGTTACTTTTTTCACATGCAACCCCATTTGTCGCGAATCTCTATATTAAGTTCATCTTTATATTCTCTTCTTCTCGGCTATTTATATTTTATTGTAAACCATATGCTTTATGCATAGCGGTGAAATTCTATCCTAGAGCGTGCGATCGCTGCTGCACGAGTAAAATTCTAGAACATGAGAACGGAATTGCTGTGTGGAGTGCTGTTGTCTTCATGAATACTAGCCAGCTTGAGTCATTAAACTGAGGGGCGTTCATAGAAGGCGATGAACGAAAGCTAAAGAAAGGAATCCTTCAATATTTTTTTCTGTTGTACGACGCGGACAGAAAAAAAAATCATCTCTTTCTTAGATGTGAAAGAACTAACACCAAAGGCCTATTTTCAGAATGGCTGTTGTCGTGTATAAATACGTTACAAAGCCACGCGTGTAATAGTGATAAATTGTTCTCACGAACACGTTGTAAGCTGATACCAAGTCAATGTTTCATTTTCTGTGCACTCAGGCTTCCGTGTTTTTTTTTTTTTCTCGGGCTTTTGTTATGATGTCGTTTTGTCTTCAGGCATACAACGACCTCGCGTAGAACAAAACAAAGAATAATGTGCGCGGCTCAAGTGTGCACTCTGTAGACTGTCGTGGTTTTTCTGGTTCATATTTCACAGTGATACTATCGTGTAGCTTCGGGAGAACATGGCGGAGGAGGACCGAGAGGACTAACGTGCAGCAGTGACAAAATATTGCGCCCATCGCCGGCAACTCGGGTTTCAAGAAGCGTAACGCAATTCCCCTTGTTCGGCTGCTGCCATCGCTCGGGGTTCAACGCGTCAAAATTTCGTTGGTAAGTTACATCCGCTATTTTTTTTTGTCTATACGTAGTTGGCTTGCCTTCAGCGAGGCGTAGCGCCCGTGGAAAACAGACGCTGTTATCATGGCGACCATTTGTAGAGATTATATGGCATAACAAACCAATATGGAGACATGAGGTGGCTGCGAAAAGACGAATTGTCACCCTCTCTTTTGCCCAGGCGTTTGGTCCTATTCTTCAATCTAGCTTTTAACGCGATAGTGTTAAATAACTCGTTTAGCAAAAATCCCGGCGTCGGCGCCGCCGTCTTTGATTGTGAGCAAAAAGTCGGCGTTGTACGTGAGAAAACGTTTGACGGAGATGCAAATAAGCAAATAATAATGAATCTTCGATGATGCGAATCGAACCCACACCTTCTGCGCGGCAAGCAGGTGTTATACCATGGCTTGCCGCTCAGGGCTTGAAACCGTTTCAACAACAGTTGTTGGTTAAGATATTTCTTGCTTATTAAGAGAAAGCGGCGTGGGCGTGGTTGAAACTGATGTATTGACGGAATACCCTGCAGTAGCATTTCTCTAACATGCTGCCCTGCCTTCGGAAGGGCGGCATTTTGATCTTGTTTGAAAAAAAAAAGAAACTAAGACCGTAGTTCATTTTCTTCGTTTTCTTATTCTATCTTTCCCTTGAGAATATGACATCGGTCTTATTATTACCGCCACTGTTGCATCGTTGCACATGTAAAGGTGTTGCTTCCTCTCGATATTCTTTTAGGTGTAACGTTCGCTTAAGTATACGCAATATGGAGTTGAGCTTAAAAGTTACATTAAAAGGTCAGAGCAAAGCACTTAAAGACGCACTTCCTTTCTGCAGGTGCCTGTAGAGTTTGAAATACAAACCATGATCAACATATAACAGCGCCGTGGTGCCCTGCCACGATGCTCCAGGATGCGCCAAGCTAAATAGACTGCAAAATGCAAGCATACACTATACAAACACACTCTTTTTTTTCACTTTTCCTCACAACCTTATCACGTAACAGGATCGAAGAAGCTTTCTAGCCGCAACGCGATGCGTCTAATGTGCAAACCGGGAGAGCAAAGTACGGCTGTATTTGCGCGAGAGCAAGAAAGGCGAGGAAATTTAGCTAATAGCCACGGAAAGAAACAGGGACTAGTTCCAATGGTTGCCTCAGGGCGCGCCAAGAAAAGACATTTACTCGAGGCTTTCGATGGCCTGTTATCTCCACCTGAAGATTTTCCCGGTGTCAAACAAAGAGAAAGCCTTTCGCGGTCCCTGAGCTGCGTGTTACGAGTTTCGAGGCACGAGTGGCCTCCTAATGCATCTCTCAGTGTCTGGAGCTCTCGTGTTGTGTTCTGTTGTACCATCACCCTGGTCTTTCCTAAAAGTCACTTCTTGGTCACACTTCAATGCGATCTCCTATTTGTTCATTCTACGCCAAAATGTTGTAACAATACTCGAAATTGTACCGCAGTAGCCAATGCTCATTGGTCAGTACTGTGAAAACATATTTCTGTCACTTTTGTGTGTGGCTTAAACGTAGCCCATATGCAATATAGGCATAAGGGATAAGTATGTAACTTAATCGTTAAGAATTAAAACCATCGTTTAACAAAACTCTGCTGTTATAGCTATAGCTCAATCCTTTTGAACACAGAACACTGTAGTTGTTCGTGTTCATTTCAACGCCATCGATATGTTGGATATGCAGGTAGAGCTTAGACGGCCATGGCAAATCGAAGAACTCGTAGGAGTGCTATAACATCTCACGTTCACGCAGTCACAGCTTCATGCTCCATCGATCTTTCCGGGATGATTCTGTATCACCTGTGCAACGGCAGCAAGAAAGAAGTTTTACATCTAGCGAAAGGACCACCCCTTGCGTATTCTTGCGCGTCGGTAGATCGACTTTCCAGGCGCACACACGCATCAAGCGGGTCAAACGTGCACTTGGTCGCTTGCTCGCTGACGAAAGACTCTTCAAATTCTGGTTCCCGTTTTCGCTGGGCGTGAAAGTATGACAGTTGGCCGAAAAGATCGAATCCCACTCGTGGGGTAATGTCAGGCTGACGTGCTCTGTAATACAACAAGAACAGTGACCAGATAAAAGTCGTCAGTATCGAAATCAATGCCGAACGTATACAGGACGTCGTCTCGCAAAAGCTATAAGAAAGGGAAGGCTTGCGAGTTGTTTTGAGGTCATCGGGAAGACATTGGGTTGGTTGAATGTGAATGAAAGTGTGTCGTTCATGAACGTTTTTTAAATGCGAATGCATTTCTTAGTCGGGTGTTGTCCTGCGTCCCTGGCCGGCGTGCGCACAGGTGTTATCTCTCCGCACGCGCTCCTCCTCGCCCCTAGCAACAGCTGCGCCGCGCCTAGCAACCGGCGCAGGTGGTGAGCGGCGTAGGGTAAGGGAGAGGAGGAGCGCGCGGGCTTGTGATGGCGCTCGCGTCGCGGAGCAGCGGAGGGTAAAGGAGAGGAGGAGTGTACCCGGTGAGGGTAGGTGATGGCGCTCGCATCGCGGAGCTCGCTCGGCGGAGAGCGAGCTCGGGCGCTCCTCCTCTCTGCGCTCGGACATATATATATTATGCCGGGAGCGCGCGCTTTGGTGTCTTGATAGCGATGGAAGTCGGTGAAGTCGAATCTCTCACGGCAGCGATACCACTAGGACGAAGTGTAACACAATGCAACTCGAGCATTACGCCACTACGTGCACACTCTCGTCTCTCTTCATTAATTAATCGCACACTCATCGGGTGCACCTAAATGCATTCGCATTTCCTCACGATCCCCTTCGGGGAGGTGCAGCTTTTTTTACCTTGGCCCAGTATGTGTAACGGTTTCCAAGGTCTCTGCAAGATTTACGATGCGAATACGCTAAAGAGATAGTGTATAGGCGCAGCTAAAAACCTGAGCTCGATAGACGACTCTGGTGAACTTTTACGGATTGTTCAACGCAGCTGGCAGGGATGGCGCTAAACGCAATATTAATGGGAGGAGGAGGAATAAACTTTATTATCAACCAGCAATTTAAGTTCATTGGCCTAGGCCTCCCACGTGGGGACGTCGAGGTCTTGCCTCTTCGCCGCCTCGCGGGCTTGCTGGATGGCCCATAGCTGATCGTCGAGGTGGGAGCTGCGCAGGGCAGCGCATCGTATTAATGTCCCATTTTCTTGTGGCATATTAATGGGACAAAAAATTAGAACACTGTCGGCGTTCAGGTCACATAAGATAATTACTTCAAATAAATTATCGTCATGCAGCCTCTGAAATGCGAGATACTACATCATGCTCCGCCTTTGGCGTTTTTCACAGATAAATCACAAGCACACTCGGCTAAGCCTATCTGAATATTACATATTATAACCCTCGTAAGTTGTTGAATGACCCTCGCAGCCATGTCATTTACAAAGGAAAGGATTAAACGGCTGTAATTGCAAATATTTTCCTTACTAGTGCCTTAGCACAAGCTATGCGTGACGTGTCTTCACACACTTGTTAGAGTCGCGGTAATATGTTGGTGTGTTCAGCGTCGTAATAATTGAAGATGAGAAAGTTTTTGTCTGTCCTGGTAATAGAAAATTCACTCGTGAGCGCAAGTAGGCATAGTTCATTTTTGCGCAGGGAAAATTCAATTTCAGGGCGAACGTGACATAAGCATCTCTGCTTGTTCTATCATTATCAGAGTACATTAACATGTTCCGAGGAAATATGAATGCTGCCATAACTATCGGGCTCGATTCAATCACGTGAGCTCGTTCTCGAGGTGCGTGCCTTGTACGGAACTTGACTGCGTACTTGAGTGCTTGTTCTATTCGTTGTTTTGAGCACGCCAAAGAGGATTGATTGCTTCGGCATCACGTTCCATTCATGTATTACGGCAAAGTTTCAGCCTGGCGGGCTAATTGGATTGGAAGCAATCTGCCTCGTGCGCGCGCAGCTGACGTTTTTCAAATACGATACCTTCGCCGGAATGGCGGAAAGTGGAGTTCCGCCTCCTGCGTGCACCTAATAAAAGATAAAAGTGGTACGTTCTTCTACTTTCTTCTTTCCATCCCAGGCACAAAATAAAGAATAGATGTACAGAACAACGCGGGCAAACAAGAATGAATTCTTAACAATTCCCAGCACGTACCTCATTTTCTGCTTACTGCATGGCCCACTGTTTGAACGTAGCCGCTGTTGCCCAAATGAAGGCGCAGCTCTAATGCGGGAAGTAAAAGGAAAGTTTCTTCGGCTCTGTTCTCTTTTCAAGAAAAGTATTCTGTTCGAGATGATAGGCTAGCAAAACATCGACCTACGTGACCTGAAGGCTGAAATAAAGAGCCGTGAGTGAATGCTTCCAATCCGACGGAAAAATTCAAAGTACAGCCCCCCTGGCTACTAAATACAGTAGGCAGGGCCACTGTGACTAAGCCCTCTCCAGAGCCACACCTGACTTGGTGCGACTGGCTCGAGCATTTATTTTTAAATTACCGTTGTACTGCAGAGATGCGCCTGGCAGCATTCGATATGCTGCACGTGAAAGCTTTACGAATAGAGCAAGTTCGGAACCATGCTTGTTGCTCATTTGAGAGCCCAGTTTGATAATGGCCAGCGGTGACTATTCATAACGACCTCTCATGGTCCAGATCTGATTAGTTCACGTTCATGGTCTGTCTTCTGTAGAATGTTGTCAGTTCCGTGCATATCTTTAGTGTTGCAAACTAATCACATTCTGCATAGGATACATAAGAATTACTTTAAATGCACAAATATCAGTGACACACTCCAGCCAATGCACCCGCAGAGACTGAGTGGGACACTGGCGCAAATACACAGAATCGCCGTGGACCAAGTGCGACGGTAATAACAGCATGCTTAACAACACAGAGTCTCAAGAGTTTCACGTGCGTTCTCAGGGAGTCAACGATGGTGCCTGTAAATTATTGGCGTGTGAATGCAGGCCAGTTGGTACGTATCTGTAGTTAAAAACAGCGCAAAATAAGGCAGGATGCTTTGTGCACTCTACACAGGACAGCAGCACTTGTTCTAAATGCATGTTGTCCGTGTTTATTTTGAGCTGTTTTTAACTATGACCTGTAAATTAATTGCAAACGACATAACCTTTTTCGTATGTAATAGGCACTGCCTTTAAAAAGATGTGCTAAAACAATAGACAATTGTATATTTGTGCACCATGGCAATCAAGACATCTGATGAGCATTTATGGTATCAGCTCTGTATTATTGATTGCAGCTCTTTTTTAGTGCAGCGAATCTGGCGTAGTGTCTTATTAATAGTTGTCTTGATATCACATCTTTGCTTAGCAGTCATTCAATCTCCGGTTACGAAATCTTACGCACACTTAAAAAATATTAGTATAAAGCATGTAACTCTAAGTAAAATGTTGGTAACGACATCGATTTCTACATTTCAGAGAAAGCTACCTACATTCTACAAGCTATTTGGTAACGCTAGATCATCTTGCTGGTGGTCCATAGTGCTAGATGACAGTAACTGGCGCGGAGGACGTAACTGAGCTATACATTACTTCATTATTTTGCGTTAACATCTCGTATGCGTCAGTTCATTGCCCAGATGTGTGAATAATAAGGCTACAGATGTTCTTGACCCCAATTTAGGCTCGTCCGGATAATAAATACCTTCATAGCGAAGAAAACTGTTGTCCCCAAAACTCTGGCTACGTAAAAAGGTAAAGAGAACACAAGATATGCGTTACGTGACATTGTGTTGTCTTTTTTTTTCGTGTTCATTGTGGCTGCGCGCTGGCTTAAAAATGCAGTCATACTAACAAATCCAACCTAATGAACTCGCACTTAAAATATCTCACTATTAGGGAATTCTGGCGTCATGTTATACGCTGTACTCTCTTGTGCAGATTTCTGTATGGCACATAACCAGTTATGATACCCTTGATGTACCTACTACGACCGTCATATGTCAATAATGAATGAATCCACTGAAAGAGTAGCATGCCAGAAAGGCATGTTTTCTTTGTGTTGTCTACCTTTCTAATAGTCGCCTAGTCGTTGAAACAAACTCGGCTTCTTTATTGTAAATTTAGGTGATTTTGGAGCAGGCGCATTCGCACCATTCGTAACTGCTTCTATCATTGATAGTTAGTCACTGCAGTTGGTAATGGGAGAATTATTATCATTTATGGAAGCGGTCGTTACCTATATGACACGCACTTAGTACCCAATGGTAGTAAATATTACAACCATGTTTTAGGAGTGCAGTCCTGTTGCATTAGATCGAGCCATCGTCGATCAAAAACAGTCACTCAACAAGACTTATACAAGACATCTGAAATACAGACGTGTGCAACATGTCTTTACCATTAGTGTCTTTCCCAAAGGGACAAGATTTATTTTCAGACATTTTAGATAACTGGTGAGACAGGAGAAGCCGCGGCACTGTTTATGGACGCGGCGGGGCGTCGCGTCACTGGTCAAACATAGCTCGCAGGACCTCCGCTATCGGCCGTACCCATCGGTGTACAGTTCGGCTAGCTAGCTGTGCACAAATCCTTATCGACGTGGTTACGGACACCGAGTGGTGCGAACAGTCGACCCTATTCTTGCGCTCCCTGGACGTGCGCCGGGATTATTACCAAATCCCCGTAGGCGCCTTGGCCATCCATCAGCCTAACTGCGTAGCTTTTACGGCTATCCCGGAACTCGGTTGTTTGTGGATACACGTACTATCTGTGTGTGCAGGAGGGGGAAAGACGACGTGAGGAGATCGCCGCCGCATGCCATAAATACAGCCGTAATGAGTCGACCGTACTACGCTGCACGCTGGGAACCATTGACTCCGTGTACCTAAGTAACATTGTTTCTTCATTTTTTCGTATCACTGGAGAAAACGAAAAATACAATGACCAGGGCGATATGCAATTATAATAAACGAAGCGTGGAGCTATTAGCTTACAACCATAACGTGCTTTTTGGTTGACAAAATTTATTACGATCTTATGCTTTAAAATTGCTTCGTCACATTCCACAACAGAACGGCTTAGAAAAAAGAGATATCTGGCGAGACAGAAAAGTAGGGCCATTGAGGTCAACCAGGCGCATGTTTAATTTTTCTCCATGCGCAAGAGGAAAAAGGTAAAAGGTGAAAAGGTGAATGAAAAGGAGACGAAACACTGACGGCACCTCATTACAGAGAGCTTATTTATCGAGAATGAAGCAAAACTAAACTTTTTTTTTGTTATTCGAAGAGTTACCAAACATATTGGGCAAGACAATGAATGCATACTTTCAACTGAAGCTTTGTTCAATTCGCGGTTGCTGCGTTTTCACACTTTTCCCTCTCGCATTTGTATTCCCCTTCCCGATCCCACGTGTAGGGTAGCCATTCTGTCTTTCTGTTTCCTTCCTTTGCGGCCTTTGCCACTGACTATAGCTTTTAAGTTGTTCTCTTAACTTAATGTGTTCCTAGTGACGTTTTATACGCACACCACGGTGGTCTAGTAGTTATGGTGCTCGAATGCTGACCCGCAGGTGGCGGGATCAAATCCCGGCCGCGGCGGCCGCATTTTCGATGGGGGCGAAAATGCTTGAGGCCCATTTACCTATATTTATGCGCACTTTAAAGAACCCCAGGTGGTTGAAATTTCCGGAGCCCTCCACTACGGCATTTCTCATAATCATGTCGTGCATTCTATGAATCGTGTTTTTGGGACGTTAAACCCCAACAATTATTATTAGTGTCGTTCTATAATTGAACGCCGCGCATGAGGTACCACTGGCTTCAGAGTAGAAGGCTCTTACTTTTGAGACCCTTATATGGTTCTCGATTTTTCTCCAAATAAGAAGGCAATGCTTGCATTCTTGCTCCCTGCATTTCCGAACGTACGAGCTATGGCTACACATTTATAACATTAATAGTAGAGCTTTGAACGCGATATGCAAACACTGCGCCCACTATTATGTGTAAACGTGCCGGAGTCTGATGTCGATGTCGATCTTATTCGCAGAATAATATTTCGAAGCTTTCTCGACTATCCTTTAGCAGGTTTTGCGTGCATTCCATGAAAGATACATTAAGTTATGTAAGTAGTTAGCTATATTTTGTCGGTCACTATAAGGCACGACACTTGAACACGTTGCGAAGCGTTTGTGTGTTGTATAGTCTTTACTAAGGGCGATAGTACAATGTTTTGAATACATGCACAGACGCACACACACAGACCAAATGTAACATATGAACAAGTGATCACGCAAATATCAAATGGGAACTCAAGCTCCAAGTTACACTGCCTCGCTCTATTAAAAAATATTTCCAAGTTATCGAGTAAAAAAACTAACGCTTCTTTCTAAGGTGAAATGGGCTTTATGTTATAAATGACCAGCTTTTAAATGCGAATGCATTTCTTAGTCGGGATATGTCAGGCGTCCGGCGTCGTCCGCGGCGCCCTCTCCTATAGCAACAGCTGCGGGCGCGCGCGCTTATTCTCGCCCCAGCAACAGGAGCATGTGGTGCGAGAGAGTGTAGGAGAGGGTAGGTGCAGCGCTTCGCCGCTCCTTCTCTCGCCGTTCGCTCTCTTTCCTCCCTGCGCCCCACTCTCCCGTCCGCTCGCGCCTCACTCTCGACCGTTCACTGGCTGGGCGCCTCTCAAGGCGATGGCAGAAGTCCGTGAAGGCAAATGTCTGACGGCAACGGTACCCTCTCTCGGCGCAAGAAATGCATTCGCATTTCCTCACGATTCCCTTCGGGGAGGTGGGGGCATTTTTTTCCTTTCATCTCAGCATAACCTTGCCAAAATTCCCGTAAAATCGCTTTCTTAAGTGTTACTCACTTTCTCTGGGGACATTGTCGGAATGATTGAGAACAAATAGGGTGACAAGTTTCTTTGGGCCTCCGCTCAGGCAGAAAACTACTAGACGGGAAAACATGGAGGAAGAGGAGCACCATCTTATAGATATCTTTCCACAAGAGCACCCCTAGTGTGGAGCAGAATCCGAATGGCATCACATCACAGGGCTCAGGACAATATATTAAAGCATGCGGTGCTTACGCTTTGCAAATACTCCTAAAAGCCAGTAAGATGCTTTGCTGGAATAGTTGGTGCATGAATAATTTCTAGGAAGGCGGCGCACCGAAAGACAAGACACGAGGCAACAGTGACGAGCGCACGTCTTTGTTGCCTCGTATTTTGTCCTCGCCTTTCTGCGCTCCACTTTTCTAGGAGCTATACTCCTAAAATGTCTAGGTGATTAGAGATATCTGCGATCAGTAATCTAAATCGCTACGCGTTTTGCGCTGTCCCAAACTCAGTGAGGTTCTAAAGCATAAAATGTGGTTATTACTGTGGGGGCGCTGGCCGCTGCTAGGAGGATCAGAGGAGGACACAGACCAGCACTGAGCCCAGATCGCTCACTTAACTTTTCTCAGAGTCCGACCATTCCACCGCTTTTGACACCGCGCATAGAGATAGGAAGCTTTGAATGGGTGCTTGCCTCGCTAATACAACTGCAAAATGGGCTTGTTGCCGTGTGCCGATAATGCCCACACTAGTCTGAAAACTCACCAGCGCTTAGAAAATGACCCCCTCCCCCCCTCCCCCTCCGCACAAATCTACTATAATCCTGTCTCAATCTTCGAAATACAACTGCAGCGTTATGAGGGATATATCCCTGCGTAATGTGTGCAGTTGCGGGGGGGATACTGCACGGTCCTTTCGCAGGCGCGTGAAAGGTACTAGCTGAAACGCGTGCCTGCAAATCGTGAAAATGGATAAGCGATGCTTGAGAGGCTGAGCTCACCCGCGGACGTTATCGCTACGAATCATTGGGCCCTACTCCTGGATGACAAGGTAGATTCCTGGAACTAAATTACTACGCAGTCGTGAGGTTGGTCATGATCCTATTACGCATTCACTGCCATTGTGGCCTAAATGCATACTAATTAATTCGTATTTGTATAAGCGAGCGGGCGCTTAGTGAGAGCGGCGACAAGCTAGATAACAGTCGTGACATTCCCAGGCGGACTTCGTCAGCGTAATTAAACTTACGCATAAACTTATCGCAAAAATCCAATTACTGACTGGTGCGTTGTGCGCGTGAAAAGTTTATCTGCGAGGTAATTTCTTCTTAGGAATGACCCTCACCCATATACATTTTTTTTGAAATCTTTAACGCTGCGACCGTTATCGAAATTTACCTGTAGCCTTTGTTTGTTTTTTTAGTGATTATGAGCTTCGTTGCTATTTGTTACCGCGAAAGCATCAAAGACCCCCAGTCGAAAAAGACGTGGTGCCGGTGGTGCTGTGCGTGAGCGAAAAATTCAGGTGTAATCAAAGACTGATACGCAGGGTTCGAGCCCAAATCAAACCCGGGGCGCTCTGCATGGCAGGCAAGTATTATAACGCCTAGCTATGCCAGTACTTGAAGCTGCTTCAAAAAACGACTAAAGCAGTTTCAAGCTTCGGCAACACAGGTGTCACGTCGGGCAAGGATTCACATTTTAAAACATGTAATATAGTGCCACACATGCGAATAATCGCACCAGGCTTCACTCCATATGAATTGCGTAATGAATGGGTGGTTTAAAACTCTCCACTCAGTAAAATTTAAGGATTAGGTTTTGAGCTGCCTACCCGTCTTTCGAGTTGAGTAGCCGTGAAAATAACCTGTCACAAACCGTTGCTTTGAAAGCAAAACATGCTAGCTCACTTTATTTTATTTTATTTATTTATTTTGCTTTACATAGTGCAGCTCCATTAACAGCGACGCTGTTTGATCGGGCCGTAAACAAGTTATGAACAAAAAGCAATCATCATCATGAACGGGTATGTGCCACAGAAATTGGGCAAATCCAAGTACTCGCCTATAGTCCTCTAAAAATGAAGAACGCAACAGACGGGCAGCAAACACAAATTCAGATTTTTAGACAGGCATAACCAGTAATTGAGAAAAGCTTTAATAAACCGTCAGGATTAACCCAGTGAACCGTGGCTGCGCGTTTCAGCTTCCCTGAAGCATCTGTACGGTGTGCTTCTACTGTACGTACAACGAGACAATACCAGGGAACGGGAAAGGCAATGGCGGCTGCGAGAAGACCTCGAAACGATGGAAGCCCTATGCGAAGGACGACGTCCCGTATATCTATGGCGGGTGCGAACGCTCGGTTTCGGCGCGAGTTTGAACATCCGTGTCGTGTCTGTGACTGTCTGTGGTTTAACTCGAACCTCTCTGCGCTGAGAAGCAACCTAAACACAGCCTAGCATCACCTAGATAAAGCCTAGCAACGACCTAGAAGCAACGGGACTGGACTTAAGCATCGTCCAGCTTTGCTGTTTCAAGCCTTGCGCGACTTAATTCACGCTTCGCCATTTTTTTTATGAACGAATAATAGAGTACATGCCCATTTACACACAACATGTTCTCCTCGAAGTACATGGCAGAATAATGTGCTTCTGGTTTCATCCATCTTGTGCATGCTCTAATTTTTGCGCCCGTTCGATAGGCAACTGTTATCACCGTTACTGGAGAGCGCGCACTGACGACGAAGACAAAGGGAGAAGAACACGACACAAGCGCTCAAAAAGTTACGGCCCGCCAAACAGGTTCCCTTCAGTTGTACACGGTTAAACCGGAGCACGGCACCTTCCCAGGAGAGAGCAAAGGCCCCCACTTGTACTCATTTACGTTGGGTCATCGTCAGCCTTCCACCGAAGTGGAATCCCTTCCATGTGCGGTGGCCGCACACGGGCATGTGCTTGAAAGGGCGGGGACGCAAACCTCCGAATGTCCTTCCGTGCAAGGCCAACTCTGTCCTGATGCAACAGTATCTTCAAGTTGCGTCCGAGGGACGCAAGCTCCAGTGTACATCTTTAAAGTGGCTGCGTTGGCCACCGCAGGAGCTTGCGTCCCTTGGACCTAACCTCAAAGATGCCGTTTCAACTAGACAGAGTTGTCCTTGCGCGGAAGGACATTCGGGGGTCGTGCGTCCACGCCCTTTTGAGCACATGTCAGTGTGGGGCCACCGCACATGGGAGGGATTCCACTTCGGTGGAAGGCCGACGATGACCCAACGTAAATGGGTACGGGGGGGGGGGGGCGCGCTTTACTCTCTCCTGGGAAGGTGCCCGGCGGCTCCGGTTTAATCGCGTTCAACTGGAGGGAATCTGTTTGGCGGGCCGTAAACTTTTGAGCGCTTGTGTCGTGCTCTTCTCCCTTTGTCTCCGTCGTCAGTGCGCGCTGTCCCGTAACGACGAATACATACAAACTCGCACAGTTTTCTGCTTTGTTATGGGCAACTGTTATTTCAACAATATATTACCTAGCCCTGTTGAAGCCTTCATCTCATTAATAGTGTTCTTTAATGGAACAAGGACGACTTTCTAAGGAATGTATTCTTTTGTTTGTTTGTTCTCTGTCCCTTCATCTGTGCGCTTCATCTTGGTCACACCTAAACCAATCCTCAGGTAATCGTGTGATGCTGCACTGCTCAATCTTTCGGAGGACGTTCTTTTCAGCTATGTTAGACGTGAGCGTTATCACATGGTTCCTATGCCGTGTTACCGTACCTTACGCAAGATTATGCAGTGGCTTCTCCACAATGCATCGCCGATAGTCGTGAAGAGAAAAGTGAGCTACACGTGTAGTGGGAGTTGCATTGTCTCGTTAAATATAGAACACGAGAGCCTGCGGTCTCTGCTGCCTCGTGTGCCCTTTGTTTACAAACCAGTGAAACTTGCATTGCCAGCCTTCTTTCTCCAGAACATCCTAGATTCTGGTAAATAGAGGACAACAATCCCCAGAACGCCCACACTGAAATAGGTGTTCCTTTATTGGAACATGGAAGATATGTTACGAAGGAAAACGCTGCGCTTTGCGCACTATCTTGCGCTAGTACATTTCGTAACTGTGCTGCGTTCATCTCTCGCCTTCCAAACTTAGCCCAGCCCAATCGCTGACTCTGCCTCGGGTAATATCGCGAAAGCAATTGGTGTAATAAACCGCAGCTCGGAGAGTACGCGCCTGTGCAACAAAGGTTTCAAGCCGAGAGGTTTTTGCGCTGAGCTGTTCAGAAAGCGATGTAATTCTTTTAAAAGGGTGAACAGTGCCGCGGACAAGACGGCTCCATTGCTGGCGAAAAAAGAAAGTTTCTTTAGAGCATCTAAGCCCCAAAACATTTAAGCATTGCTTTTCGGAGTGGAATTTTTGTTTAGACCTTCCCTGAATCTGTGCAAATTCACAAACGATGTTCGGGGAAACATTGTGCAGTTTGCAAAGTTTGCAAGCGCGAAGGAGGAAAGGCAAGGAGAAAATTACATCGGCGCCATTTTGAATGTCTGTGCTTCTTTTTGGTTGCCATTTTCAAATCATTGATCGGGAAATATATTACTGTTCTCTGCAGTGTGTGCTAGTTTTTCTGCCCGAGAAATGCGTACTGTAAGTACTTAAAAAATACCGTGTATCAGAAAATGACCCACACATTTCATATCCGAAGGCTGTGTACGGTGGTCGATCCGCTTATTCCTCTCTTTTCGTATTGGCATTCGGTGGTAAAATATTAAGAAGATGAGACAACAATTTATTAAATGGTGTACATTTTTTTACGAATTGCACCACCTTCTGTCAACTGTGCCACAGTCACTCCCCCTTCTTTTCATGTGTCGCGCATAATTGACCTACTTTATTTCGATCTCAATTATAAAAACACTATAAAACAAATTTTTCGGATCGCGTCGGCGTCTGTGTGAGGTACACAAAAATACCTTGTGCGACGAGATCGTGCTACACCCTGGGTGCGGTACAAACACTGTCTAGGTTATGAGGGTGCTGATTAGATTTGACGTGGCCCCTGGCTTGGCGTGGGTTTCATGAATTCCTACTAGTTCTGAATCGAAGTGGCCCAAAACTCTACGTAAGACAAGTACAGTGCGGAGCAGAAGATTGCCCTTCTCTCCTTTTCTTTGTGGTTGTCCCCGTTCCTCTGTGTCTAGAAAAGAACGCTCAAATACGTCAGACTGACTTGTCAACCGCCATTTGTCAGGAGCAAGTCAGTTACTCCTCGGAGGACGTTAAAGCGCTCTCAATTATGCGCACTATAAACAGCTGCGTCACTTAAAAGTAGGCTTTAATTTGAGGTTTGTGTTTCTTTCGAATTCTCTCCAAACGTACGATGGAAACTCTGCAAGGGTTAAAAAAAACATCCAGACAATCGATATTGACTTTCAGTAGAAATAAGACCGAAGAAGAAACGTCCGACTTCATATATTTCTATAATTTTTATATTATTCGCTAGCGTGAGCGAAGAAGACAGTGCAACAAGCCGCAAAATGTAATACGTTATTTTGATGAAGAATTCGGCAGGTTGTATTGTTTTCTTTTATTCAACGAAAATGTTTCATTACCTTGACAACCGATGACAGCTGTCAAGTTAAACACACTGTGAATACATCTCGCACATACAGGCGTCCCCGGATTGTGACGGTTTTCAAACGACTGTCATTCGTTTAAGCACTTCACTATGCGGCCGTAGCTTGACAGGAAATTTTTCACGCTTCATGGCTATGTTTGAGAAATAACGTGGCTATTATAAAGATGAAACGAGAGATGTACAAAAGAAGGAAAGAGAAGATGTCTCTGTGCTGCTTGGGCTTTGCGAAATTAAAAAAAATGCAGACAAAATACAAAAAAATTGCGTCTGGCGCTTCCTGCATTGATTCCTAGAAGTACATTGAAATGAAGGACAGAGGAACGAAATAAATACAGGCCACCGATTTTGTTGTAAAATAAGGGTGGTGTATAGTATTTATACACTAAACTTTGTGCACGGCTGTCGTTTCTTCCCATTGGCGATGGGAAGATATGCATAGGTGCGACAACTTTTGGAGAACTTATTTTTTTATATGCTCAAACGTGGCATCGCAAATTACACGCACCGAAAGAAGCTGCTTCTTGGCTCACGTGTATTTCAACGCTTTGTAAAGGCAACGCTGCCAGGGTCACCAAAAAGCCGTAGCAATCATGCCATAAAACCAAAGAAGTGAATGGACAAAGCGTTGCGGTTGAGTAGGTTGTTGTCGCGGTGCCAACACGAGACGCGACTTGGATTTCCTCAGATAAGGACACGATGGGCACGCATTCTTTATGACTACGACTATCTCCATGACCACTACCACGGCAGCACCGTGCTTGTCCCGGCTGCTCGAGTGCTCAAGGATGCACGTTGCATCTACGGGAAAAAACGACTTGATCACCTCTGCCCGCAAACTCCTCAACTTCCTCGTCTCGCCCTCTGAAGGGTTGTTTAGGAAAGCATTTTTTCTTATCAGTAACCCTCGACTAGATCGCTCCCTCTTGCTAGATTAATCTTGATTTCGTAAGATAAACCGTGTGGTGTTATGGTGCTTTAACACCGGTTTTATAGGTCCCACGAATGTTCGTTTATATAGCCTTGAGCACACTAGTCTTTCCCCACGCCATAACGACCATCATGCTCCGCCTAGACACTCCGCCTGTCCTCTTTCGACTTGCCATTGACATACGATAAATCCTAATATTCTTCAAAATGAATACAGGGCCTTCGTAATATCGGTGCTGGAACTATTTTCCGTGCCTCGCCCCACTTCTCGCTTCGCTGCATGCATGATGCATTTTGTCGTTCGCATCACAGCCTTCAAGTCAGTAGGTTGTTTACCCGCGAAGAGTAACCCTCCCTCTCTGGTTTCTCCGCACGAAGGAGGAAGTATAATGTGATGTTCGATTGTGTGTGACGCAAGGTAACCCCGATGTGTGCGAGTCGCTTACAATCACTCATAATATAAAGCTGCCTTCACGACGGTGATGCCATAGATTTCAATTACGTCCTGTCCTACACAGTCGGATGTTAAGGTCTTGGTTTTTATTAATGCGACAGTGTTAACCTGTTGTGCATCATCGCCGATCCTGGCCTGGAATATTCAGAGTGTATTACCTCGCAGTGTAAAGCACGCAAGAAAGCATCTCGAGCGCGAAAGATGCTGAGAAATATTCAGCACGCAGTTCTTCTGAAGCCACATTTGTTTCTGTTTTATCTTTTGGCTCAGCTGATGTTCTATAAAGCTGGATTCGGTGCGAAACATTCCTGTGTTTGTGTTTCTAAGGAATAAAGCTAACTAATTATTGCCACCCTTATTTCAACTGTTGCTATAAAATGTTAGAAAGCTTCTAATTTCACAATTTGGCCACATGAATGTAACTCCCGTTATTAATAATGATCAACCTAGAGCGCCTAAACATAATGTTTGTTTTTTATGAAGAGCAGATGAATAAATGCTGACAAATAGCTCTGTGATGTCTCAAGCATGCACTTTAGCATGTAAGGGCAATGATATTTACTCAACTGTTGTATAAAAAATTTGAAGTAACCATTATGATAAACATTGTATATTATGCAAAATATAAATTCCCGTTATTGTAGCTTACCCAGAGGCGTAAAGTCCAGCTATGAAAGCTGTATGCACGTGTAGAGAAAGATAGAGCTGGCTATGAATGCGAGATTAAGCCCATTTCCGGAATACCGCAGAAGCCACGTTAATTAATTTACTCATTCATTAAGAACGTCACTTTTTCTCACCTGTCATTCGGAGGACGTGCCACCGTGTGCATAATATATTTAACCTTAGTCGGCCATGTAATTAACGCATTCGCTTAGTTTTCAGCAACATTAAACAAAGACGTGGTAAAACAGCTTCGCTATGAATTAAAAAGTTTTTGGAGTAAAAACGACGATTTCTTTATGTACAATGATAAAGAAAGACTGATGTGAAAGAAGAAAAATAATTAATTAGATTGCTTTTATTCTTAAGCAGTAATCGTCGTGTAAAAAAGACTGCAGCTGCTGAAGGCCGATAACGAAAATGGTATCGCTGAATGACTCTTTTATATAACGGAAGGGACGCGTGGCATTGACCATCAGGTATTTTATGATTGGGGCGGCTTTAGGAGTATATTTTATACATGTTCTGTACCATGTTTTCAAACAGGGCCTTCTATCGTGCCTGTGTACACGCTAGCTCACCCCTCATCTTAGGAAACGTGAGCTGATATCTACATCAAAAAAGGGGCATGTAGGAAAGGGTGTTTCAGTTCCACTGACGTGAAGCAGGATGGAACATCATCTAGATCGTCTAAAAAAATAACGAGAGAACTCCTAAGTGAAGAAAGCGATGACTTCCTTGATCGTTAAAATCTTGAAAGCATTGATTTCTTGTATTTTTTACACCTTGTTCATCATGGCATTGTGATTGTTTATTACGTTACTGTTTACTATATATATAAGAGTCAGTAGATATAATACCTCTTTCTGTTACAATTTCGTTTAATGAACCTTTTACTGGTTTCACCTGTAGAGCATAAGCGTGCCATAATCATGTCGTTTCTTTTTTGTGTAAACCTGTTTCTTGAGCACTCATTGTTGGTACTCTCATCTTTCTATGAGTGTTGTGTTTATATGTTGCGCACTTTATCGCAATAGAGTCGAGAAGTGTTTTTTATTACTTTTTTTTGCCAGAAGTTGAGTATATTCACGCGTTATTGTATTGCAACCACTCTAACGACAGATATGTTTATATTTTTTGTGCACTGTACTCATAATTCTGTCTAATCATGGAAACCATGTAGAACAACATGTACCATGGCATTCTGTGCTAATAATGATTGTTGGTGTGTGTCTTCTGCTTTGCTGCCAGGGTGGCACGACCTAGTCCGGCAATTACTCAGTCTTTATTCGTGTCCCCCAAGGCGAATTGTAACGTTCTTCCCTTGAATAAACCTTGAACCTTGAGCCTTGAACCCATGTAGTATGCGCCGATGTTTCCCAGAGCAAAATCTTAACTCTCTACGGCCTTACTCGCCACGGGTGCACTAACAGGCTATCATTTTGCAGATATGTTTCAAAAAGTCGTGTTTCAAATTGGTGACTTTACCGTATAGACCAGAACACAGCGAATGCCATGCGCATCGCCATATTTGCATAGCGCGTCGCGCCATCTATCGCACACGCGACGAAACAACATGCGCGGGCTGCCACGCGGGCTGCCACGCCAGCAGACGCTACACAGAGCAAACGTGAAACTTCCGAAACTCAGCCCATCGGAGAGCGTGTTTCGTGCCTTTCTGGCCTGGACATTTTCGCTGATTTTATTGGAACATCAAGAACATCTTGCTCTTTACAATGTATACAGTACGTGCTGAGTGGGCTGCGGAAACAACCTCGTCAGGTACGTACGCTGTTACATTTGCAAAAAAACGTTCTCGCTGTAGTACGCGTGAATCGTAATTGCAGTGCAGCTCGCGAAAGAGTGAAACGATGTTTTGTTGCCCCATATTACAAGTTGCGCACAAAGTTTTGTGAAAGCTCATCATTTCAGCATGCATCGCGTAATAATTAGAGTACGCTTTACGGGTAGCTTCGCGGAACGTAATGTTTGTTTCACGAGCGCTCTTACAATTATGCGTCTTGCTCACAAAAGCGTGCTATCAGAGATTATATCTGCAGTATAGTTCAGCGATCCCTTTTGGAAGCTACCTGCGCGATTTTATTCTTGTAACGATGGTGCTTTACAAGCGAAACTGTGCTACTCTTAGTTAAGCCGGTTAGCTACGCGTGCGACGTAAAGGACACTGGCGCGAGTACTGTTTACTTATGTGCCAATATATATATGTATTATGTGCAGCTGGATGCTTCGTGTCCAAATAAATTTGGGGACAGCAAACACTGAAATGAAAGCACGAAATTCTGGCCAGCTGTTGAGGAGCACCATGACATTTATTACCTTTTGAAGACGAAATCTCGAAGGCGTGGATGTCATCAAAAGCACTAAAGCTTAATACTACGTTGAAAGTGGCAAATCATGCTGATTGCTTGTGCTTGAAAGCACTAGCTTGCACTAGATTTTCGTCAAAGGAAACGCTCAAAGGTATGAAGTGCACCCCCACACAAAGCTCGCGCCTGCCTTCAACCCAGCTGCGTGTCACGCAAATTAGGTTCGCAAAATGAAATAGGTGGGCATCACACTGCAGAATACACGCAGTTAGTGTACTTACTCACGCATTTTCACTCGGCTCCTAGTTTTTTTTTTGCTTGAATCACAGTTATCCACTCGCGGCGAAGCTGAAAACACCGCACCGACACTATTTCCGTGGCGCGTCGCAATCGTCGCAAATAACGCTATTATCCTCTTGTTGCGCTGCTTGTTTTGTCATCCAAAGACGACGCAGTAGTGCCCAGACGAGCTCTTATACGCTGAAGCGGCGTGAACGGGTACTTTTTTGCACTTTGAAGCCTCAGAACTGCAGCTTGCCCTGTTTACTTGGTGCAGCCCGCGCGCGCCTTGGCAGCCCGGTGAGCCCGGCGTCTGGGTGCGAGAGTATCCGCTCGGCTCGCCAGCAGCCTGGGAGCGAGACAGGCGTGCTCTGGTGTATACAAGCGCGTTTGTGCCTCTGGTTTTAGATAAGAAACTTGAGTGCCTTGGTACATTAGGCACTTACGACGAACCATTAACTCATAATGTGCATAGTACGGACCGGTGGCGATTAGTGGGATTTATGCAATTTTTGTGGCGCCTACCCCTCTATGACGGACTGTGACGACGACGTGACACGCCGACAAGCGGAGACCCAAAGGTGCTTCGCCCCTGAAGTAATCACCGGAAACATGGCGAAAACAAGACAACAAATCGTTACGCATTAACACAGCGTACTTGTGAAACTTCGTTGTAGTGCAAACCAAAACAGCAAAATTAAGTCACTCGTACAAGTATTGCGCATTCCACGGAAAGCAAACGCAGTGAGATTCAGGAAATGTTATGCAAATAAAAAGCAAATCAATATGCATTCTGTTAAAGGGTCCCAGCAACACTGTTCCACGTAAACATCGAATGGTTTCACTAAAGAAGCTTATTGCCTCTCGAATCGACCGCCGAAAATTTTTTTAGAAACCGTCAAGTATACGAGCGGAGTTGGAGATTTGTCGTCCGCTGTAATTACTTGCTCTCTTCTCTCGTCCCTACGAGCGCGCTGGAAGCTAAGCATGAAGGGATGACACGGGGGAAAGAAGTTGCGTCACGCGCACTTCATGACGTTGGTCACTTTTTCTCTTGTTTTTTTTTTCTTCGAACGCGCGGCTTACTTTCAGTGTGATCGCGAGCGCGAGCGTGGGCACGTGGATGCCTCTCGCGGCGGCCCTGGCGTCTATGCAGCCCACGATGCTCAAATCAGCGAATGGCAGTGAATTTCGGTATATGGCTTTCATTTGTAGAAACAAGAGGGAACGAATTCTAGCTGATTTTGAGAATGACTTCTAAATTCCAGGCCCCGTGCTGCGTTATATTATTTGGCTCGCGTGTTCTCAGTGGCCTCGACTACAGATCGGCAGCGTTTTCTGGCCATGCTGAAAAAGTGTTGCAGAGCTCCCTTAAATAAAGCGTACGGTGGTTTTTGGTAACGGATGGTACATGCTACATACTGCAGCAGAATATGGATTCGTACACAAGAAGAAGAAGTCACGAAATATCGCGAAAGCGAAAATTCAAAACCAATGAAACCCGGCACGGAGGGAATTGCTTACCGCCGTCATTCCTCCTGCAGCTGTATGCGCGCATGGCGCACAAGGGTATGTATTTCGGGCCGTAAATCAGATTCCTCTTTGCAATCACAAAGAAACGGCCAGATGTCTTGTCGCGCTCCCTGGCGTGTACCAAGAGGAAGAAAAGGCACGAAACGCAAGAAAGAAAAATTCGGTGGTGAAACCGCTTCCCTCCGGGTACAAACAGCGAGGATGACAATTCGCTCCTCGCTTCCAGAGACCGTTAAGCATGGGAGACACGTACGTTTTTCCTTCCATAAATAAAAAAAAGCACATACCGTTCCTTTTGGCGGCCATCGCCGCTATCTACTACCGCAGCGCGTCCCCACAGCGCCAGGGACGTGCAGGCGTGCCGGAGAGCGCATTGAGAAGGCTCGGCACTTCCGTATGCACCGGTGCGTCGGTCGCGAGGATCAACAAAATACAAGATGAGTGAAGAAAAGAAGATAAAACTTGCGAATGACCCCGCTGTGAGGAAAGAAAGCAAGAACGCGCGCTCGGAACAATCTACAGCAACATTCGCGGAATCTTCTATCGTCCACATTTCTGTTCGCGATATCTCCAGCGACACCGCGTTCGTAATGACATCCTCGCTCCTGCCGCTACCGGCAGCGCCACTGAGACCGGTGTAACGTCGTAGCATGTTACTGTGTACTTTGTGTCCATCACTTTCGAACACGGTCTTCGCAAAATCTGCAGCTGCCTCTCTGCTGTGGGACTTTTTCTTAGACTTCAGTCCGAATTACATGGCTATTTCTTCGTCGACACATCTCACGCGACCCGACTATAAGATACGACCAGCTAGGGGCCTTGGCTAACGTTTTATCTGCATTGGCAGTAACCATGACCGTCGCGGTTTCTATTACAACTCGTAGGTTGCTTGTTCTAGATACCTGATATCTAATAATATTCTATGGGGTGGCAAGTTCTTTCTTTTCTAGACAGTAGTAATTGAAGTGTGTATAGTGCACAGTCGCCACAGATCTCCTAGAAGACTAAATGAGTACATACCCCTATTGAGAGAATGTATCTTGTTACCTGGTTTAGCAAATCAAGATTCTCCCTGAAAGACATTGCGTTGTAGTGACAACGGAAGCTTTCTTTGCGAGTTTTCTTTTTTAACAATAAAGCCATGGCAACGGATCGCCACGATAAATAAAACGTCGGGCTTTTTGTAAATGTCCGCAAGTTTCAAAAGTGCCGCTATCGCTTTTAGAATTGACGCTTTAACAGTGAATGCAAAGCCTTGACTAAGGGTAGGTCATGCTTAGAAAGGGACATGGGCAGGACATTTAACGCATAAGCAAGATAACCGTGGTCATTAAGAGTAACTGACTGGATTCCAAGAGAAGGCAAACTCGCGAGGGGGAGACGGAATGTTAAGTGGGCAGATGAGATTAAGAAGTTTGTGTGTGTAACGTGGCGGTAGAAAGCACATGACCGGGTTTATTGGGTGAACATGGGAGAGGCCTTTGCTCTGCAGTGGGCGTCGTCAGGCTGATGACGATGATGATGATGCTTAGTGAGTTAGCATGCAGTCATCATACTTGCGCACTCGGAGCACAATTGTATTTTACGAGACAGCGCAAGCACTGTTTTCTAGATTGAGTGAATATGCATGTGTTTCTGTGTCTATTCGCCCTAGCACGTGAGATTCCACATTTCTTTGTACACCGGTGACACGTTAAATCTACAATAAAATGTGCTTCGATACTGGAGGTTTAAGGTTCCAACATGCCCACAAATTTCGACATCTTGCTCTGGCAGATGCATTGCTCTCTTACGCACGTTTCCCTTCTCATGCTTCATAAGACCAGTATTTGAAGAAAGGGTGGTTTGTTTCGAAAAAGATGAATATTAATTCTTATTTCCTATTACTTAAATTGTACGACGATTACTGTAGCGCATTAGCTCGTGAGGTTGCAGAAAGCACGGCAGATACTACAATGCAACCTTTTATTTATTTGTGTTTTTTTATCGCATGTCTGCTCTTCTCTCCGCTTTCCTTTCCATCTTTCTTTCCATTTTCCCCTTCCCTTATTGCAGGGTAACAAACCGGATGCTAGAATTCCGGTGGACTCCATACCTCTCTCTCATTTTAATATCTGTCTCTCTCTCACACAGTTCACGAATGCAAACATTAAGATATCTAAGGTGTTATATAATAATTTAACAGGCATATAGGCTATAAGAGAATGTTTCGTCCATGAAAGGCGATCCACTCATTGCTTGCAAAAAAAAAATGTTGTCAGTGCTGGGAAGCTGTTATAAAACAAAATTTACACCTAGGCTGTTACCAATATGCAAGCCCTCTGAAAGAAAGCTACTAAACCAGTCCCTATGGCCTGTACTTTGGCCGTTAGAGGGCTAGAGAAAGCTCTTCTAGGCGACTACGCAGCCGTGACAACCCTTTAACACTTATTGAGAGAAAAGCAGTAAAGGTCTTATAACGCAAGATGGGCTGGCATTAAAGGTGTTGCGCAGTCTTACGGCGTTTCCAATATCGGCCCTCTACCAGAAAGCTACATAGTTTCGTTTCACTTGCGACTGTCGAGGTCGCGATGTGATAAAGAGATTTCTTGTCGTTCATGTAACGATCAAATGAAAGCAGAAACAAAGAAAACCACATATTGCACACAAACTCAAAAGAAAAACCAGGCGTGGTAAGTGAAGCTTAGAACCTAATTCGGGGCATTTCTTGGGGTCGGCGTTAAGGCGATTATCGGCACCCAATAACCTGAAGAACGCCGGCCGGACTCTGGCATCGTTCGATGCGAAGCAATGTGTGCAGTTCTGTTTTTACCCTTATTCAATAAAACATTGCTTCCTATCTCTTAAAGTACTCATCAGAAGTACCTTGCCTGTGATGAAACAGATGTCTAGACTCCAAGGATGGGCCCTTACGTAACGGGGCTTTTATTCAGGTCTTTGAACCGGCAGTGTTGCCTCAAAAACTAAACGGATTGCTCTGATGAGCTCACAGACGCGGGCCCGATTTCCGGCCACTGCTGTCCCACTTCGATGGGAGCGAAATAAAACAAAAACACCCACGTATTTTCGATAGCTGCACGTTAAGAAAACACAATCGGTCAACATCAATCATGATTCCTCCGCTATGGCGTGCCTTATAATCATATCGTGGCTCGGAGAAGTAACACCCCAGGATTCATTTCTTTTTATGTCTCCTTGGCTAGACAGGTTACATGGAGCTAATATAGTGAAGCTGTTACAACGCTGCGTTTAGGAAAATAAGAATCATGGCGCAGTGCAGGGGCTTAGCCAGAAATTTATGTTTGGGAAGGAGAGATGGTTTAGTACCAAGCGAAGTGGGACTTCTGTTATAGAAATGTACTTCCGCCTGATACTCAATTTGAATCAAATTGCGTCAGTATCATATCAAGCGAGCCCATGGTGATCGCAGCAGGTGTGGAACCAGATCCACAGTTTGAATGACATCGTGCGATGTTGATGCGACGTAATAGTCGAAAAGGAACAAAGCAATATGTCTTCCAGGAAGAGTGTCCTCTAGCTGGAACCGTGGTTGTTCGCATACATAATCAGCACCGAGATGGCGAGTTGTTTTAGTTCGTAAACGCTCGCTAAGCAATAACAATAAAGCTTGCTGGCACGGCGAGTATACAGGCGCGTGACCAGTAACGTTTGGCCTTTGTGAAACGACTTCTATAATTAACAATTCCGGTATCATTATAAAAACTCCGCTAGCCAAAGCCAATTTGCCTCCTTTTACAACAAGTTTTAAAAGGAGGCGCAGTGTTTCGTGTTATGCCCAAATTGAGACAGCGATCCCGCTCAATCCAAATCATGACTGCCTACGTGAATTTACTATCCATTGACCTTGTAATCATGGATGCGTGTTTATTGTTCCCTTAATGTCCATGTGTTCAGGGATCCTACCCTCCCCGGTGCTCCTGGAAAGTTATCTCCCTCCCCTTCCATCTGCGTAAAATCGCATCTTTAGCGATTACCTGCATTTCATCTTTCATTTTCCCCAAGAACTCCCGCGTGGCGTGATCGAAATTCTAACCGTACTTTGAAATGAGCAAGTTCAACCAACTCCGGTTGCTCACGTTCTGTCTTCCGAAGCCATGTATGTTCTCCATCAATTTCCTGTAGGAAACACGAGCGTCTCAGCCGCGCTACGAACACTAGTCTCGCGTTTGACCGATTCTATGGCTGAATTCATCCATCGATTTATTCAATTTGGAAATCCAGTCACGGTTTCCTGGCAGTCGAAGTCCTACAACGACCACCTACGTCACAGCCCGCTCAGCTAAAAAAAAAAGTTCATCGTTCGTGTTTGAGTCAATACCGAAAGGAAAAGGTGGAAGCACTTCAAGTGAAATGAAAGGGCGCAACACAGACGCAAGGTGTTTTAGTTATTTTTTTTTCGGTTTGAGTCGTCTAAAGACGTTCATGTTCATTTTTGTTCCTTACGTTTGCCTATTGTAACAACAATAACAACAGTCATGTTTGTATCGCAAGCCATGATTGTATTGTTGGTTATAGCTTATATATTTTTTAGAGTTTATATGACTTCCATTTAGTCTCAAAGCCCATCGAGGACAAGACGTAATGGTTCCTACAAAGTACACAACGCGTCTCGGAGAAGCAGGAAGTGCCGAGCGCAAGAAAGGTCATCCCACTTAAGAATGAATCAGGCTACGCTTCTGAAATTACCCGCCGCGTAGCCTTTTGCGCTCAGGGCAGGTGATCACGCGCCGGCATTTGCCATTTCTTTGCACGCGTATTACGGTAATACGTGTACAGAACTGCAGAATGCCAAGTAAAAGGTTGCTGAGTTTTCTTCAGGTGTAATTTTTTTTTAAGGAAATTTGGGAGTGGAAACCAATGTAGTATACGCGTCCGTGTCTAGCGGCACGCTAAGGTTCCGCGTTGTCGGAAATATTTTCTTAAAGCCACTTAAAAAAAGCAGCTAATTTACCTACACACACACACACACACACACACACACACACACACACACACACACACACACACACACACACACACACACACACACACACACACACACACACACACACACACACACACACACACACACACACACACACACACACACACACACACACACACACACACACACACACACACACACATATTTATATATATAGACAGAGAGAGAGAGAGAGACAGACAGAGAGAAGCTATATTTATTATGTGGTGCTAGACAATCCTCTGTTGAAATGGATCGCGTTTTTTACAGACGACGAATGAAGTGCTGAAAACTGCTACAGCGCAGAACAATCATAAGAACGAAAACTCGCACAAGTTCGACTTTGTTACGTATTTCTTACTTTACTGCTGTCGGCGAAAAGTCGCTTGAAATTCGCGCACATTTAGGTTGGTATATCAAGAAAAAAAAGGTCTCATGGTATGAGTTGAAACTTTATTCTTCCATTTTGTGTTAACTAAAGACAGATTTAAAACACGAGTTTACTGCTTTTGGATTACCTTATATATTCAGGTGGGAAGGGTGGGCATTCAAGGTTGAAATAAAGTTGGTGCCCTCCGGAAACGAAACGCTGAACACGCGGACGAAACGAGAATTTCATGGCGCTAAAACCACTCAACATTCTTGACAAGCGTTAGTCTAATACTCTTTGAGCTCCTTGGAGTTGTCTCATTGCTGTCTAATTTTTTTCACTGGAGCAAATGTCGACTGTCAAAAAAGTTACAAAAAGCGGCACTGAGTCATTCGTCTTAAACATGATTTCTTTAGGTTCACTTTTCATGTCTTTAATCTTTCACGCGTATTTTTGGTATCTCGTTACAGCTATGAAAATACAAATCAAAGTCACATTACGTCTACCAGTTAGTTTCCATACAAAGGTTGCATTACGTGCAGCCATTCCATGATTGTGTTCTCGTTTTCCGGAATTCAGGCAACAATGAACCGTGGCAACGAAAATTCACAAGTAACTTCGGTAAAAGATCAGATTGTCATATCAGGAACGGCTGATCGCCGGCAAGCCCACGATCCAGAGATTAACTATTAGTGGAAAACGGCTGATATAAATACGCGTGGGACCAGTGCACCTTCAAGGTCCGCATCTCTGTACGCTCAAGGCGCCGAGTTTTGTTCGCCTGCGAGAACGTCGCCACCGCAATCTGTAACTCAGAACAAGCTTCGCTTCGGAAGGGTTGCACACCCTTTTGCTGAGTCACATTGGGGATGGCTGTGCAACGCCGTGCAACTGCATCTACTCAACCATTGCCCGACGTTGGTGTTTCCTGTGGAGGAGACTAGAAATAAGCTACGCAAACATTCCACGGGAAATATAGTCGCGCCTCGGGCGCTTCAACGAGGACAGGGAGGCTGGAAGGAAGTCTCAGGTTCCATGATCCTTGTTCCGTTCCGTTTGAGAAAGTCCTTTGAACACGTGCGGCGTGCCTTGTGTCCTCGCACTGTGTAGCACCAAACAGCATTGCTCGAAACATGAAAGTGCTTCTTCCTCTGGCATCCTTGAGAAATCCGTGCCTCTTGTGCTGGGGTTCCTTTACAATGTGTTAAACCTCGTTTTTATTTGTTCTTTCTTATCGACTTTGTGTCTGGCAGCCATCGCGCTATGTTTGCCTCGGAGCACTCGGGGCGCAAGCAGAGAAACATGCAAGATGGCTGCGTGCAGAACACAGCTACGAGAAGAATGCGCCAGAGCCAGCGTTTCCATTCGCGCCTTCTTTGAGGATTGCCGTCTCGTTCACGCTGGTCGAGATGACCCACAGAAACGGTGCTGTATTCGTCACGTGGGCATTGTTGGACGATATCTTTTACCGATAAAAGAAGGTAGGCCTGCAGACACGGGCACAAGAGAAGAGGTAGGGACAACGAAAACGCCGGGTGTTCCTTCTTTTATCACAAAACCGCACCGACTAGCTCAACTCTATGTGCTTGTACTTTTTAAGGCGAAAGCCTTAGATGCCTCATCAAACGCGAAAATTGACCGCCGTTCCGTGTCGGCGTCCCCCGTCAGCGGCGTCAACACGAGCGATGAAAAAAAATAATCGTGACGTCACGTTATGTAACGTCACATGATGACGTCATTGCATGACATCGTAGCTTAATCAAAGGTGGGCCGATCACAGAGGCAGTGCAAAACCAGGTGAAGCGTCTACGATCCTGCAGGCATTGGAAAACCACGTTAGGTCCAGAAAGCTTTCGGAGGTTGGCGGGGCAAAATCAATACATCGACTGCGAAGAAAAAGACAATGACTTACGCCTTCTAGTCGTCTTAGGTGAGTGCATAGGGGACCCTGTGAGTTTTTAAGGAGTTGGCTCGCCAGGTTCTTAAGCTGGGGCAATGTCCCGCGTCGTAAGCGTAACCTTAGTTCCATAGGCGACCGCTACAGGTGCAGCTCGCACGAAAGAGAAGTCTTCTTCCTCTTCTTCTTCGAGCGCCTTCATGATGATATCAACGCAGGCAAAACCACAAATAGCATAGCCAACTGTAGCATGCGCACGCTCGCACGAAAGAGAAGTCTTCTTCCTCTTGCTGTTCGAGCGCCTGGATGATGAAATTTCCGCAGACAAAACCACATTTCCTCGATTTCCTCGACCACGCGTTCGGCCACAGCTGGAAGGTCTGCGACCCCTTGTGGTTCGACAACCTGACCACAATCACTACTATAAAAACGTGTGACGTCTTTATATGACAGTAGAGGAATTGTATGGAGCATTCACGGTTTACCCGATTATCTCCGAGCCAGCTCCTCAATCATCATTCACTTCGTGGATATGGCGTGGTTTTTTTTATATCCATAACCGATTTCCACATTGGTTAGCCTAACTATGCACTGTTTACTATGCCCCAAAGACTACTACAATATGCGGTGTAGTGTATTGACAAACTACTGCACATACTGTAGTAGGTACTCGTCCATAGTTCAGTTTATGAATGTGTAAATCACACATTAGGACAACCGAGAGACCTAGCTTATCTGGCGACAGCAGGCGAGACTTTGCGTGACTTTGTGTGACTACGCATTGAAGTTTCCATGGAATGATCTGCATCAAAAATGTAATTGTCAAGCAATATGTCCTTTTGAGAATGCTAGCAACATTCTGAGAAATGTTTTCGCATGCATAGCACTCACTGCTCATCGCACGCGCGCGTTTATCGTCGCACTGTCGACCCTGGGTGGCAATTTGTCAGCATGCTAAATTAAGGGCGAATTGCTCGCGTGAAGCGCGCATGCCGTACTGGCGGCGAAAGCCATTGAATTCAAGGCAGAACTGCAAGATTCTGAAAGATACGAGCTTTGCTCTGCGCAAAGAAAGGTGGGGAGTATTATTTGAGAGAAGAATAAACATCTCGGAACCACGGATGTAAAAATGTAGCGCCGTTCCTGAAAACACTTGCAAACTGTATATGCTTCTAGTTTACTTCCAACCACTCACAGCGTCACAGCAGTAGCCTCATTAGGTAACGTGGATGCTCAAGGAAATATATAAAAAAAAACAAATTCTAAGAGTAGGAGGAGCGGGACTACGGCATGAAGAATGGGCGTTGTAAACGTGGCACGTACACAGTTCACTATTTGTGGACTCCTCACAAGGACATTTTTACGTGCGATACAGAGCGGCTGAACGGCATTGTGCGTCCCCATTTCAGACGCGTGCGCATGCACATGCAAATAAATGAACATGCAGAACAAGATTCCACAACGATAAGACATGTAGAAAGTTTTGTTTTTTTTAGAACAGCTTCTTCCAATTTATAGAATAGCCATACTAAAAAATTGTCGTAGCTGATTTTGGCATTTATTAAACAGATGCACTGTTTTTTTGTTCTATGCTTCCTCAAAAAGAAAAATAAAACAGGCCAAGAAAAAATACGATAGTTTTTAATTCTTTATAAACAAAGATAATTAATTATGCGAATTTGCTTGACCGATGGCTACATAAAAAACTATATAATACCGCAGTAATAAAGCTAGCATCGTTCTTGAAACTTTTAAGCCACTCTGCATGTCTTAGCTATTTCAGGATGCAGCAGCAAATAAATTATTGCGAAGCGTGTAATAGAAAGAAGCAGTGTGACAATCATCTCAGTGGCGTTACAAGTTAGATAAAAATAAACACTATTTTCAATGTACTGAAGAAAAGAATGAGAAAGCTCCAGAATTGAGTTAAGCGAACTGCGTATCCTTCCGCTTGCAGTCTGACTAGTAAAAATAAGTATATTCCCGGATTTAGGAAATGAATGAGCTTTTAATTTAGTTTCATGTCACCGTATAGAGGTTGATTAGGAAGTTTCTGTTGAATGAAGGCCACGCACATAAAGAAGTCTAAGCTGCCCACTTTTAGTGGACCCTGAGGGGCCCGTGCTCATACAAAGCCGATGCGTTGAATGCTGCAAGGAAGCCTGCTGTCGCCAGAGGGACTTTGTTTCAGGCACTTTGCGACTCGTTATCGCGGAAACGCAGGCGCGCCTCAAGCGTCTTTTTTTTCTTAAACAAAGATTCAACACCGCTCTCACTAACGAAGAAATGATTGCGTATATCTCATAGAAAGCATGCAACTAAAGGATGCGTAAATTGTATGTATAAGTAAAAGCGTAGAAGCAGACACAGCCGTATGATCAGTAAAAACATGGACGTTTCAAATTCAAGCGTATTGTTCAAGTTTTAGTGATACTAGACTTACCTTAAACACAATAAAAGAACGCTGGACCTTCTGTGAGATGCGGGATGTTACTGGCCTTGAACGTGTGAAAGGGTGCTTTTTACAAGGGCTAATGTACACTTAGGTTAGTTGGTGCAAAAAACAGACTATAGATTGCGTATTCTGGCAACTGCATTCACATCCCTAGACCCCGAATTAGTACACCTCGGTGTCCTTGCCTCAATTGTCTGTTTGTAATTAGTGGCCCGAGCAACGAATGACCATCTTGAGTTCCTTCCCAGCATTTCCGGTAGAGCACGTCCTTCCGTTTTTTCGCATATTCAGTCCCGCAAAAAATAAATAAAACTGGTACCAAATCGATCTTTCTGGTTCAAGGTTTATGTGGAACGCGTATGATATCGTAATATAAGTTTACCTAAGATAAGGGTCACTTAACTGTTAGGCTAATCAATGAGAAGTAATTGAACGAGTTAATTCAAAGAGCAGGTGATTTTCTTGTGAGCAGCTGCGCAGCCTGATGTCTCAACAAAGCGCTTCTTTCTACGTGGGCCCTGAGATCCGCTTCGGCAGTCCAACGAAACACAATGTTGGCCCACGCAATACCACAACTAGACACTTAAGTCAAGCATTAGGGTCGCCTTCAATTTGTATTTTCTTCTGGTTGAATTATAGTAATTGCTTACATGTGCCGTTAACTCTTTTAATGTATTCGTTGGCCCTGCTCTCGTTGTTACATCAGTGCGAGCTGCTTTCTCAGAAGCCAAAGACGCTAACATACACCCGTAACACACACCGGCTGCAGTCAATACGGAAAGAACAGAAAGCAACTGTCCTTGGTTATATCATATGAAAAGCGATTATTTATATGGTCGCTTTCTATTCAAAAGTGTGCTCCTTCAAATATTCTGTTGCGGTAAGCTACAAATGAACGGCAAGGGACATAATATTTTACGTTCGTGTTGCAGTGTACGCGATAGGTCTTGTGACTCATATAAAAATGAAGGACACCTTAATTAGGCATGCAAATTTGACTGGCTGGATGGGCATCAAGGCAATGGATAAAATACGGCGCTGACACAGTAACAAAGGCAGGAAGGGATGACACAGCGCTCGTGTTTTCGGTTTCACTATTTGCACATCTGTTCCAAGTTTGTGTTATTAAATACCGTTTAACCCCTTACATGGCCCACCGTCTGCTAACTAATATAACGTATTGTGAAGCATGAGCTTTTCCATCAGAAAAAAAAAACTTGCCCATAAAAGCGGCATAGAAGACAAGACAAATTGGGTACTACCTTGCAGCATTTTTTTTCTCAAGCTACCACTAACATCTGGCTGAGAGTAATTGTGCAAAGCGTCCATTTTTTTTATCTGTTTTATTCAGAAACGAAAAGCACCTGCTGCCGTACAAGTAATGCACGACATGATGCACAGCCGAACAGTTCTTTCCATTATTGATACGCTAAATTCATTAGCGATGTTAAATGGGCTATCGGACATCGTTCGAGCCGCACTGAATATTCAGCGATCTGTATTTCGATTAAAGGCTAGCCACTTTGCAACGTGAGTGATGACAGAGAGCAATCATAGTGAAGCCTCAAAGCAGCAGGTTTAGCTTAATGACGAAACATTTAAGCTCGTGATTTACTGTTTTCAATTACAGTTCTTCCCTCGTAATGCCTTGGGCTGTAATCACTGTGTCTAAAGAAACGAAACACGCGCCAGCGCACCGCCATTAAAAGTTCATAAAGCTAGAGAACGCACCGACGTAATCACCAGTGGGTCTTGATTTATGTGAAAATTATGTTTATGGATGTTATTGCGCATAAAGTGGATCAGCAAATACAAGGTAATAATAATGTTATTACTGTGTGTGTCTGCTCGTTTTTTATGTTGTGTCTAGTTCCGTTTACCCTAAAAAGTGCGTATACCCCTATTAGGAATTCATGTGGCCTATCAAATATTCATTATTATTTTGACTTTGAAAGCAGGCAGCTTTGAGTGGAGCAATACCAAACTGCTGAGCAATAATAACCTGCGGTGGCGGAAGTGTACCTGTGTCTTACCACATCTGAGTGCCTCTGTAACAAGGGTGCTGTTCTGGAAAGTGTAACCCAGCGATACACATGTACCAAACTACTGAGCCCCCAAAGAGGGCCTCTATGCCGATGAAAATTTACAACTTACACGCTCGCGTTCACCAGATAATGGGTGACGAATTTGTTAATAAAGTTAAGCTTCCAGTTACGTAAACCTGAAGAGCCATACCCCCATATATGAACGACCGGCTCTAATCTCTCACCTAATTATTCGTTCCTACTTCGCTGTAGCTTTGCGCCCGCATACTTAACGGCTACCTTGCAAAGTCTCCGAAGTTTTGTGAATGCTTTGATACACGCTACGGAATGCCATATCAAAAAAAAAAGAAACGTTGCAGTGGCTTAGCTCGGCTATGCCACGATAACGTAGTGTTAGCAAAGGTTCAGCTGATTGTTCTTAGCTTTCCTGAATGTCTAGGACTAGCTTGATTATCATGCTTACTGCTGCTAAAATGACACACACATGGTATACGTATTATATGGCACATGTATATTGATTTTGCCAGGAAAGTACTTTGGTATCCGATGAGTTAAACGTCTCCGCTCTTCTGCGCCGTTGAGCAGCATGTGCGCTCTCCTTCTCCATGGCTAAAACACACTGGCAAACGCCAGTCAGAGGCGCTATCAAGCGGCTCCAGCGCAGTGTCAGACGGCGACTGCACAGCGAAGGCGAATAGCTGCGCGCGCGCCGGCGCCAGTACGTCTACCTCGGCTACGACGTCACTCCTCTGGAAAGCGCAGACCGGCGGCAGCGAGTCGCGCGCGGCAGCGGCGGAGTGCGCAGGAGGTGCCGGCTCCGATGCGCCAGCTGTGGGACATCACTGATCCTCGCGCATGCGCAGCACGGCTCTTGAGGAGCCACGCGAAACTGGCTCGGCTAGGCCAGTGTAACTAACGCTACAATATAATTTCAAGAGATCGTGGAGGTGGGTGTGCAATGACGGATTTATAACTACCGAAAGGAGCATCCGTGGTGTGACAAAAGAGATTAAGTAGTGCAGCTTTGTCACAGTGAAGGTCGACCAATACGGCTGCTCAGCAATGCCTGCCACTAAAGAAACACAGCACTAGCGGTCGCTCTACCAAACCCTCATTATCGATTCGATGTGTGCGGTTTCCGCCGTTCTGCCGGGATCATTCGTCGTCCTGCACCCACCAGTTTATAAAACGCATGTCACGGCCGTGAAATTGGAGCGCGCTTCATACTGCCTGTATAGTTTGCGTTAGTTCACGTCTACCACTAGGGAAGCACGTCAGCTGCTTCTCTAGTGTTCTTCTTGTATATTTTTGTTTGTAGGCAGCAGTAGGACACGAAAGAAGTCTTAGAAGGCACTGATAGGGAAATGTAGCCACCGCACGCCTATTACTGTGTACAAAAAAATGAATGTGCACCACGTACACTGAAACGCCTTCTAATGTAAAGGCTGTCCTTGACAGGCAACTCGACTTGTTTAATGTTCTAGGAAGCAACCCTCTCTGCATCAGATAACCAGTCCGGCAACGGTGACGGGTGCGGATTTCAAAGGTCCTTAGGCAGAGATAAGCGTTATTCGCAGAGAGAATGTAAGATCACAGCTCAGGTTCGTTCTGCAAAACGAATCATCGATGTGACACAGAACGCTTAATATTATCCCGCGGAAAAATTAGCATGTGAAGCTGCCAGCGCAGTGCTTCGGCCCATGATGATTCCCTCTGGAACCAAGTTACAAGTCCATAATTAGGTTTCGCAATCACTCTCACAAAGTCTCATCCGCTTCGTACAGCGAGCACACCACGTTTGTTTGGATAACGTGCACGCGAGCGCAGTGCTCAGAGAAGACATGCGGTACTGGCAACAACTGTCGCAACCTTAAGCTGATGATGCTCACGCCGTGGAAATTGTTTCAACAAAATGCGCTGGAAGAGGTTTCCCAGGAACTGCAGTAAAGGTGCGACAATGTTATCTCACTCATACCGTAATGGGCCAACGGTGCCAACCAGGTTTACCTAGAGCCATCTTACGCTCTCCCCGGTGACTTTGTTTGCGGCTTTAATTAACCGCCACCTCGTTGCTCACTTCGCTGAGAAAACTTTAGCGTCAAAGCCTTGAGCGAGCCAGGTGTGGCATGTTTAGAAACTTTATTTACAGACGAGGCGCTCAGTTCGTTATTTGTCCTGCGAGTTAGCACATCTTGTGGTCTGGCGCATACAGAGGCAATTCTCGATATGCACCAGTAGCTCAGAAAAGAAAAAAAGATTACGATGTGCCATAGACAAAACTCTTTGCAGCATAGAAGTGCTGTCGTGATCGTAAATCAGGTGCAATGACGTGTCAACGCTGTACCTTCAGGAAATAACGTATATGACTTGCCGTTCCCTAACGGCAAGCAATATTCTACTTGTTCTATTTTAGTTCGTAAACCAATTATTGTGCAAAATCACCTGGAATGTTTAAACCGGCGACCTGTGTCTCAGATTGCAATCGGTAACGACGTAGTGCCAAAAAGAAAATTTTAGAATATCGATTGTGGGAATAACGAGGGTACACAAAATGGTCGGTTAACGTTTTCAGGGCCGCAGGGAACTTCATTAACCGACAGCGTTTTCAAACTCGAGTACAGCAAAAGCAACGCTTGCCTGATGTTCGTGTAATCGACATCGCATTTTGAACTTAATTTAACTAGTGGTCCTTGAAACGACAGTTAGTGTACTAGTCTTGTACTACACGTAATGTAAAATCATTTTTCGAAGAAATAAACGTTCCAACGTCTGGATAGCAGCCCTAATGCCAAAGAAAAAGCAGGACTCTAATGACAAATACAACGTTGAACTGCAACGATATGATCGCATAACAATAAGTAATGCAAGCACACTGATCATAGCCGCGACTACTCAGGAGTTCTGGTGTTCAGAAAAGAAAGATGGAAAGTCAAGGTTTAGGATCGTTACATTGATGCATCAGAAAGCTAAATCGTTGTACTAGCCCGCAAGCACAAATAGCTACGTAGAAAAAAATGGTAGGCTCAGCCACAACTCCCATCTGTCGGCACAGTGATCGTTAAAGATTCGAGATCTGTTTTTACTTGCCGAAGGCTAGTGTTATCAGTATGAATCTGTTATCAGTATGAATCTGCTAAAGAAACTGCATATAAATGAAAGAATATAAATATCCTGATGCGAAGCCGATAAGAATGGGCGAATAAACCGTTAGTGGCTGTTTACCAATGTACCTCAAGAGAAAAGCTTAAAACAGCTGCATCTGACCGGTAATTACCTTGATAACCGCAGTCACAGATATCGAAGGTAGCTGCTGGTTATTAGGGGTAACCGACTAGATTCGAAGAAAAGGCAAGCGCACCAAGGGTAGGCAGCAACTCGGGTGGACAGATGAAACTAAGAAGAGTGCGAGGATAAGCTGTCGGATCAAGCACAGGAACGTGTTAAATGAAGAAACATGGGAGAGGCGTTTGCCCTGCGGTAAGCTAAGTTATGCTACAACTACCTCTGCTGCTGATGATGATGTTTAGTAGGTGCAAACTTTATCTGTTCCTTTGCTTGGACTCCTACACTATCGCTTTAGGATAAGCAAACTTTGAAAAACTGCAAGCTACCTAAAGCGCTGGTTGCTTGTCTTTCCTCAGTGTGAATTCCTCGCGGACCTGTAGCAAGTGACCACAAAGTGGGAATATGCAATTGTACTTATCAGGTAGTAGTGAAGGTTTCCATGGGAATTGCAACCCATTTCATCAGTCATCAGCCCAGGGCTTCTAAACGCAAAAATATATGTACCGTTTGATTGGTCTGCATATGAATTCTGCATGGTTGAACGGGAATAAATGAATGGGAAGCCTTTTTCGTTTTATTTCAAGCAGACGTGAAAACTGCTAAATGGCGGCGCACAGAGGGAACTAGGGCAAGTACGTAAGCAATAAGGAATACACACGATCGTTACACGAGTAATAGGGTGTACACATACCTAGACGGCAGCGTTCACCTCACTACCGGTAACGTGGAAAGGCGCGACCTCGATTCCCGAGAAAGCGGGAAAGCTAGAGTAATAACCCTACGTTACCACAACCAACTGGGGTTCGTGACGTTGGCCATAAGCGCTATAGCACTTACCATCCCGTCATATCGCTTCGCTATCCGCCGCAGGTAGCATAAGCCTGCGTCATAATTTCATCTGGAGCGTCAGTGCCAAGACAAAGGAAGGAAGCTATGTTAAGCTCTCCGCTATCTTCGAGACCGCTAGCTTTACTAGGTTTTGCGCTGCCTTCTCGTTTCCTTTGGATTAGTAGGCTGGCGTTACTGAGCACTCTTCTCACACATCGACTGGAAACCTAGTTTGCAAGCAACCAGGAGCTTCTGTTGTTGCTCTTATACAACTCTTCTCCGGTGGCCCCATTCTAACTGGTAAATGAAACACACTGAACATGAAAAATAGTCGGTCATAAGACAGCTTTGTTTGTCTGAATGTCCTTGTCGCTTGCTCCATGCAGTCACGGTCAGTGTCTTACAACACCACGTGAATTTATAGCGCCGGACACCTCTCGCGATGGTTACCTTAAGCAAGATCCACATAGCAAAGAACTCTCCATTTCCCGAACAGCCACTACCTCGCTCGCACTTACGAGAGCTCTACATTTGCTGCTCTACGCCACACAAAAGCGAGGTGAATCGATATTGCCATCCGAGGCCGACGTTTGCTGTTTTTTTTCCTCTTCGTTCACTGGCATTGCCTAGCCCCACCGAAGTGGCAGTCTCAGCGGAAGTATTTTCTTGACACTGGGCTGTTCGTTTCGTTCAGAGTGTATTGTTCAGCATGTTCAGACATTACTTGTAATTTGGACGGCGCTGAATGATTCGAATTTCGTTTCTGCTAAATGGCTCGCTCTTTTTGCAGTCGTTTTTCCTGATGATGCTTGCTTTCTGTTTCAACTGAACATTCCGCTTCACAGCGTCGATTGCTTTGTAATTTTTACAGACTTCAAAAGTCAACCCGCTATTTATGCAAATTTGTCGGTTTACTTGTTTCCACGTCTTTATCCGCCTATGTTGTAAAACACAGAGCTACTGTTGTGCAAGAAAAAAAAGATGAAGATGAAGAACAAAGGCTATAGTAAGTGCGTGGAAGAGATCTATTATTTTGCTACAGCAGCCCAGTAACTTTAACCTATAGAGTCTAATGGAAGGATCCACCCACTTCTTGGCCAATCCCCTGCATTGACTATGAACAATCATTACTGAGGTGAGCAAGAAGAAGAAGCAGTCTTTCTCTTCGAAGTAAAGAAAAGGCAGGGAGCACAATAAGATGCACAGCGTATATTGCAACATCAGAGCGATTCGAGAGAATGTCTGAGTCATTTGTGGGTTTACTAAATACCGAGCCAACTTAGCGAAAAAATACACGTGAAATCACAAATGAAGAACGAGATTACCACTCAAGTAATTGCGCTTAAAATTTAAACGAAAGGATAAGTGCACAGAGCAGTGCCAAAAGTCGCAGCTATCTATTAATGCGCACATAAACGTCACAGCTAGTGAGTAGAAGCGAAATGATATCTTCGCATACGAGAAAGACGTCCCTAGCCGTAAACGTGATAACAAATTATTTCTTTTAACAGCGAAGCAAACATCCCTTAGAAATCAGTAACCGAAATATTCGCGCTCACGCTCGCTTCTCTAGCTGTCCCACTTCCATCACCGTCCTCTTTCCCAGTATGCGAAATCAGGAGCATTCCAATGCTTTTCATTTTCGTCATTATTTAGTTACGAAGACGGCCAGCGTCACGCTAGGCCCACGTGCGTGCTGAACTGTCATTAACTCATGTTGTCAAACGATATGTCGTCATCACTGAGCCCATTCCCGAGCCCCCTTCGCCGTGCTCATGTCGATATTTTAGGGGCGTAGCTCCTCTTAGTCTAACCTTGTCACGTCTCCGTTGTCCGGCGTAGGCGTCAGTATCTCTGTCCGTCGTAAACGGCAGATGGCGCTGTCTCATAGAAGTACATACAAACTGCAGTTCAGGGACGATATTCTAGATGGCGCTGTACACAATCCGTGTCGTCATCACCATTTCTCGTCTCATTTCCTAGATGGCGTTCGTCCAATAGAATTGTGTGCAATATGGCGCTTGTGTGAATAGACACTAGATTGCGCTAGAAGTGCCGCTACCCTCCGATTGGCTGCTGCGCGGGGTGCGCTAAAGCCCCTTGATCTTGGGAAAGTACCGCCATTCACTGTACTCGCCGCCGCGCGCGCGTCCTCCTCTCTCCCTCCTCGCCCCTTTCGCGTCCTCCCGTTCTCCGCAGCTTTTTCTGCGCGACGATTGGTCTCCTTCGCCGTTGCCCTTGGAGACGCGTGGAGCTTGCGTTTTGCTGATATTTTTCTTTTTCGCTCGCGCCATTTTACGCCGGGGCTCCGCGTAGCGAACGTTGCGCGCGCTTTGTTTTCTGTGCTTTATGTGGGCGCTATGCCGCGCCGTAGCGCCTATAACTGCAACAACGAGAGTGCAAACGATTATGCACTTTTTACGATTCCCCAAGGTAAGCGTGATGGCTTGCGCAAGAAGCAGTGGCTGCAATACATCGGCCAAGGAAACTGTCCCGACGAAGAACAGCGTTCTTTGTGAGGTAAGGCGCCTGTCCCATTGCTGGTATCAAAGCATCGCCGAATGCTACATTTTAAATATCGTTCCGGCCTGCTCATTAACGTCTTTTTTTTTTCTTAGGCTATTTGCTCGTTGCTTAAAAATGGGGTTGTCCTCAATATGCTGAATATTCAGCTGAGAGTCCATCACCTCGCACGTCGGCAACTCTTATTCAGTCTAAAGTGCACAACTATAGGATCTGCTTTCCGCTGCGAACAATTACGCGCGATGATACAGCTTCTCGATCGCGCTTGTTGTGATTGTTAGATTCCGTTTATTGTGAATGTTTGGTGTAAAAAACAAACGAATGGACGAATAGAGATTACACTTACTGGCATTGGTTCCCAAATGAGGATTTTTTTTTTTTGGGGGGGGGGGGGAGGAGAATTCACACGTAAAAAACGTGACACAAATGCGATCAGTCGCAAGAACAAAAAAAAACACACACACACGCAAGCACAACGCACAAAAAAATAACATGCTTATAGCGAAAGTAAGCCGTTATCTAGCAGGCCGCGACCGAAATGGCTCGTCTTGGTCAGGCCTGCATTAGCATGTCTTCCGTTCCCTAATGAAAAACTAGATTATCTCTTATACCGTTGTCACACGGGTAGTTTTGATCGCGATCAGAATCAGTCCGGATCAGATTTTTTGATCGCGATCATCGCTGCTATCAGCTAGTTGCTAGCTTCTTTCTGGTCATGTAACACGAGCCAAAATCATCGCATCGATGTGTTTTGACATTCGTACGGAATGTCTCCTCTCACAGGTAAACCGAGTGCTAGTTTCTTTTACACGAACGCCAAAATACTATTCTGAAAAACCTTTCTCCGGCGCTTCTGTTATTGCGGTAGATGAGTTGCTGTTGGCGCCACTTGATCGTACTGACACAGCGCAAGCGTCTTGTTCAGTTTGGAGACCACCGCGCAAGTGTACTTTCACGTCAGATAACACATGGATGGACAATGTATTATCCACGAAGTCATTTCAACATGCGACGCTGTAAGTACCTGAGTTGCACATGCGCGCACAGGAAAGAGACAGAAAAATCCAGACACAGGCGGACATGACGCAAGCTAAACTATATCAGATGCAAATGTAAAGCATGTTATCATGTGCCAGAAAAAAACGTCTGCATGATGGAACGCCGCGTACAGCTCATTTTAAATTAGCATGCCCCATTTACAAGGCTTTCGAAAGAAACTAATATTTTAATAAACGTTCATTTCAGTGTTCTCGATCTGTTATCACTATTTTTCGAAGTTTCTACAGCACAGGGGCTCAGTGCGGGGAGCGAGCGCCTCTCTCATTCTCCTGGATCGTCGCCGTACGTGTCGGATCGTTGGTGGAGCATGAACGATGCGCAGCGGCGGGCGCTCGCTTGGCGGCAGCCAGGCGGATTCCGAGGCGGTGCGCGCCAAGGACGCCGCTGCGAAACGGGCTCAACGAGAAGCCGATCCCGAGACCATGATTGCTTCAGGAGCTTCGCCCAACCTCTTCATCATTCACCCGTGGATATGCTGTATTTTTTTTTCTCTTGTTTCGAAGAGTTTGGATCGCTATCTTAAATGGATTCCTGACGATGCAGTCTCCCATTAAGGAATTGCAAACAAGAGCAGCCCATAAAGATCACTAAATGGGAGCATCTACGCCTGACGGTAATGCTGGAGCGAGACACGGAAAGACAGCATAAAGGGAATCAAAACAATGTTGCAGCAAGACTTCAGTCCAGCACGGCATAAGCGCACTCGGGGTTCCAGCCATCATTACGGCACATAAACCATTTAAAATAGTGAAGCAAAACGTTAAACGATACTGCAGCTTCTCTCGATGTCCCAGTTTCTTTGTAAGTAAAGAAAAAACGGTAGACTAGACATCCAGCACGAGGCATCAAAGCGAAAAAAAAAATATCCGGCACAACTCATCTCACAATCACTGTGGACGTGAATGCGATAAGTGTTTGCGCAATGCAGCGACATATTTCACTGCTTCCGCCAAAAGATATCGTGTATCGACCATGTACCGCAAATCGGGCTCCTCTGTCCACTTTCGATGATGATAATGACAATGACTTTAATGGCATGCTACCTGGAAGCTAAGTGACGTGAATGTAGTTCAGGAGGATATAAATATTACAAGGTGGAGATCTGTTGAGCCCATTCTGAAACTACAAGCTGCCTTTATGTAGTTATTTACCACAGTTGCAAAAAAAAAAGGAAGACCAGAATCGCTATAAGCGACTACAACAATAAACGTAGCGCATTTATGCTCTGCAGCAGAATGACATGGTACTCGCCTCTTCTGGACTTCACAAAGCGACACAGACCTTAATTCAAAATTTTGCTCCAGTTCGTCTGCGCAAGTTCGTATTTGTCGCACTCTGGTACCCGGTCGCCAAACGAGATTTTCTACTCGTCTCCCACATATCATTCTTTCTTGCGTCGTTAGAAGAGGATGCTTCCTGGTACCGTTGTTAGTCTCCAATTAAAGTGTTCTAAAGCCATTTTGAGAAAGCTTAAACCTTATGACTATCTTTTTTTTTGTAAATTTCACTGTAGCTTAACTTTCTCTATCGAATGCCGCAAGTTCCTGTCAAACTGACCAGCTGCTTTTCCCACAAAAGCATTTCTGCGTTATATATAGACACCTGAACAGCTGGTATTAACGCGATAGCGCTAAGAGATCGCTTTGCAGCAATTCTGGTGTCCGTGTCGGTGTCGCTGGTTGTGAACGAAAAACCAGCGTTGTTCAATACCGAAAAATGGAGAAAGATGCAAATAAATGTTAAAGATCTTCGGTTCGAGTGAGAATCCAGCCAGGCCGTCAGGTGGAAAGCATGTGTTCTACCACAGAACCACGCAATTTCTTGAAACAGCTTCGGAATAAAAGCTCCATATGAACGTCATGCAGTGGGATGAGTCTTCTTAACGCATGTAATATTGCGTGGCACAAGCGCAGAAGAGCGCCAGGCGTCAAAACATGTGAATGTCGCAAAGAGTGGGTGTTTTAAAGGCCCACCCATTACAAAGCACTGAGACATATTTAATTATCATCAGCTGCAAAAGCATGAACAAAGTGAGCAGCTGCGTAGTTCGCGTGTTCCCTTACGGACCCGTAATGGGCCCTTCGCTGATTCGCAAAAGGAAGAATTATGGTGTAGTGAGCATTTCGAAACTGTACTTGCAGTAGGCGTTCTAGGATAGCTTGAAATGAACAGTGTTACACGCACAGACGTTCGTTTTCTTGCGGCACGGTTGAGACATGCACCGAGAACCGAAGCCAAGCTAGCAGTTGTGAAGGCGATGCACAAGGGGCCAGATTAAGCTATCGCGTTCTACTCTTGAAGGCGAAGCTCAAGCGTCCTCAGAGTTTTCGAAGTTCACACCCGACTTGAAATTGCTTTTAACGCATTGTTAGCTAAGAACTTAACGGAACATTTACTAACACTTTGCCTCTACTGCTTTTCATCGCCGATTTCACGCAAAAATAAACAAAATACAATCCTAATTGGGCGATGGACACGGTCCGCCGGGCGTCTAGCGAGATCCGTTGGCAAAATTTATTTAAAGCTTTTATCTATGCAGGATCGAATCTACATTGTCACGTTGCATGCCCTTATTATTACAACTGAATATTATTCTCACTTCTTTATTGAAATTGTACGCTCCTCCTAACTCGTGATTACAAGGCGGCTGTTTTGCTGGAACTGTTATTAACTATTATTTAAAACAATAATTTTTCGAGTGGGTCAATTTAAGAGCGCACTGTGCTTATCATCGCTATATATATCCGCGACGGTTATGCAGAAATGGGAAAACAAAAGTATGTTAGGTTCGAATGCGTCTTCATAAATTACGCGGCTGATAGTACGGTATAATTTAATAAAATTAGCCTCTTTTATGGTTGAGAGCGTGTGTAACGTGGAGCTGCATCTCGCACCGCTTTGTATTCGAAATCTTTCGGTCCCCCTCGTGTACATGTATTCTGTACAAGCCATCCTGCGTACTTCATCTTTTACTGCCTGGCTGGAATATGACGCATGTGCGAAAAAGATTACGAGCGCGGGAAAAAAGTAATAACGAATCTGGTGCAGTGTCGTACTCACAGCAAGCATGCACACTCCATTATATAGTTTTACTATTCAACATTTGAGTTATTACAGCCACACTGCTTAGTTGAGAAACACATGATTCAATTTATTAAAAGATTACCGCGGCGCTCCACGTCGTGAAAGCCGTCAGACCGCGAAGCCGTCGCCCCCTTTTGTCAGACATTCTATTTTCCTCCTAAGCTTCGGCAAAGTTTTCAATAGTTGCAGTATCTACCCCCTAGCTGGATCCTGAGAAGCGTCTCTCCTCGTAAGCTCGTGCTGTCGCCGGCGAAACGAACGGCAGCGTCGTCGCCGTCGTCTCGTGCTTGAAGAGCGACTGCGCTTGACAAAGTGTTTCCGTTGTTTCTACGTTTTTTTTACTTTTGTTATTCCTCCAGGTGCCCTCATATGTTACTTCCTCATGAGTAACAACGTCTCCTGCACTAAGTTAGAGTTAGTTTCATCGTAAACAGGCAACAAATCCTCTCTCGTTTCGTTGGGTGTTCATAAATTATAGAAGAGCTTTTGCATTTCTTTTCAAGACTGGTGTAAATATGTAAGACGACGCCTTCAATAATGATCGACAACAGCGACTAAATATTTTCTTAGTTACTTTACTTCTGACAGCCATGCACGTTCTTGTCATAAACTGAAAAACGTCTATTATTACGGGTTTGTTGGTACATGTTGAAATTTGGAAACAGTGCTAGGACGGGTCAAAGAAGAGAAGCGACGAGACAAGGCGCTGGAAGCGTCCGGCCTTGTCGCTTGTATTTTGTGTCCTGTCCCAGAGCTATTTTCGAATTTCACGTTCTTGTTGCCGACCAAAGTGCTGAAAGTATTAGCCGTAATGAATAACTTAGGTAGTAGGCCCACTATTATTCTCGTAGTTTTATACTTATGCACCTCTCACGACAGATCTACCATTGAGTTCATTCTTTCTCGTATGAAGACCTCAATTGTCGTAATAAAATCGCCCCTCTTCCCGTAGACGAGTTAAGGGAGGAAGCGGAAAGCGCCCTCCTACATAATCCCTTCCCCCCCCCCCCCCCCCCCTCCCGTAATTGACGCCTATGACTCGAATCCCGGCCGCGGCGGCCGTATTTAGATGAAGCCGAGATGGTAGAGGCCCATGTGATTACAATAATGTGCACGTTAAACATCCGTAGAAGAACCTCAGGTGGCCAAAATTCACGAAGTCCTGCACTACGGCGTTTCTCATAATCATATCGTGGTTTTAGGACTTAGAAATCCTGCAATCCTTATTGCCGACTGACACGCTGCACGTATGCACACAGACAGACTTTAGCGGTAAAAAAAAGGAAGCACAAGATCGGCGTTCGCTACTTCCTTTTTCGTATATGTCCGTTCGTGCGCACTTCTTCAGTACATCAATACACCTTCAGTTCTGAAAATAGGCGCTGTCTAAGCGCGCTGCCAAAGCCATTTTCTCCTGCTTTTAAGTAAGAACGCTCGCCGTTCAATATAGCGCCAGCACGTCATTTGATTTTAATGCGTTACCCTGGCGACAATAACACAAGCCAGAGACTCGTTTTTTTCTTTCGCAGTATGCGCATATTTTGGGTTACGCAGCGCAGTCACGCCATCCGGCCTGAGTCGGACGGTGCTCCCAACTCGCGCATCGTCGACACGAAATAACCACCACGTGCGTGTCAGTAGTAACGCATAAACGTTCTTCATTTAAAGAAAACGAGTTTCCATCGCATCGAGGGTAACTGCGTAGTAGCTATGTGGCCTTTTGAGAAATTGAAAAAACAAAGTTATCAGATAAAGTGCAAACACATAGACTTACATTTGTGATCTAGTACATCACAATACGCATTTAGTGTTCGAACGAAAGAAGAGGAATGAATAGAGGGGCCACTTTCATTGTTGAACACAACCTAATCAAACCAACAGATAAGCCAAAGAAAGCATATAAATACATTATTTGCAGGTTTTATGGCGTTAGATCCTAGGGACATGAGTCTACAGCGGAAAAATTGACCTCTCGTGACACCGAACAAGGTGTGAAACGAAAGTCGGGAGAGTTCAGGAATAAAAAAAAACCTTATAAAATGGTAGTATAGTTCTAGTTAACGGTTCTATAAAATGTATAAGATTATTGGTATTAAATAAAGAGGAGATATAGTTTTGTTAGCCATCAGATAGGTAATTAAAACGTAATTAAAAGGACCACTTACACTGTGAAAGCACAGAAAAGTGCCTAGAGGCCCGCTGTGAGTGAACACAAGAATAGGACACTTAGTGGGTGTGTAGTACAGGGCTGGGCAAAGATACTTTGAAATTGTATCGCGATACGATACGAGATACTCATGCAAGAAGTATTGGAGATACAGATACAAGATACTGCCGCAATAATTGTATCCGATACGATACTTGGCAATTGTATCTTAAGATACTTCGATACATTCTCTAATTTGTTATTATAGATCCATATAATGTAGCAGTGAACGCCTATGCACGAAAATGCTCTTCTTGAAAATTTCCTAACTGCGACCTATTTTGTTTCACTTTAATGAAATGTCTGTTAGTATCTAAAAGTTTTGCCCTTCTTGCTCAAAGTACATTAGTTTCCTTCCAAAACAACTTATTGGGGTTTGTTTTAGCTTCTTCACAGGACAACTCTTTGTACAGTTCGCTGACAACGGTTCTCGCTTGTCATTTTTGCAATTAATGGGAGTCGCTGCTCAGCTTGCCGACCAGCTAGCGAGTTGCCATATAATCACAATAACTTTTATGAGAGGCCTTCGCACGACCGGCGCAAATACCGGTGTGGACTTTTACCTTGTCCGTAAAAGACAGTGTGCACAATACCGTATATCCGGACAGGTGTACAGCAGCAACAACGCTGGTGGAGACTTTTTTTTTTTCGGGAGGGGGAGGGGGGGCGGGACGCATGGTGTATACTAGGGGTTTGAGACTTTTCGCTAGCGGCCCCGCCCGCACACATGACCATCTTCGTCCCATTTGTTTTTATTTTTTAGATAGGTATGTTCGTGAGCTACACAGACATGACAGGTCTCAAGCTTTCCTTTCGTGAGGAACATGTGGTCACGATGTCCTGAAACATAACCGTGGAACAAAAACTCTATATTTCAGAATCCGCGTCCAGAATTCACTCGTTGTGCACATCGGTATCGACGTTTCTCGAATCCCGACTCCAAATCCCCTTCAAAAATGACCTATATATGAAACATGGGAGAGGCTTCCTTTCGAATGGCAACGTCACTTTGTTCAAACTCTCTCCCACCATCTTCACTGTCCCTGCGCTTCGAATTAAATTTCGCGACTGTGGCCCGCTGTTTATAAGCTGAGTTTGAGACCCCTGGTGTATACGTAGATGACGTATAACAGCAATGAATTTTCATATTCTACTTATCTGCTGGCGTAAAGGATTCTTTGTTGATATACTCACTAACGTGTAATCTTTTAGCAATATTTCTTCAACGAGAAAACATGTGCAACACAGAGACGTCTGAGACGTATTGTATAGTTGCACAAAGCGTGGGAGGACACCGCCGTTATTCGCGCTATCGCCGCTTATAGCTCCCATTAGGTGGCGATTACCAATACGAAAAATATTAAGAAGGCCTAAAACAGGAAAACTAATATAAGTAAAATATAGAGGTGTTTCTGTATCAAACATTCACATTGAATGAGTGCAAAAACACAATACAAATGGCGCCCTTAATAGCTATGAGCATGAAGTATCGTCAACCTACCTATTAAGACAATAGAAAATTCAGTGCCTATGGGAAATTGCCTGAAACGGCTCGTTGGGACGCTCATGAGTAAAACGGAACATTCAGTAAAACAACGTTTCTCGAATCCTCTTCCTAACATCTTTAAGATGGCTCCTAATGATTTCCATTATTATAATGCAAACTCAGTTTCGCTGTTTTCCTAAGCGGTAAGCAGAATGTTTTGTATTGTATACTCAAGGGACGCCTACATAATTATATATTTGTTTTCAAAATCGCCTTGGCAAGATGTAAATGGGTAAACAGTAGTAGAAATATAAAGCAGACAGTTAGAAGAATAAAGCAGAGACCAGAAAAAAGAACAGAGACCTAGGTAATCTACGGGATGCAAAATGACAGCAAAAAAGCATTTGTGCTAATAATCAAGCTATGATTTCATAAATTCTTTGAATAAATGTAGCAGGAAGTGAAAAATACGGTATGCCAAGATATTTTCTGTTAGGTAAACGCTTGCTCTATTAGATCTAGCATCAGTACCAGTGGTGCTATGGTTGTTTGCGTATCTTATTTGCATATAAGTTAATTCATTGCATGCATTCCAGCTTTACATCCACGAGATCCTTCAAATCGCTGATATGTAAAATCCACGAGACACAAAGCAACCCCATTCTTGCACGGAGCAAGACGCAAGCGAATCTTCAATAACGACACTGTAGCAACATCAGAACTTGCCCGATAGACGCTGCACGCAGTCGAGTACGCGGCGTAGGCAGTGGCTAAGAGCAAGTGTCACGGCACTGGCGCAACTAAAAAGCAAAAAAAAAAAATCGAGAAAAGAAAAGGTACGTGGGCCGGGCGTAGACGTCCGCGTGCTTGTCTTCCTCATCTTCTGCCCTCACTGGAGGACTCTGGCGGAAAAATAAGATTGCGTCACAGCCCTTAGACTTGTTCAGGTGGCTTAGTGGCACCAGTATCAGCTTGAGAAGCGGAACTTGGCCAGTGATTATTGTTTCGCACGGTTGTGTTGCGATAGAAGTATCTTGTATCTTAAGATACACGATACATTATCGAATGTATCGGAAATACAGATACAGATACTCATTTTTCGAGACGTATCGCGATACAGATACAAGATAATCACACAGTAGCTAAGATAGTATCTAAGATACATGTATCTTCGATATTGCCCAGCACTTGTAGTACCCAAGTGTTTGGCTAGGAGGGTGTATACTTACCGCATGTAACACTTAATTAGAATCAATTATAGGTCTCACTACATGTGTCGAATGCAAAGCGTCGCTGCAAATATAACTTGGAAGACGGCGTTTGGAATGTATGTATGTACAGCCGGCGCCGAAAACTTAGAGACCGCAAAGTCTGAGAAAATTTAGTAATTTTTGTCGTTTTGTGACTGAATTCACTCAGACTGCACAGTACATGTTAGCGCGGTTTAGATCAGATCGGAAGTCCAAATTCAAGGCTGTCTGCTGAAGCAGCGGGAATATTTAGTACGAAGGTCCGACTATCCGTCTTTTGAACGCAATGTAAAAAGACGTCGAAAATTCAGGGTGTTCCGGTGAAAGGCTTCTATAAGTCATGCCGTTTATCCTGTCATTTGTCAGAAGTGCGGACACCAAAATCTCGCTAAATCCTTGCTGTTTCCGAGGGCTTCATGTGCTTCGAGATCTGTTGTGGCGTGCTCATGTTTCTTTAGCTTGTTTTTGTTTTTTCATTCAGGTAGCCTGCTTTTTGGTGACTGTTCCTTTTTCAGCTTCTTTAAACGTGTTGCGGATACTTTCTTTCTGAGATGTGTTGGTTCATAATTTTTTTTCGACGCGCTTGCTTTACTATCACCCCCGTGGCGCTAAATCTGTGCATTTTTTTCAACTTTCGAATTCTTGTAGCGCCATTAAAGGAGAGTTTCGAAGCGCGTATCTGTAGGTTCTCGCGCGCTTTCCACGTGATCTGATATTGCCTCCACATTTGTGTGCATTTTGTTAAATGCTTACAGCGTTTATTAAGCTACCTCGAAGCCATTTGGACTGACCAATCGGCCCATCATGTAAATAACTCCTGTAGCTACGGCACGCACGCACGCACACCGCTTAAAATAAATAACAAAATAACAGCGCACAATACATAGATATACAATGCATCACCTACATATTGGATGACATCGCATCTTAAATCTACGTCACCTAAACTAAATCAACAAGTATCGACATCCACTCAGAAGGCGCACGGGCACGCTACATTTCCCGAATGTACGCGACACTCTATATGAAGTTGATTCGGACAGCAAGTCTATCAATGTGCACCGAAAGCCGTCGCTCAGGCTAACAGCCATGTTACGTTAAACTATACAATAGGCGTGATATATATACTTTTTTCACTCAGTGCAGCGAAGACACGGCATCTACCTGTTTTCAAAAAGTTGTGCTGGTGAGGTTGACTGCATTTCTTGCTTGCTGAAAAATTTACGATTAGTGGGCCGAGTAACAAATAGCTCTCGTTAGCTGTGAGCTGCTGCCGATATTCATTTCCACTGTTATTGATCAATAGGGCAGCATACCGATATGTGACTTATGCTGCGCGAGTTGTGAGTCACAAGAAGAAGTTCGTGACGCTAATTAATAAGTAAGGGAAGAGCAGTAGCCGGAGCCATGTATAGGCACCAACCTCTCCTTAAACACATTTAATTAAAATAAAGAGGGCATCTGAATAGAATACACGTTCATACTTCACGGTTAGTCAGGCTCCTTCATCACCATTATCTGGCTAAGGAGAGCGTTATGTGAACGTCCTGTCATACTCCTTGCTGGTGCACAAGGGCATCAGCTATGCTGCTTGTGAACAGAACAAGTGGTGTGCTGCTTAGGGCACTATTTTCTCTTTCTGAGTCAGAATGCAGCCATGATGTACAGACGGGTCCACTGTTAAAGGGAACACTTGCGTGCAGGGCCTGTTCGGTTTTCGCTCTCTTGCAAAAGCATAGGGGCTTAGATTAGCATAAGACTACTGGTGGTTTACATACATGTTTCACTCTGGGTCGCTTTTCGTTTATTATTTATAGCTCAAGCAACTATGTTATGCGCATATAAAGAAAGGGTTTGGACTGTATTGACTTGAGAATCGCACATGTTAAGCTCAGTGGACTGTTACCAAGATAAATACGGAGACCTCCATCTTCTAGCAGATGCGTCTAGAATGCTAAATAATCTCAGCGTGAAAACCTGGTAAGATTACCTTTCTCTATCCATTAGCTAACTGAGGGAGGTGGGAAACAGGGAAGGGGGCGGGGGCTTAACGGGACGACCACAATATTGTTCTTTTGTTTCCTAGCAGACAAAGTGGGAAAGTATAGCTTCAGTTATCGAACGCCTCAGGTGTGCGTAGCTTACAAGCGCTCTCGTTTTATTTTCACAGCGAAGGCTTTGAGCGAGTCGGCTCTTTTAAACAATGCTGCTTTCGAAGCAGCCACCCACTTACTGAGAGGTACGGCAAACCCCTATTTGCGCAAATAAAGTGTTAGCCGCAGCTGCTTCTTACGGTCGCGTAAACCAAGCTCTTCGTTGTCGAGACCACAAAGAGCTCTATTTGCAGTCGCGGATGGACACTGCGCCCAACTTAGGTGGCACTAGGTTTGCTTCAAGTTAAGTTTTTCGTTTTTGTCTTTGCTTTGTTTTTACGTAGGAAAACTAGTATCGATATTGAACAATCGTAATCGCACAATTATAACCAGGATTTGAAGTGCTTATTTCTGTATTCATTCTCAATGATTACGGAATCTTTCTGCAGTGCTGCATTTATATGATCTAAAAAAAAAAAAAAACCTGCCGCAAGTAAGTATTTTCGTTTTTGCAATACCCAACAAGATAAAAAATTAAAGATGAAAAAAGAATTCAGTGCATGCAGCGCATCTCAGATCGCCCTTGAAAGGCAAGCTATCACTTAGGGGGGTTTACAAGCCTCTGTAAAAGCTCGCTTTGAATCAACTTCATGTGCACGTAGTATATGAATCCAGCCGTAGCCGCGGCTTTCGCTATGTCCTATAAGAACACCGGCATTGCTATGCATTGTGAGCGACTTATGATATTTGCTTCAAACAAGAAAAACAAAACCGGACATTATTGTACAGCCCCGACGAAGTGATAATTATGGCGAGCGACTGTAAAAAAAAAGTCTAGACGTATAAAAAACAGTGTATTTTCTGCCCTGTGTGTTATTACACGAATACCGCCGACTGCTTACTAAATGTCAATATTACACGTCACTGTATTTGCGTTATGATTTGTCACTCAGGAGGCATGGTCGGTCCTAGCGAAATTAATACACTCGCAACATTCGGAAGCATTTACTTCTCTGGAAAATATTTTGTCTGAAAGTATGTACTCGGCACTTTCATGAAAAGAGCACTAAATGGTATAAGTTCAAGTGAGAGCATTTTCTTCTCGCGGGCTGAGGAATTCAGTACGGCCGCTCAATAAGGTGTACTGTAGGCCCCTCAAACCTTATTGCCTGCATATAGCGTGCGGTTGCCGTGACTGGTGGTATTTCCAACTGTCAAATGAGTTTTGTGGCAAGGGCTGAGGTACTTTCATTTATTTTTTTTATTCTTGCCCCAACGTAAGTAGTACCAAATGGGTTTGATATACTGAGAACTTCTTCCAGCAACTCTCACTGACAAAAAGAGGTAATGCCATTTCTTTTTCTGTCTGATGCACAACAGAGCTTATAGACGAATGTTTTTTTATACTCTTGGCTATTTCTCTCTTTTTGTAGCGGATTAGTTCAAGGACATATCTACAGACTTTGTAAGGGCTTGCTTACTTCATTAAACAAGAATAAACCTGCTCACTATCCATTGTTCTCGCAATGCTCACTGCAATAAAGTGCAGCATACTGACAAAGGTGGTCGCTCAGAAAAGCGATCACTTACATTAAAGTTCTTAAAAGTTCTTAACTGCTTGTCATTGACCAATAGGCCACGGTTGTTGTTAGTTGTTTTATCTATTATTGCTTTAAACAAGATTTTTTTTATCTACATGACCTTTCATGTTCTTGCGCACAAAATATGACACCATCAGAAAACTACAGCCGTTATATTAACCGATGACACCGGGAACGCTATTCGTGCGGGAAATTACACAAGTAATATGCAGAGAAATGCAAAAGATAGTAAAACACTTGCTCGCTAATGGGCAATTTCGACAGCGAGGTTCCTTTCGGCGTTCCAATTTCTTTTTCGTGTGAATCTGGCGCCGCTAGTAAACAAAAAAAAGGAAAAAAAAAGCAACGACTGAGTGAATATCCATCAATGGCTTGTATTGCATCACACTTCCGCCATTCCTCCGCGCCCAGAAAATTAGGAACGCAGTCAAATGGGTCATCAGCTTGGATTCGAAAGCCTTGATAAGTAATATCGAGCTGTTTGTGTCAGCTCCAAAGCGAGTGTACGCGATGGTTGGAAGGAGAGGGCGTAGGATGCAGCTGGGATAAAAGTAAGCGGAAACTAGAACAGGAATAAAAACGCGAAGAGCTTCTTCCAAGCTTTGTGTCCCATAAACGGGTCGATCTTGACGGCGTCATACGTAAGGAAAACAAGATAGGGGGAGGTTGATGATGACAACGCTCCAGGATCAAGCGGGCTTTTTGCTGTACGCTAGCCGTCAGCGCACCTTAAGAACACTTTAACACCACAAGGAGCGTCGTTGCCCACCATGAAAACCAGGGTCGTTAACTATTCTCGTAAATAAATAGTAAGGCCCCAACCACACCCAGAGATTCTACATGGACGGCTTATTGTAAACATTTAAAATAACATGTCTTGATTTGTGGGTGGAATGAAAAGTTTGATTCATCCGTAACCTTCTTACAGTTTCATGATGTTGTGTAATAAATTTCTCTCATTTTATTTTGGGTGTCATGCATTTTAACCAACAGCGGATTCGCCGCACGATCTCAAGTAAACATTGTGCTGTTGTTCTGCCAAAAATTTCAAGCAGACTTCAAGACATAAGTTACATCATAATGACTTCAGCTCAAGGAGGGTTAACATCAACAGTGTGACTGGTACATAAGCTTAGTGGCCCTCAAAGTGGCTAATAATACGCGCAATCGGAACGTAAGATGTTCTGCAGGCTTTCGTTTCCCAGCCGCTGTAAATGAGACACTGAGAACTTGGTCCTCGACTTTCCATCTAACCAGTCACTCAAACGTTTAGACAGCTTGAAATGGAGGGATGCTCGAACTTTTCGGTAAACCTGCAAACACGAGAAACATTGGTCGTGCCTTGCGTGAAACGATGAGATTGTGACAATTTAAAGCAGTCGGCAGCCGGTTCTTCCGTCAGATTACGCTTTTTTCTGCACTGAACCTTTAACGGTACAGACGGAAGATCAGGTATTGCCGGGCTGTCCAGTCTAATTGCGGCTGGTGCGCACAGTGTGTGTCATCTGCCGCTCGAAGCTGTCGCGAGAGAACGAAGCCTCTCTGGTGAGCGGGAACTTCTAACGAATGTGCATCGGCTGAATCGGCTGAATGAACGTACTTTCCAGACCCCCTCTATTGACCTAAAACTCTGTGGTTTTCTTCGCCTTTTGAGAATTACAAATGTGCTGTGAGTTGGCCTCAATGCAAAATTTGTTATGTAAAATTATCGCGCTCACCGACTTGGGGAAGTGTGCGAGCCTTGCCTATTACCTAACCTAAGGGCTTTCGACAGTGCATAGATATGCATGTATCAGACATGTGTGCGCCTGTGCATGCACTGGGCAGATACTAAGAGAGAGAGAGATGAAGAAAGAGACAAGTATTCCTACTAGGCCACATATTCAAGCACACGTTTCTAGTAACGATGGTAACCAACAGTGACGAAGTTGCGAGAAATTCTAAGCCATCTCTAGGTAGCTATAGATATAACTGCCGGTAAAAACGCGGGAATTCGCATTACGATGGCTATATAACCAGGTAACGACAATCATTTACTGCTTTAATAATTAAAAAAAAACTTGATATTGTAAATGACAAACCGGACCTTCTTGCTGAAGTAATCGTGGCGATATTGTGTACAGGTACTAGGTTTGAAGAAGCGGTCAAGCTTGTTCATGACATCGTTACTATGAGAACAAAATCGACGAATACCGCACTGTTATCCGGCGGACGAAACAAGAATATATTAGTTCTTTCTCTGACAGAAAATTACCAAAGTGCATGTATCTTTTGTAACGTTCATAAGTTGGACCAATGGCAGCCATGTGTATTTTTAATATGACAAATTTATTTTGTTCTTCCTAAAGTTATACATCTATTGACAGCGAGCTACCAAGACCTCCTCGGCGTGTTTTCTGCAAATACACCTCGTAGTTGTTCCTCTTACATGGCGCCAGTTTATTGCTGCTGTAAAATACAAAGTAGTCATCCTATATCTGAGAGTCTTCGTGTTGCAAATCATACTGTGGTTAAGCAAAAGCCATGCATCCATGCATTCACTGAATCATCATTTCCTAGAAGCGCTAAATCTATCTTAGCCCGCCTTTCGAGTGGCGTGCAATCGAACGACGTTGCTTTTCCCCTGCGGTGGCCTATACATCTCTTCGCTGTCTAACTCTTAGCGAGTTTCTGAGAACGAAAGAAACGTAAGAACTAACTGAAGAAACAACTGCTACCCAAGAGTAATGTAAATGCGATGTGGGAATGTTTTACGCGCTCATTATATGTAACTGGGACTGAGAAGTTGAGATGGGCTTTCGGTTTTAAGCGAGAGGAGTTTCTATAGGTGTTCCGGCATTCAGTATTCATGTAATCTGAAAATATGCGAATGAAATCGAACGACTTCATAAAAATTTGGAGCTCGAATAAATATTGGTCGTTCGAAGTAAACAAGAATAAATTTCTAAAATTACCATACTGGAAATTAAATAAAGTACACAAGAACGCACTCCAAAAAAAAAAAAGAGTATGCGTGACTCCTTTTGGTGAGTCCTGACTCGCGACGTGTGTGACTCTCTTTAAAGAGACACGTTAACTTTCTTGTCGGTCACACGACTCTCCGAAGAGAGTATAATGAACTGCAGGAGTAAAGTTACATGCGTGAGGGTTCTGGAGTTCTAATGTGAGGCTTTAGAAAACTATTCATTATAAATCGTGACCCAAAATCCTAAACCTGATAAACTGAAGAAGTGTCACGCGTAAGTGCAATACATGAAGAGTAAAACACACCACGCGTAAAATACGTAGTTCGATGGCCTACGGATCTCAGGACTCTAAAGAAAAATGCATTTCTCTTTTCAAGTAAGGAATCCCCCTGAAATCACGAAAAAACGTGGACGAGTGATCACCATCTAATATAGAAAACGTATTAAGGAATGTTTTTTTTTGCCATCTCTGTTTGCTGAAAGGTTGCTGCAGCTCATTACCTCATCTTTTAGTGATCAGAGTAGAAGCAATCTCAAAAGGGTGCAATGTGCCTGTGACTGTTAATCGCTAGAAGTGCAAATATTTGTAAGTGTAGGGAGAGCGGATGTAAGTAAAACGTCATAAGGAATTGGGTTGAAAATGAAACCTTGTAACACGGTGTCCTAGATTCTACTTCATATTTTTTGTCAGCTTTCTTCCATAATCTTTAGCATAACTGTTCTCGTATCGTTAAGCCTTCTTCCGCCATCTGGTTTCGCCACGCCCTTTTACAAATATCGTTAGGCGAATGGGACCAGCTTTCATCCTAACGAGCTTTCCATGCCCCGTAAATATGGCGATAAAAAGTTAAGTTCAAAGACAAAAACATTCGACAACCCAAATTCTCCCAATCTCTTTGAGGCGTTCAATCTGTTTCATTATATAAATCGTAGGAACGCGTTCTTTCTTTGCTGAATCTCTTTTGTGATCGACCCTCTGCATCAGAGGGGTGAGGCGCCCTGTCCTCTAGAGCTTTTTTTCTGAAAGTGCACAGACATCGTGCCTAGACGGAGCGCTGCTCAGGACCATTTATCCTTTGTTGCCACTTATTTCTCTGGCCTCATCAGCAGAACGACCGTACATCGCTTTCTGTGCCTTGATGTGCTTCTCTTCATTTCGTTCCGCTGCGCGCCTTCCGGGTGTTTTAAACAGATTCTTTACGAAGCACTCCGACAGCAGCGAAATTCAAAACAGCGGCGCTTGATGAAAAACGCTACAGAGCTGCGCTCATCTCGTAGCGTAAGCAATGTGTGAGTAAATCTAAAAAACATAAAGCAAGCTAATAGAGTTGCAAAAAGGTCTGTGCTAAAATAGATAGATTAGTCGACCTTTCGATCGGGTGTAAGGCAAGTCGGATTCACTGCCTTCACTTGTTCGACGCCCGGACACTCAGCAAAGACCGAATTGAGTGAAGCGAGGGAAGGGTTTCTTTGAAAGTTAAAGAAAACTGTATTCCCGTGGAATTCAGGCTGATTCGCTATTCGCTATGAAGCTATTCGCTTCGTTTACAAACGCTGTGATCGCAATTTCTCACCATCATGCCATCTAGCGCAACTTGGTCTATCATCACTTTCTAAAAGACGCGACTTCGAGAAGAAGAAGAAGAAAACTTTTATTCATTTCCGGCAGATTGCTGGGCTGGGCTCCCACCTCGAGTCTCTGAAACTTTTTCACTCTTTATTTATTTCACCACAATATTCATCACACAACAACTACATAACACCTGCCAAACCATCATCCACCAGAAACAGCCATGCACCTAATGTACCTGTGTTTCATCCTCGTACTGACTTCTTCGAATACGCCATTTTTCCTCGATGAATTGAAATGTGGAACCTCATGCCAGGTCACTTTCGGTCTTTTCAGAAAGATGAATTTTTGAAGGCACTAAAAGATGGTGTGCTGTAAACCTTGCTACTTCTCAGTTGTTTGTAAATTTTATAAATTTTTTGTATTTCTATGACCTGCCAATGTACTTGTGTATTCACCTGTTTCCGTTTGTGTACCATTTTGTTATTACTTGCTATGTACCCATTCCTGCGATAGCCCCATAACCAGGCTGCAGTAATTGAAAATAAATAAAAATAAATAAAGAGATCGTACTAGGTCGGAAGGTCATGAGGCCGTAGCTTGAAATCTACGTTAAATAAAAATGAGAGTGGAGTACTTTAAGCTAATGAATAAATTTTGAGTCGCAGTGCCAAAGCAGATATTTCCAGAAAAAGTGCTCTTTTGTCTGTATTATATATCCCTTGACTAGGTGGTGTTACTAATACAGCATCCAGCGTTAGGAACACCTAATTACACGAAGTTTTAGAGCCACCACAATCGTTCATCACAGCATATTGTCCAATTGGTTCAAGACTGTTCTTTCTTTCGTAAATTCACTGACCCACTTCACTGACCCTCTGACTCACTTAAGCATGTTTGAATTCAGCTTGTTTTATTATATTCATATTCTTTCGACTTAGAGAGAAGTAATCATCTTTATGTCACCGATATTTGTTAGATTTGCACATTTCATCTCCCCCGTATGTCAAAGAAACGCAGAAAATATATTGTTGTTATGTTAGTGCATGCTCGTGTTACATTTATTTCAGCAAATGTACAGCTAAATAATTGTAATCTAGGCTTACCTCCTTTGTCCCTCGGTTGCCACGAATAACACTGATTTGGCCCTATAGATGCCTAACCTAATAGAAGAACCTCACTGACCAAAACTGTGTGCCCGCTGACAAAGCCTACCCACCAGCTGAATTTCTTTGATAATAAGTAGTGCAGAGGGAACTGACAGTTTGTTGGTTAACGTCATGTCCATATCATTCACCAGAAGATACGATCCAAAGCTTGACAGATGTACCTTATTCAGAGAGATGCAAATGTGCCTGATGAGAATCATTTCCTTCGTTTTCTTGAAGCGGCCGCGTTCTGTTAATATATACATGGGGCATTTACTTGCCCTGCACTGGTTATCTCATAAGCTATGTTCAACATCGACTTGAAATTTCAGCTTTAAGGATAAGTCATCCAGGCTGATGCCTTTCCAGTGTACTGGGTAGAGCATACACATATTCAGTGGGATCGCGCCAGCTGTCACGACCGCGCCCTTAGATTCAAAGTTCAAAGTTGCTGCTCGCGCGACACCCCCCCCCCCCTTCGCGTGTTTTCAGGCTCGTTAAAGACGGGCTGGGCGTTTTTCCTCTGCTTCAACGGCAGGCCTTCCAAGCGGGATGATGTTATCGCAGTCATCCTCCGAGCGATGGAAATGGGCCGGCTCGTTTGATCTCGTCTTCGGCCGCGTTCGTCGCCCGCGCTGGCGCGCTTTTACACGCGGTAGAATAGGCGATGCGCGGGGGGATCCTATCAATTTGGACTTCATACGGGAGGGACATGACGGCGACGGCGACGGCGATGGCAGTTGATATCGCAATAAAAAGAGTGGAGCCTGGAAGGAAATTTAGCCGTTGACCAAGTAAGCTTTATCATCACAGTGTTTACACCCTGCAAATACATAAACGGTGACAGTGTATGCACCATGTTACGTAAATAGTGATCAGTACTCCAATACTGCCTTACATCTCAGCCTTACTTTTTCTATCAGAAATTTAATATACAACACTCTGAAACTTTTTCCTTTCCGGAAATCCCCGTAATCCCAAAAGTGCCTTTTGTTTTACCACATTACTCTCAAGTAATAGGCATGAAATCCTGAGGTCGAAATATTTATTAAGATGGTTTTCTTTCGCTTCTGCTTAAATCTGCGTCCTTCACAAAATCAATGCCCATAAAGCTCTGGAGTTGACTGCAGCCGTCTAAGTATTTTTTTTTTTTACTTTTGCAGAGTAAGACCCACACGTAATGGTTTAATAAGTACAGGCTGTCGGCTTAGAAACCTATACCAGCTATAGCTCAAGAATCGGAGTAATACTGAAAGGCGAGCTAGTGGGTACATATACATCGTAATAACTTTTCTAGCGCAGACTGACACACGGACAACGGAGAGATGGAGAGAGGGAACGGTGTCGTTCCCTCTCTTTTTCTGTCTGTCAGTCTGCACTAGAAAAGGTATTACGATGTAAACTCAAGAATCGTGTTACGTAAATACATACTTGATAGGTTTCTTCGTTATAAGCACATTATCGCTTATATAACGTCACCTTTTTTAGCCTCTGGACGCACATACTTATAGATACTTAAGTAGCGTATACATATTTTGCGAAAGGCTATCCTTTTCAATTGCTCTCAAAGAACGTGAGCCCTACTGCAAATTCATTTGACGCCTAAACATTGTATTGTTGCGTAAGCGTTAATCCTGGGGGTATCTTGAGATTCTCCAATGTGTGCAAAACGTATAAATGCCCCCAAGCGTTGCATTTATTTCTTCCTTGCACGTCATAGATTGAGCGGCACAGGTTTATCTGATATCGGAAAGTGTAGTTTTGAAAATTCAACCCTATATTTAGTGCATAGGTGCTCTAATGAGACTATATCTCAAACACGTAGAATACAATTCTCGAGAGTATCAATAATTTTTCGGATAATATTATTCTTGCCCACCTTCTGACTTCAAGCTATCCACGCGAACTGGTCAAATGCCTGGCATTTTCGAGCGTCCGTCTAGTCGATGAGGATAAACTGAAAAGATGGGGGTGGGTCTAGGCGCCGTCTATGTCTATCGAGTATGGACAATACAGTAGCAATGTTGCTATCGTTGCGACCACCTATCACGCCTGCAATGAATTACACTTCGTTCATCTCACGAAACCCTTTGCATAGGCCATAAATAGCTGATATGTCAAAGCACGGATAGCGCATTAGCGTTTTTTGGAAACTCTTGATATTTTAAAAAATATTATTATGGAAACTCGTGATCTACGGTATACTTTGATTACAGTCCGCTTGGGTACAGCATATAGTTTGTTTGTATATTTGTTAAATCAAGTTTATGCACGCAGTCCCTCCTTAGGACTTCAAATACCTATGGCTCTGCCATTACTGTTAGGACACAGTATTCACAAAGGGTTTCGGTAATGCGAGTTCACTAATTTGTTGCCCTAAATGCCATGTAGACAGGGGCCTACTGTGATATTATTTCTTTTAGGAGCCTGACCTACCTGTTATATGCTATGGCGGGATAGCGGTAAACAAGTTACACTGGAGCCAGCTTGTCCTATATTAGTCCTTATAAAATATACTAGTTATTCGTATTGTACCACCGGTCTCCACAAGGATTTGGTATTTACACTATTTATTGAAGGGCGAACTTGTGCCCAAAAGCCAAAAGGAAACACAGAAAATTCGGAAGGAACCGAAAGTCCGCAGCTCTCACGAGCCTCTCATTTGAACGCCGTCTTCCTCTTCTTCACGCGCGTTGGCTGCTCGGCCGAAGCTCGTGCGCATGCAGGGCCGGCCGGCGCATTGTGGCTGGCTTCATCTGTCGTAGCGGTGCCGTCTTCGTTGCGCTTCGTTTGCGACGCCTGCGTTGTACGGACTGATGGCAGTTTTCCGTGGCATTATTCCCCCTCTCAAGACGCATCGCCCCGATGCGTGCGATGAGGCTGTATGCAGAGTTCCATTTGTGGGCGGGTTTCGAGGAACGAGTTGGTAGTACAGAGGGCGACTGGGGTGGCTAATCTTCGTGTCGGTCGTGGTATGGCTTCATGCGCACAACGTGTACGCGCTCAGTGGGATTGCGTCGTCGCGAAGGCGCGTGTCCTGCAGGCTTGACTTCATAAACCAGGTCACTGAGTCGCTGTACTACTTCATAGGGACCAAAATATCGGCAAATGAGTTTTTCAGACAGACCGCGTCGTCGTACTGGGGTCCATATCCACACTTTGTCGCCAACGTCATACCGCGTTTCACGTCTTCCCCGGTTGTAGCGGTCGGCGTCGATCCGGTGTTGGCGACGTATTCGGTACCTTGCTAATTGGCGGGCTTCTTCCGCTCGTTGTAGAAAGTCGTCAAGATCAGAGGGGTAGTCATCTTGGTCTATCGGTAACATAGCGTCCAGTGTTGTGGCAACTTCACGACCGTAAACTAGTTGAAATGGGGCAACCTTGGTGGTCTCTTGTATGGCGGTGTTATAGGCGAAGGTGACGTAGGGTAAAATTTCGTCCCACTTTTTGTGCTCGACATCGACATACATAGATATCATGTCGGTTAGAGTTCTGTTGAGCCGTTCAGTCAGGCCATTGCTTCGGGGATGATAGGCGGTAGTTTTTCTGTGAATAGTGTGAGTCATATTCAGCAGGCACTTCATAAGTTCCGCTGTGAAGGCCGTTCCGCGATCAGTGATTACGACAGTCGGAGCGCCATGCCGGAGGACTATGCTGTTTACAAAAAACTGGGCCACTTCAGCCGCCGTTCCCCATTGCAAGGAGTCTGTTTCGGCGTATCTGGTCAAGTAATCCGTCGCCACAACGATCCATTTCTTGCCGAGTGAAGAGGTCGGGAAGGGTCCAAGGAGGTCCATTCCAACTTGTTGGAACGGCGCTTTCGGCGGATCTATGGGTTGGAGGAGGCCAGCCGGTTTAATACTTGGTGTTTTTCGTCTTTGGCACTCACGGCATGTCTTAACATAGTGCTGTACTGAAGCTAATAGCTTGGGCCAATAATAATGCAGACTGATTCTAGCAAGCGTTCGAGTAACGCCCAAATGTCCAGATGTGGGCTCATCGTGGCACGCTCGTAGTATTTCTTGCCGCATACTTGCAGGAACGACAAGCAAGAACTTCTCACGGTTTGGCTTAAAGTTTCTCTTGTAAAGAACATTTCTTCGGAGGCAGAACGATGTGAGGCTTCGAGAAAATATACGAGGTATTCGTACGTTGGCTCCTTCCAGGCGTTTAATGAGCGGGAGCAATTCGTCGTCTGCACGTTGACATTCGGCTATTTTAGTAGTCTCGACAACCCCTACGAATGGAAAGTCCTCTTCCTCTGATAGTGCTGTGTCTGCAGGCGCCCGCGACAAACAGTCGGCATCGGTATGCTTCCTCCCAGAACGGTATACCACGGTGATATCATATTCCTGCAGTCTGAGGCTCCACCTTGCTAATCGTCCAGATGGGTCCTTGAGGTTCGCCAGCCAGCAAAGGGCATGATGATCGCTGACTGCCTTGAAAGGCCTACCGTATAGGTACGGCCGAAATTTACTGATGGCCCAGAAGACGGCAAGGCATTCTTTTTCTGTGGCTGAATAGTTCGTTTCCGCTTTCGATAGAGTTCGGCTGGCGTTAAGCTATCACTTTTTCTTCGCCATTCTGCCACTGTATTAGAATGGATCCAAGGCCGATGTTACTGGCGTCTGTGTGTATTTCTGTGTCAGCTGTCTCGTCAAAATGGGAAAGAATTGGGGGCTTTTCCAGTCGTTTTCTTAATTCGTCGAAGGCGCTTTGTTGCTCGTTTTGCCACTGGAAGGGCACATCTTCTCTCGTAAGTTTCGTTAAGGGTTCTGCGATCTTCGAGAAATTTCGAACAAATCGTCTATAATAAGCGCATAGACCAAGAAACCGCCGTACTGACTTCTTACCTGTTGGCACCAGAAACCTTGCGACGGCGGCTGTCTTATCGGGATCAGGGCAAACACCTTGGGCGCTGACAACGTGCCCCAGAAATCGAAGTTCTTCGAAACCGAATTGACACTTCTCTGGCTTAATTGTCAAATCTGCCGAACGGATTGCCTCTAACACTGACCGCAGACGCTTGATGTGCTCCTCGAATGTAGCGGCGAAGATGATCACGTCGTCTAGGTACACTAAACAACACTGCCACTTCAATCCGGAAAGTACAGTGTCCATCATTCGCTGGAACGTTGCAGGTGCACAACAGAGACCAAATGGGAGAGCCTTAAATTCATAGAGTCCGTCCGGAGTAACCAATGCAGTCTTCTCGCGATCGCGTTCATCAACTTCGCTTTGCCAGTATCCGCTTTTCAGATCCAGTGATGAGAAAAACTTGGCACACCGAAGTCGATCTAACGTGTCGTCGATGCGTGGAAGGGGATATACATCCCGCTTAGTCACCGCATTCAGTTTCCGGTAGTCGACACAAAACCGCAGCGTGTTGTCCTTTTTCTTGACAAGCACCACGGGGGATGCCCACGGACTGTTAGAAGGCTGGATAACATCATCTTCAAGCATTTCCCGTACCTGATTCTTGATCACCTCCCTTTCCTTTGGCGCAACACGATATGGATGCTGGCATACCGGCCTGGTTGTCTCGTCCGTTATGATCCTGTGTTTGGCAATGCTCGTGCGCCGTACCTTTGAGCTATTGGAGAAGCAGGTGCCAAATTCCCGTACGAGGTCGTATAACTGTCGCCGTTGAATTTCCGAAAGCTGGGGATTGACAGATATTACGTCGCAGACGTCAGGTGTTGATTTTACATCCACTGACGTTGTTTCGAGACTGCATATTTCTGTCGCTGCACAGAACTCATGGAGAAAGGCTATGGTTGTCTCCTTCGCGATATGCTGGAATTCGTTCCCGAAATTTGTAAGGAGGATATCTGCGCACCCGTTTCGCAACTGAATAATTCCTCGTGCCACACAAACGCCTTTTTTTCAGGAAAACATCCATGTTGCTGTCAGCCACACCTTCGCAGTCGTTAAATGTATCATTCCTGACGAGAACCATTACACTGCTTCGTGGCGGTACGGTCACATCACCATCGACGACGCGTAGTGGAGTGGTGTATCGTTCGTCTGCTTCTGCTACCTTTATAGCATGTTCCGTCGAAAATGATACGCTTGACCTCTGTAAGTTGATAATGACACCATTATCTTGTAAGAAATCCATTCCCAGTATAACTTCCCTCGAACACACGGGCAGGACGACGAAGTCACCGACGTAAGTGAAGCCCCGTATCCCAACTCTTGCGGTGCACCTGCCGAGAGGCGTTATAAGGTGACCGCCTGCAGTACGCACTTGAGCTCCAATCCATTCGGTTAAAACTTTCTTTAGTTTCTTCGCTAAGTCGTAACTGATCACAGAGTAATCCGCACCGGTATCGATTAAAGCATTGAGCTCTAGTCCGTCAACTGCCAGCGGCAAGTCTGAAGTTATTTTCTCGCTACTGTACTTCTTTACCTGTAAACAGTCGTCGTCGTCATGCTGATACTGCAGTGGAGAATCTTCACATGTCTGATCGCCAGCGGCCTTGCCTCCACAGGTCGCGGTCTTCAGTTTCCCGGGGTTGGGCTAGGCGAACGATGCCTGGGCGCGCTTGAGAAGGGACGTGGGCTGGGCGAGCGGTGGCGCATAGGGGATAGCGAGCGTGGCTGATGACGACGAGGCAGGGCAAAGTTCTGACGCGAGCATAGGTATTCTTCGATGTCGGACGGTCTTTCGCCGTTTCGAGGACACGGTGCGTTGATAGCGAATCCCCTAAGACCAGCCTGACGGTATCGGCAAAATCGGTACAAGTGACCAGCCTCTCCGCAGTGGAAGCACAGGGGCCTCCGTTCGGCGTCTCGCCATACGTCACTTTTCCGAGGCCTTGTTTCTGCCGCGCGAGGTGGACTGCGTGCTGCCTCTACCATATGGGGCGAACTGCGTGTTGTCTGTGCGTAGGTACTTGGCGTTTCGATCGGCGCACAGTGGACAGCAGGTCGCCTGAGCACCTCAGAGTACGTTACCGCGCGTCGTGTCGGTATTGCATCACTCTGCGGCTCCCGTATGGCGTGCCTAATTTCTTCTCGCACAACATCAGCAATAGACAGCTCCGGTGCAACATCGGGTGACTGCAGCTTGCGTAGCTCCTCCCTGACTACCGACCGGACGAGCTCCCGCAGGGTGTCCAGGTTATCCGCAACGCCTGCCGAGTAGACTCCAGCTGATGTACAGGCTACGTCGCGATTGTACTGCCGGGCTCTCTGATGCAGCGTCGTTTCTATGGTTGTTGCTTCCGACCGAAACTCCGCAACTGTGCGAGGCGGATTGCGAACAAGTCCCGCGAACAGCTCTTGTTTTACCCCATGCATGAGATGGCGCACCTTCTTGTCTTCAGTCATGCTGGGATCAGCTCGTTTGAACAGGCGGGACATGTCTTCTATGTACATCGCAACGGTCTCGTTGGTGCGTTGGTTCCGTGTACGAAGAGCTGCTTCTGCCTTTTCCCGGCGATCACTGTTACCGAACGTACACAGTAGCTGCCGCCGAAACTCTTCCCAAGACGTTAGGGATGCCTCGTGGTTTTCGTACCACACTCTTGCAGAGTCTTCCAAAGCAACGAAGACGTTGCGCAGCTTGCGTTCTTCGTTCCATTGGTTGATATTTGCCACTCTCTCGAAGTGGTCTAACCAGTCTTCAGCGTCCTCGAACGAGTCGCCGTGGAATACCTTAGGTATGACAGGTTGGCTCACGATGAGCTGCGACGGTATAACTTGGCTGGTCATGGTGGTGGTGTCGCTTGTCTCAGTCGCCGGTACTCTTGAAGCAGCGGGAAGGGGTCCGAATTCTGGTGAATCTCCTCGAATACGGCGGCTGGCCCGTTGGTGCACCGGTGTAAGCTCCACGGCTTCCGGTTGATCAGGGCTTGGGATGCGTCCTCTGGGGCTCGGAATCATCTACCCCGCACCTCCACCAGAAATGTACCACTGGTCTCCACAAGGATTTGGTATTTACACTATTTATTGAAGGGCGAACTTGTGCCCAAAAGCCAAAAGGAAACACAGAAAATTCGGAAGGAACCGAAAGTCCGCAGCTCTCACGAGCCTCTCATTCGAACGCCGTCTTCCTCTTCTTCACGCGCGTTGGCTGCTCGGCCGAAGCTCGTGCGCATGCAGGGCCGGCCGGCGCATTGTGGCTGGCTTCATCTGTCGTAGCGGTGCCGTCTTCGTTGCGCTTCGTTTGCGACGCCTGCGTTGTACGGACTAATGGCAGTTTTCCGTGGCAGTATCACGAATATGCAGACGTCAGTCACAATATTGCGGCCTTGAACGGCTTTAAAACTTTGTGGCTGAGCCAAATGCCGCTATATTTCTGTTCTTGTCGACTACTACTGCTTCTTTACTGACATGTTTGCCTTTGTAAATAGTGTGCTAAAACACAATAAAGAAAGCTGCGCACTGATAATTTCTGACGCCTCCATTATGCCTTGTGATATTTACCTGGTAAATGAACATGTTTAAGCCAAATTTCTATCACGTGAAGCTGGTAATATATTGCAGCAAGGTCGACAGTTGGGCTAGTTGGTAAGGTTCAATAATATTTTAGAGCAGCGCAAAAGACGGGACAAAGGACAAGAAGTTCACAGACGAGCGCTTACTCGCAACTGGCAGATTTATTAGAAGAACCAAGGAAAAGAAAACACACAGAAGGTGACCCAAATGATCTGTGTTATCGCCGCCACGTGGGGATCATACTAACATGCGCAAGGGCAAGAAAACCAAAAGAACCAAGAAATAGCGATAGGTAAAACTCTACCGTCACAATACCAGATAGGCAGCAGCAAGGTAAGCCAACAAAACCAGAAAAACAAAAACACAAAAGCCAAAAAGCGTCTATCTACCCCGCCTCCAAAAAACTAATTTCGGTTCGCGATAGCGCCACTGAAGGAGAGCTGATGCAACTCTCCCCAGCATTCTTAATGAAGAATGCTTCCATAACCTCACGCGCCGCATCATCCCTGTGCCTAAAAATAACAGTAGTTTTATGAAAAAGAGGCGTGCATTTGCAACCTTTACAGTGGGCAGCTAGATGTGACCCATAATTGTTACTTAGATTATTTTTATGTTCTCTAAGACGGGTATTTAGGCAGCGTCCCGTCTGTCCAACGTAACAACGCCCACACGTCACTGGGATGCTGTAGACAACACCTGAAGCACACGGCACAAACTGATTTTGATGCTTCGTGATGCAATCCCATTTTCGTGAGGTAGAACTTCTTTCAAGTTTATTGTGAACAGCAGCGCAAATCTTTCCAAGTCTGTTAGGGGCGCTAAAAACCACTTGCACGCCGTAGCGGGCACCAACTTTTTTTAGACAATGGGAGAACTTGTGCACATAGGGAATGACAGCGACGTTTCTTTTTGTGTTTTCATCCTTCTTTTGTGATACAAACTTCTCTTTTACCTGCTTCAGAAGCTTTTCGTATTGGACAATCAAAGTCTGAGGCGGGAAGGCAGAACCCAGCAGTCTACCTAACTGAAGGGAGAAGCTAGTGCTAATGAGGTGGCTACATGTTTTAGTGAGCGCTGAACGGAGGCAGGAAAGCGCAATGCCATCTTTGACTGTTTTAGAATGTGATGAGTTGTAACTTAAAAGTGGTTTTTTTGTTCTGGGGCAGAACATCCAACACGTGTGTTCATGGGAAAATACTAATTTTAGATCTAGAAACTGTAGACGTTGGTCTTTTGGGAGTTCAAACGTGAAGGTAAGACCAGAACTAACTTCCTTGAAAACCTTAAGAATATCTACAGCGAACCTACAGGTGTCAAAATTTGGAATAAAAATAAGAAAATCGTCTACATAACGGAAAATTTGCTTATTCTAATAAATCTGTCAGTTGCGAGTAAGCGCTCGTCTGTGAACTTCTTGTCCTTTGTCCCGTCTTTTGCGCTGCTCTAAAATATTATGGAAGCTGGTAAAACACATGGTGGTTCACGGCACATCTGTTTACGGAATCTTCAGTATAAAAAAATGCGCAAAACCTACATAGTTGTAAAACAGGTGGTGGAAATTGATAGAATTTTACTGAGGATGTTTTAACGCAGCATTTAGGATCTATGATGGACGTTTGTATCTTGCACCTAAGGTGCATATATTTCTACGTTACTAACATCGTCCTTAAGGTCGTGATCAAGACTCCCGAAGCTTGGTAGCTACATCCTTACCTTGACAACTATGAAACATAGAAAATAGTTAACAGACAGAATTCTGAACGCAAATCGAAGATAGAGCATACCGGTTGTCTGTAATGTAGTATCTTGGGAACAAGCTAGTACAAGTAAAGTCTATTCTTATATACATACTAAAGCAAAAACCTCTGGGCACCCATTCAGTGTTACTCAATCTTTTGTTTATCTGCTTGGTTTTTTTTTTCAGTTCTTTCTTAAAGTGCTTCATTTCAGAGAGGAATCACATTTTGATCAGAAAATATTACGGGGTGCATTTAAAATGTCAGACACCGCACTGCAGCAATTTTATTTCTGATCACTTCGACGGAAAGAAAGGCTAATAAAAAGACTCAATCACGCAATAAATCAAAAATCCAAAGGGGCACTAGTAAAAGTGCCTTATAAACAAAAAATCAATCGTTAAAAGATGAATAAAGATAATATTTTGTTCAGCCGCAAACAAATGTAAAGTTGATGTGTAACAGAAAAAAGGCAATTCATATGTACGAGAATGCCCGGTTAGTGCGCATGTCATGAATCCCCAAGCATTTCGCAAGTGTATGCGAGAGAGACAGACTGATAAGACACAAGAACAAGAAACGATTTTTTAAGCATTGTCGTCTTGCCACATTGCAGTTCGCTAACGTCGCGTGCACTCTCTGTTTTTTATCTTTCCCATTTTCTTACCTTTGAACGGGTCCATATCCTTTCGTCTAGAAGAGCTTTCGTGGACGGCTGCAGTGCGTGCTGGAAATCCTCCATTCCCAGTGGGAACAAAAAGCGCGCTTTTTCTGAAAAGAAGCTGCATGCTAAGAAGATCAGTGGGACGACGACCGCGGTTCTCACAGTTCTGCGCAGTCTTTTTCGCGGTTAGTTCACATTCTGCTTTCACATATCGCACGCTGTTGCAGTGTCCCTTGTAGAATAACGACCGCTTTTTCTGAATAAAGAAAATGACGGTTTATGGTCGCGCGAGATTTTCGATTGAATGAACTGAGTTTAAACATGCTTTACTTTACTGCCTTTCTGGGGCAATAAACAGGCATTAGGGACTGCAAACGCATAACTACGCAAGGCAAAGCTGACAATACCAGAGCTGGAAACTTTCTTGCCATGCGGGGAGAAAGACAAATGCCTCACATCTTTAACACAATATAGGAGAGGAAACGGGGCCTGGCGTAAAACGAAAGCTTAGGAAGCTTATCTTCTCATGACTGGATTTTTGAAGAAAACCAAACGAAGGTAGCGAACAGTGACGTTCGTTTTATGAGTGTGCGCGTGCGTATTATACGGTACGTGAATTTACGGTGTCGGTAACGTCGCTAGAGATACGTATCAAATGCCATGACCCTGTTTGATCCGTTGGTTTATGAGGTTTACAGTAGAGAAATGCACGGGCCTGGCATCTCGGCCCGGGACCGGCCCGGGCCCGCTTTATGAAGCCCGAGCTCAGCCCGGTCCCGTGGTCCCAAGCCATGGCCCGGCCCGGGCCCGGTCGTACATAATGAACCCAGCCCGGGCCGGCCTGGGAGTGCGTGACCGAGCCTAGCCCAAGCCCAGCCCGAGCCCGTGGTTCCAAGCCCAGGACCGGCCCGGACCCGGGCGTTCGTTACTAAACTTATCAAGGGCGCGCGTTTTCATGACCAGGCCCGGCCCCGGCCCGCTAGAAGATATTAGTTGTTGATGATGATTATTAATGATACCTTGCGCTTTGTAGCGGGCAATCGGACGGAAAATCCAGTGTGTACATGCATCGAAATGTTGCTTTGCCCGCGGTGGTAGCTCAGCGGTAAGACGCGGGTGCGATTCCGGCGGCGACGGCGTCGGCATCTTGATGGGGGCGAAATGCAAGAACATCCGTGTACTTATCTTTAGGTGCACGTTAAAGAACTCCAGGTGGTCGAAGTTAATCCGGTCCCCACTACGGCGTGCCTCGTAATCATACCGTGGTTTTGGCACGTAATACCAAGAAATATAAATGAAATGTTGTCTATATAGCACATGGCAAGTCATTCAGTATAGTGAAAGTAAAACATAGCAAAAACATTATTTAAAAGAAGGGTACGACTAACATGAAAAAGCGGATAGAAGTAAACCCGGGACATTTCCTTTAATGTTCTTTTCTACACTCGCGTTGGAAACATTAATTACACAATTTTTGTAAAAAAGGCTCCTGATTAATAATTTCTTGCAGCAGAATAAAAAAAAAAACGAACGTTACATATGGTGAACAGCCAACCGAAAGCAGATCCAATATAAATCGTTCATATTCTAACGTCGTCACGGAAACGTAATCACCATGTACAACATAATTATACAATCAAGCTAATTGGCACAGAATGCCTTAGACTATGCAATGCATAACGTTCGCGTGTGCTCGAAGGCCCGACTTAGGCCTTTTAATAAGCGGGCCCGAGTCCGGCCCGGCCCGCAGCCACAAGCCCGGGCCCGGCCCAGGCCCGCACATTCAAGCCCGAGCCCGCCAGAAAACGCTTCGGACAGCCCGGCTCGGCCCGCGGGCCGGGCCGGGCTCGGGCTTTCGGGTTGTCCCGGGCCCGTGCAGTGCTCTAGTTTACAGTTTCAAGGTGAACCAAGCTATATTACACGCCGTAGGAGGAGGTCTCCGGGTAATCTGGGCTACCTGGGGTTCTTAAGCGTGCTCTGACTTCGCACAGTACGCGAGCCTCTATAGGGTGTCTCCTCAGTCAAGATGCAAACACCGCGGCCGGGATTGAATCCGCGTCTTTCGAGTCAGGAGCCGAACAACGCAATCACTGACGAACCACGGCGACCTGCTCAGATTACTCTCGAAAACGATATCTCGAAGTGTGATATCATTGTCACACTCAGATATAGCTATACTACATGATGCACTTTCTCAAGACATCGCGCTTTTTACGTGACAAACAGTTTTCAAAACAAACATTCCAGCTGCTACACTCCACCTCTGCGTTCTACCAAGACTCTACCGACGCGGTGCTACAATGCTTTCTTGATTATTGCTAACAGTGGCCCTCACACAATCTTTGGCATTCTGTTTTCGAATTGCTATCAACGAAAAACGCTGCCTGAAATGACCGTGACCTGGATGAGACAGATGACCATGTTTTGTGTCACTACCCCACTATAGCGTACAGATACAAATTTTCGCAACTCCACGAGCTCATATTAACCACAGGCACTTTTCGGATTATACACTTTAGAACACCGACATGAAAATCTATAAAATCAGACGTCTTGGAATGCGCTACAGCACCCCTTATTAACAACAAACCTGCATGAGTGACTACAAGAATGACAAGTGTCACCTTGCACCATGAACCGCAGGAATTGTGTTATACGTTCTGTTGCTATGTCACGCGCCACGATGGTCTAGTGGGTATGGTGCTCGATTACTGACGCGCAGGTCTCGGTATCAAATCCCCGCTGCGGCGGCCGCATTTTTGATGGAGGCGAAAATGCTTGAGGTCTGTTTACTTAGATTTATGTGCACGTTAAAGAACCCCAGGTGGTCGAAATTTCAGGAGCCCGTCACTTACGGCGTCTCTCATATTTATATCTAGGTTCTTGATATATTAAACCCCAACCATCGTCATAAATTTGTTGCTATATCACTCTATCCTTATCTTTTGGCTCCTCGGCCACCCCTAGTGTGGGGTAAGAGTAGCATATTTGTTCTGCGTAATGTCTATTTTATTGCGATAACAGTTATATGGACACTCTTGGCGGGTTTTTGCCGTCGTCGTGATGTTCCGTATATGCGTGTATATATGTAAATAAAGACCAGAAAGAAAAACAATTAGAAGCAAAAATTTCCGAGGCGCGCCACCGGGAATCGAACCAGCTACCCCTCGTTCCGCAGCGCTGCACGTTAGACTAGGCCACGCACCATTCGTTTTTTTGGAATACTAACGGCAAGCTATTTATATGCACCATTTACCGCTGGCGGTACGCAGACCTCGGAGGTCCTTTAGCGTGCGCAGTATCACCTGCGAGATTTCCCGAAGGGCGCTCCTACATTTTGCTTGAGTGTGAAAACTACCCCAGAGACGCGCACTAACAAGTGGCCTATTTCTGTACCCACTCCAGATGTCTACCACCGGGTAAACAATGCGCAGCAGAAGACGCGGAGGGGTCACTCCACGCGCCGCACGTTTCGAGAAAAAAATATCGAAGAGCGTTGGGTTTTAGGGCGCTGCTCAAACACGACGAAGTAAGAACTGTGAAAGTTGTTTGTTCGCGTTCGTCCTGCATATACCTCTGCGTTCTTTTAGAGTGTCCTTCCTTGTGCTTCAGCGGCGCGCTGCAAGTACGAGCTGCTTCGTGGGACATCAAAATTTGTTGCAGTCGCATTCATTGCTTCACCCTTGTGACGACACTGCGGCTTTTTTGTAATTTATCTTTCGTTTATGCAGGAAACTAAGGTCGCACTGACGAGGAACTGCGAGCGATGCAACGCGATGCACCGAGTATAAGAGACAAATAAATCATGTAAGTGGAATCTTAATAATATTAATATCTGAGGTTTAACGTCCCAAGACCACAATTTGATTATGAGAGACGCCGTAGTGGAGGGCCCCGGAAATTTCGACCACCTGGGGTTCTTTAACGTGCACCTAAATCTAAGTACACGGGCCTCAAACAGTTTCGCCGCCATCGAAAATGCAGCCGCCGCGGCCGGGATTCGATCCCACGACCTTCGGGTCAGCAGTCGAGCGCCATAACCACTAGACCACCGTGGCGGGTAAATGGAATCTTGTTATGACTTCACTAGACACACTAATCCCACAAAAGGCGAGGTTGTCGACAGGCCCGCGATAACCCAAACATACTGCGTCGTCATTTTTCCCTCAGTTTTTATTTTACTCACTTGAAGCCTACTCGAAAAGCGCAGTTGAGGAATAAAATGCAATCCACCAAAAGAGCCTTGTGTACCCTAAAATGAAGATAGAGAGACAGTGGGCTAAAACCTCATACATAAAAATTTGCGTATTTTCTACCATGACACTTCCTTCGTCTTGCTTACCTGACTTTTTCTTTCATTGGTATTCCGGAAAAGACACACACTCACAAACGTGTGTTACAAGGATTCGTCTCAAATTACACGGCTGGAGCAAAGAGCCACGAACAAAAGAACAGGAGAGAGAAGTTCTGTTGTTTTCGATTCAACTCCTATTTTAATTCAGTTGTGACGTCGGTGTTTTGCTCCCTTTGCGCATGTGGTGACTATATTTTTATTTGTATTATTTCATGAACCTCTCTCCAGCGTAACATACGCTGCGAAATAAAAAATGTAAATTTTATGTCTTTTATTACATTTCATCTCGTATTTTCTCTGTGCCCTTCTGCACCGTTCTCTGCAACTACGTCTTCGCCATCTTTTTTTTTTGTATTATTAAGGCCTTCTGAGAGAGTCGCACGGATTGCACGACACTCCGTTGAAGCTTCCCAGATGAACCTTGCTTGTTTTATCAGCCTTAAGATTTAGAAGTTCTGTACACTGGCTTTGACATATTTAACGAAGTCTCAGTTTGCGTACTCTGTCGCTTGTTCACAGCGGGCCTAAACCTGACGAGCAGGGAGAAGTGAAGTACGGTAGCCGGTAACGAACTGGTCTTCCTGTCGGCACGTCTATGAGTTCGCCTAAAAAACTTCTGTTCATCCTTTTCTAACGACGAGAGGTTCTAGGAAGTTTCTGATGAAAAAACGTACGTTGTGCTTGGTGCCAACTTTCTGTAAAGATATTTTGCACACCTCACATGAACACGGGCAAGCAGCCGAAAGAGCGAAAATAGTTTAGGACCTATTAAGGATTCTGTAATGTTTTATTTCACTGCCGACGTGCTGGTTCTTCTCCACTTGTCGTTACAGAGTTAGGTTTTAACGAACAGTACGCCTTTTTCGCTAACGTCTTAGACTGGGAAACCATGACGTGTTGCTGATGAACGCGGGATCCCTATTTTCGCTCGTGACAGCCTACGTTTCAATTTAGCTTCTTCATATATTTGTTTGATCGTTTATTATTTCATTTCTTCAAACTTCGTTTCTTATTTTATTTAGTCCTATTAATACATAATTCTCTTTGCTGTTTTCTCCTTTAAATTGAATATATAACTAGTTTGCTTGTACCATTTCCCCTTCTTCCATTCTTTTAATCACTTTTGTTGTTTCCGGGTAGCTTCCTTTAATTGCTTGTAAAACAAATAAGCGAGTAGAATTGGGAGTTCGGGGTACAGACGACGATGTAAAATTATTCTGAAAACTATTTTAAGGCCAGTACTTCAGCAGCAGTCGACTGTAACCATCGCAAGAACTCAAACTTTTTTTTTCCTGAATGCCGATAAATGCACGCAAAATTTACCATTGATGGTATACATACTGATTCAATTTATCTAGTGACCAGCATATGCGAACATAAGGAGTATATATGCATTGTATATTGTTTAAACGGGCGAGGTTCCTTTATAATAGGTATCACGCTTGAGCAGAATGAAAAATTCATGGGCACGGGGTCTCGCCGGAGCCAACGTTCCGACAAATCGACTTGTCTTCTTCAAGGCAGAAACCATGAAGACTTGCAAGGTTGCAGCTTTGAAGAATACAAGTCCGCTTGTCGTAATGTCGGCTCTAGAAAAACCACCTGTTCCAAGGATTTTTCATCTCTTCGAGTATCCATCTACCCCTGAACGTCTGCATTTCTTGAGTACGTTAGTATCAACATAACACTCGAAGATTCAGACATGTGTTTCAGCGCTTGCCGATGCGAACTGCACGAGGCATGGCAAAACAGTTTCGAGACTACAAGTTTCGGTTGCAAGCATATGATGTTGGCAGCGTTTAAGATCCAATCATTTGGATTAAACGGTACAAAACTTGTAGCAAATTAATATGCAAACCGTTGATTTGTACCTATCTGACTAAGAAGACTGAACGCCTGTTTAGAATTAATCTAGCTTAACGTCTGCGTGAGCAAGACGCTAACCTGCCATTCCATTAAGGTTGAAAATTATTATACTTGAAAACCAAAAAAAGACTAGTCGACAGTTTACGGTTGCCCATCGAAAGCTAATGTATACACATGTGGTCTTATCGGTCTGCAGAAATCCACTAGCCTCAAGAAAACCGAGCTCAAACGCTTCAGCCCCTTTTGCAGATTATTATTTTCTGAAGTGGTAAAAGTTTTTTTTCTCAAAGTTATCGACTCATAGTAGCCATTTATTTAGGACAATGATTAGACAAGAGCTCATTGCAGAAATTTACTGTTTGAAACAAAAAATGACAAAAAAAAACATGAAGCTCAGATTTAAAGCATTTTTTACCTCAGAATATTTAGGAATGCTGTAGTCAAATATACGTAAAGAATATAATTTGCTAACGGTAAACCATAAATATGTTATCTTCCAAATTGTGCGTATGTTTTCACATTGAATGCAATGAATCGTCGTTGAGAGAGTTCGTGCTGGCATGACTTATCATATATGATTGAAACTAATGATAACTACCGAAAAATTCAAGTGTACATTTCGTAAATGGGACACTTACGTTTATAATGATTAGGAAACAGCGGGGTCACCTACGTGTACGTTTTGGTAAAAGTTAGATATCTAACTTAGATTTGGCAAACTTAGAGCACGAACAACATAGATCCATGCCCCACGTCTTATTTGCTATAACGCAGTATTGCAGGAACAGTAAGGCACAAGCACGTGCAGAACGTGAACATGCTCCGGCGAAATATTTATCTCAAAGGCGCAAGCTCTTATACGCACTCGAAAACTCTTCAAAGCGCGAGCCTTTGGTATGCTGCATATTGGTAATAATTGTTAATATGATCCTTCCGTCTGAATATCTTGGAAAACGAAACGTCATTACTTTAGCTGAGCGTTTACCTGCTGAACTTAGCGTGAAACATGTAAGGGCTTCTTCGACAAAGCGACACACACGAGCAGGAACGGAGCACTTATATCGGGAACCTAGGGCTTCCAGATTTATTAATAGATGATATTATGCGGCTGGCTCACCTGTGTCGTATGTGCCAAAGGCTGGGTCCAGCAGCTTGGTGAGGCATACGACTCTGAGCGCAAACGTTACCGCCCTTCCAGTGGACTGATTACTGGGTGTCGTGTGCTCTCTACGTGGAAGAGAAGCATAAACGGGACCAACTCATGTTTCAGCGCGTGATGCGGTTTCACCATGAAAATAGAGTAGACCAAGTATTCGGACGCAGCTTAGGCATTTACATAACGTTTGTCCCATAAAATGATTTTACGACATCATTCGAAACATCAGCGGCAGCGCTGCACATCATACACATTCGAAGCTACAATACGGGATACATTTCTAAAGAATATATTTGAGCACGGTGATTCAGGAAACTAAAGAGCACCAGAAACAAACAATCGTATCCCAAGATGAACGCTTACCTAAAAATGCGCGCAGAGTATTTCTTTAAGATATGCATTTCATATACACATAAAAAGAGCACAACGTTGTCTAAAATCTAAAATATCGGTACGAAAAGAGTTGCCTTAAATGAAACTTGCCGCGCTCCTCCGCACTGTTCTGATTGGCGACTGGTAGGCAAAACAGCGCAATTGCCTACACCATTCATAGTCCGCATACCCAATTAGAGTTAGGGTGTTTCGCACCAGCAACTGCGGCGAAGCGATAGTAAACCTCTATGAATAATTCACCGAAGCACGTCTTCTGTTTTGTGCTCGCATATCGTTCTTCTTCCACTAGGCTCTCAGGAGAAAGGCTAGAAACACGCCACTGCATTCTTTATTCCTAGACCAAATTGGAGCATTTTTTAAAGTTTTGTGATCATTTCACAGTACACAAATTTCACCCCTATAGGCTGGCAGTTTGAGGCTCTTTCATCCAACTCAACATTTGTTTTTCTTGTTAAATCTTTTATGATGTTTTCACGTCTAACTCCTGGTGTACCTCACTTGCTGACTTTTCTCTCAAGAGGACAACTGCGGACGCTGCCCTGAATCTTTCCTGTAATAGAGGTTCAGTGTAGTATTGACATTTAGGTGAGTTGGCACGGATTCGTTTTTATGAAACGACCCTGAGGAACAAGAGGGGAACTGCTTGTGTGTGTGGGTCTTCTGTGTTACCGTCTTATTTCATGGCGCCGTTTCAGAGTCAAAGTTAAAAGCTCCATATTGGATCCTTCCTGTGTGCATCTCATCTGTCCATTCGTCCGACTGACTGACGACAAACACTGTCGTCATTGACGACGTCCAACGATTCTTTATTGTCATCGTCAAGGCATCTCGTCATTACCGTGTATCTTTGTCGCTGCCAGAGCGCGAAAAAATTCTTCGACGATTACCATCCTCCCTAATGCGAATTGTGAGCGCAGCTTCGTGTTGGGGCAATGCCAACCGTATTCAAAGTTTTCGCTATCCGCAGTTGTAGCAATGTAACATCCGTTACATATTGCCACACAAACTGCCAGCGCTCGAGTGCCACGCACGCCACTCGTCACTGCAGGCGTCGCAAGCCAAGCAAAACGGCGGCAGCCCCGTTAGGACAAGCGAAGCCAACCGCAAGGGCACGTGCGAACCCTGCATACGCACGAGCTCCAGAATTAAATATCAGAACTAAATATCACTACGGTGGACGACGCTTAGTTCAGTGCACCGCATCAAAATGCTACTTGCTGGAAAAAGTGTGGAATGCCGCTTGATGTTTTTGTCCACGTTTAAGCAATGGCATGAGGCGTGGCGATAAAAAAAAACGGCCCTTTCAGGCCTTTTGAATTCGTGTTCAAAAGAAGCCGACCTTGAAGCTACCCAATAGCTAACACAGCCTAACTTAAGGAGTTAACTGGCTTAACGCATTCAAGTTCGACAGCCGGTTCAGGAAACGGCTTCCACATGAAATGGGTCCAATACAATGTGTACAAATATAAATGAAATTTATCAAAAGCAGTTTATTTAAACAATACAATAGAAATTATTCTATAGGTACTAATCTTATAGTATGAAGAATGGATATTTCTTCTTTTCACAAATTTTGTCGCACGTCATTGCCTGCTTTCTTGATCGACTCTACACTAGGGATGGTCGATTAAAATTTTTAATCAAGTAATCGTTAATCGTTAATCGATTTAGCCTTTAATCGATTAATTGATTAATCGACATTTTGGTGGGTGCTTTAAAAGCTATATCTCTTTGTTTGAGAGGCATCGTTCGTGTCTAATATGGACCCAAATCTTTTTATCAGACGCTCCGGCGATCGAAAATTCCCACTTTCGAAAGTGTCGACGACGGGCCCCTTCTGTCCAGTGCGCGAAAATTCCCACTTTCGCACACTGGACACAAGGGGCTCGTCGTTGTTGGTTGATGTCGCGGATTCAAGCATCTGTGGCCATCATTCCTGGACTATTCGGCAGCAGGTCGTATTTTCTCGAAGCCTGCCTACTCGAGCTCATCGAAACCGGAGGCGCGTTCGGGAACCACACTGGTTGGAAAGTCGCAGCTGAAATATGCAGCGTTGCCGAGGGTGAGGAAATCCCGAGAAAGGTAAAAGAGAGATGAGGAGGAGGAGGAATTAAATAAGACGCTCGCTCTCGTAAGCACGGCATCTTTTCTCGGTTTGTCGGTTAGATATTGTGGAAGCCCTACATAATACTATAATTGCGGACTGACGCGATCTTTTCCTTGAGGAAAAGAAACATACTGGCCTCAAACAGACCATCGGTACAGGCAACTGCGGGAAATAGAGTGACATGAGTTTCTGCCTCCCGGCTAGAACAAACAGCAGCAGCGCCAGTATACTCCGCAGGTTTCATCTGATCGTTGCCTTAACACGGCGCCACTCGCACCTTTTCACTCGTGCGTACATCCTGAACTGTGAGCGCTATCCAGTGTATCAGACATTACAATATAAATTTCGCGACTGTCCATCTTTCTTGTCACAGCAGAAGACGGGGGCCTCTAGCTGAGAGCTGGATTTCTCTCTAAATATGCGACCGTACAGTATTACTAAATGCTACAAGGTAACTTCTTCAATAGTAATGTACTGGATGCTAGACGTTCGGTAAACCGAGGCGTAAAGTTGCGGATTACATAAAGGGTGTATAAGACCCTTTTCACAATTCGCGCGTGCGCATTCCTGCGCTACATTTTCTCTCAACTAATGGCAGCAACTTTCGTGCTTCAAGGGGATACGATGTCGTAGTTGCACGTGCTGTCTGTTATGCGTGTTCGTGTCAAGAAAGCCGAGTCTATACTTTCCGCGCCCCAGCGCAGGCAAACCGCGCTTGAACACTCTGTTTGAAGAAGTGACTAGCTGTCATTAATTGGGCTAACTGCATCGCAGGAAAGCTAGCTTAACAGTTATGAAAATGGTATATACCCAATAAGACGGACAGTTGGACTCGTTGGTATACAGCATAATAAAAGATGGTTGCTAGCGTCCTTGTCCTGTTTACGCTAGCAAACGTGTCTTATTATGTATATATGGATTACCTAATCCTTTCCCCATCATCGTACTTCATCACTCTTTCTTCCCCCGCTGTGTTTTCCCCGGTGCAGAGCAGCAGGCAGGGACGTACTAGTTCAGGTCACCCTCTCTGCCTTATAATATATTTTCTCTCTCTCTTTCGTTAATAAAGACTATTTTATTTGCTAAACAGTAAAACAGAACGGCACTAAGAACCAGTCAGGAAATAAGCAGCGCATATTACAATGCCGCACTTACACAAGAAACGAGTAAAATCTGAGGGTTTAATAAAATACAAAGAAAGTTGCGATTGACACTACAGGCGACGAAAACTACTCGTTTATCAAATCTAAGGAGATCTCGGAGCTTATGTGCTGTAAATGCATTGTGCATATGTGGGTTTCGAGCCTAACGCCCGGAGTGAAAAAAAAAACGACGCTCCGTATAAATAAATAGAACGAATCTCAAAGGCCATGATTTTGCGTGCTACGTGCGCCGGAAACGATTGGAGAATCCGAAGGCGCCTCGTAACCGAAGTGTTTTGAACGTTACAAAGGAAATTTTTTCGTCCCTGAAACTTCCCTGCAATATCGCGACGATTCCCTTTTCCCCTTCGTCTAAAATGAGGGTCGAAAATTCCCTGAAAAAGGGAAAATTCCCTGCACGGAACATCACTAGTATACTGTGCTCCGGAGAGAAGCGGGCAAGTTCATTTCTGCGTCGATGGGGTGGAGCCGCGTCCTTCCCGGGCTTGAGGCATTGGGGAGTGCTTGGAGTTCAGGGCGAGTTCATATCTTTCTCTATGGGGTATGGCCGCCGCCAGCTCCGGGCTCGTTCTGCTAGCGCAGAAATATGCGCTGTAGTGAAAGCAGTCAAAGAGAGGCGACGTACACGACATCTGCGCCTCAGGATGACGCGCCTCGCAGTCATGCGCTCCAGCCAAGGGGCGAGGTTGGACGGCGGGAGTTAGGGGAGCCGTAATCGATTAATCGAATAGTTTTAATCGATTAATCCGATTAATCGAAAGCAGGAAATCGATGACGATTAATCGATTAATTGTGGACCTTTAATCGACTAATCGATTATTCGTTCATCGATTTTACCATCCCTACTCTACACAGCGAGACGCAGCTCATCTGAAATATTGTCGATGACAGTTACTCATTTCTACTACAAAAACAAGATGACAAACTTTTGCTAAAGAAGAAGCACACGAAGACAAAAGCGTTCCCGATGCGGATTGGCGCCTCTTGTTTCAGACATTGATTTGCCCACCAACCCTACTAGGACCTCAAGATCCATCCCTGCCTAGTTCCCTCCTTCGCCCGAGCTTCCTTTAATAATACTGTCACATGCACGGTAATTTTGTGACCTCTTTCGGTGCCCACATTTTGAGGCTCGCCACGAAATCTGCATGCCTCGGCAACCACCACACTGTCATTTACTTTTCATGATTAATTATTTTTCCACCTCATAGCTTCAACGCCGGAGCACAGCGCCTCACCAGCCCTCCGTCCCTTCATATTCTCTCCCCATCTTCTCTTCCTAACTCATTAGACTTTCCTCTTGATACATTAACGGCGCTTCTCTACTGCTCGGAAAAAAATTTCTGATTGTGGCGAGACGAGAAGATCGTTCCTCACATAGGCGGCAACGAGCATGCTTTTGCCCCATAAAAAACGAAATATATCTTTAAATTGATGTTGAAAATTGTGAAAAAATGACTGCTAGCGTCACCCAACCGCGATGTGGTCAAGTCTACTGGTAGACAAGAAATACTCGCAGGTAGACTCATTATGCTTAAAAACAAACATGTATAACTTGAAGTTGTATTTTACGCACTTGAGGCAGCTTTCGGTTGCGTCAGATAGTAATTTCTTGCTTTTTTTTTCTAATGCATCCAAAAAGGTGCCCGGTGTCGCTGCTTGAGGGGCCGTCTTCGATTTCGTGTGCTTCAACTCATGCGCAATGCCATGCGGCCCTTCGTGCTGGTCGTACTGTGCCGCCGTACTGTTTTTAGGATGTCTCACATGTGCTGCGCTGTGAAGGCGTGCATTTATCGTCTCTTTTTGATGAATCAGCATTGCTTGGATTGCGGCAGCAGTGCTAGAATAAACGCATAGACTGCAATTACAGCAAAACAAGTGTTCTGTAATTGTATAATAAGGGCTTCATTTAACCGCTAGCGCGCTGAAAACGACTGTTACATTCATTACACTAGTGTTCAGCGAAAATAATGTAATGCTACAGAAATCGCATTGTGCTTTCGGTTTTCATTTTTATCGGCACTACAATCGTCATCGCGTCCACCAACCAGGTGTTGTGGGCATGTTTCACGCCAATGGAAGAAGACCGAACGCAGATCGAAAAATTCTGATTTAAAAAATTCTACTCACTATCCAGAGAAACCGCTGCAAGGTTGGACACTTCGGACGTTACGCTTTCTATTGCGGTACAAAACAGAAAAGCGATGAAGGACGATAGACAGACCTTTTAAACGAATTCTCGACTACGCAATGCCCCTCCACAGGAATACAAAGATCAAAGCACGAGCAAAGCACATAGAATGTGTTGCCTCGATGTGAACCATGAAAACGCCAGGTTATAGCGGGAAGGAGATACAAAAATATTTGGCGAAACTTGCATAAAGAGTGCAAGGCTTGAAACAGCGAAACTAGACGATTCTGAAGAATAATTCTGAAGTGGACCAGTGGTGGGTAGTTTCTAATTTCTGTGGCACATACCCGTTTATGATGATTATAGTTTCTTGGTTCACCGGAAAAGCAACGATTTTCTAAGCAGCTTCACTCTTAAAACTCATCGACCGGTTAACAGACGACAACCCAAGGCGGCCTCGTCAGCAAGACTATCTTTTCCTCTTGGCAAGACATCGTGAGTTTTTTTTTGAAAAATGGGCTCTTACCATCTTCAATATTATGAGGCCTTGCTTTAAAACTTAAAAGATAGCGCGAATATTAAATAAGAACTCTAACAATCGAACATTAGTGTTATTAACAAATCGCTAAGATAAACTGGGCGGTATATACAACCAACAAAACTTTATTGTGCTTGTGAGGATGAAAGCTAGGCATATATCATTTCATGTCATATCATCCTTATCGGCGGTGCAATTTCTTGCTTCTGCATGCAGTTGCTGCAGAAATTAGAGAGCACACGAGAAAGACAGAAAACGTGTCTGGCGTAGGCGCAGCATTTAGCAACGTCTTCTGCGCGCGCGCGCTAGAGACGTATTATGTGTGTGTGTGTGTGTGTGTGTGTGTGTGTGTGTGTGTGTGTGTGTGTGTGTGTGTCTCACGCTACTAACCGACATCACGTCTTACACTACTAACGAAAGACATAAAAAATTCTTCAACAAGGGGTACCTCTGGAGCCAACGTTTGGACAAGTGCTCTTGTATTCTTCAAGGCGACTTCTTCAATACTCTAAAGAAAGAGTCATTTGACCAGGCACGTCCACTCTCGTTGCGGGTCATTATACTCTCTCCTGAGAGTCGTGTGACCCACAAGAGAGTTAACATGCATCTTTAAAGAGAGTCATATATGTGGAAAGTCAGGACTCACTGAAAGGAGTCACACATACTCTTTTTTTTTCTTAGAGTGAAGAGAGCTTCATATTGCTGCTGCCTTGCAGAAGAGAAGAGCATTTCTCAAAACGTTGGCTTCAGCGACGCACCTTGTTCAAGGATTATTCCTTTCCTCAAGCTGCTATCTTCTCCTGAACGACTGCTAACAAAAATGCGTATTTATTCTGTCGAAAATTTCAATTCCTCAAATATTTGCGAGCATAGGAAGCCCCCAATGAGATTAGCTTTGAATGAAATCACTGGCAATTGTAATCAGTGGTTCACATGTTATTGTGGCATCAGACCTGGACATAGTTTGAGAGAAAGGGCTATCGTGCATATTATTTACAGGTCCAATGTAGACGCACCTGAGATTGTTGGCTTGTTAACAATGCTATCGACTTTAATCCGCTACACTGCAGCTCAAAGGACATGATCATAAACAGCTCCAAAGCTTACTTTAGCATTGCTACACTTGGATCTCTTGCTTGCACGGCAGTAGGTATCACGCTTATTATTCGCAATATTTACCGACGTGGCGTTTTGCTAGTGCACTATTCAATCTTATGAGCTCCGGCACTCAAAGAGTATGCTGCAGCAGAGTGCTGGGCGGAAGGAAACATTGCTCGAGGCGCCGTCAGCTGGCGAAGCGCCATACTAACAAAATTAGCGCCACTTACTAACGAACTAAGCGAGAGTGAAGGAAGATCTTACCGATATAACCATAACCTAAACTGTACTGATGTTTATTTTGTGCAGCATGCCTTCGCGCAGCCTACTGTAAACACTCCATATGTAACCGTAACGCGTTAGCAAAACAGGGCCACAGCACTCCACCCGCGCCAGTTGTGGTACACACTCAGCTCGCATTTCTTCTCTCATGAGTCTCAGTACTTTGTTGCAGACGTCTTCTGCCTCGTTACTTTCGCTGTATACATGAATCCCTCTTGGGCAGGACGCCGCTACGCCGCATCTCGCACTGCTTAACATAGAAGCGACCACCGATCACACGGCAACAGCTGTTCTCATCGCTGAGGAGCAGCTAGCGTTACTACCATTTTGTTGTTCTTGATGCCATATAAACAGCATATTTTGAAAAGGAGGAACCCGGGCATATTGCTGGTCTGCATGTAGCGCAGTCTTTGCGAGTGAGGAACAATCTGGTTTATCTTGAGAATGCGTAAGCGTCATTTCTCACTGACTCTACTTACTGCACTTCTTCTTACCGGTACTGGCGTAAACAATGTATTACTACAATGTATTAATTATTAGACTGAGAGAGAGAGAAAGACAAAGGAAAGACAGGGAGGTTAACCTTAGACTGAGAGTTCAAGCGAATGATTACATTTTTTGAAATGCAAGCACAAAAGGTCATACCATAGTGTTGCTATAAATGTGCTATTACTGCCTCCCTCATTGTAACATGTAAAATAAATATGAATGAGCGTGAACACCACTCAGGGCCAGGAACGTGGTGGAAAGGACTTGACTAACAGCAAAACGCTCGTTTCTACCATAGTGCTATTCTCCGAACGATTTCGTACCACTAATCTTGAATCGTAGCTATATGCGAAAAATCAGTAGCCTTATGTGTGAAGCTCTTAAACCTCTTTCTTTATATTCTTAAAAACAAGGAAGCTCCAAAACTTTTTTTTTGGCTTCGTGGTAGCAGCATAACATGCTGTTATCGACCTAGTAAAGCCACCAAGATAGTAGGATGGCTGACTTTACGGCGACGGCGACTATTGAGAGTAGGAACGAAAAATTTTAGACGAACAAGGAACATTGAGGAATGAGGTCGCGCAGATACGGATGCCAGTGCTAAATTGGTTTACTCCGAGATGCGGGCGCACTGCACAATCTTTCACGCTGTTTGACGACGCAATTTAAGACACGCGAATATCTCGATAGTCGCACCGAGGCTAATGTTCGAGGAGACTATCCATAGTCTCATAGGACATTCCTTCTACTTTGATATTTGCTCTGATTTCGCTCTCTCTGATACACATTCGCTTCTTTATGCGGGATGGCTACACTTGCAAGTTAAAGAGTGGCGTTCATAGTGGCGTTCATCATCCCGGAAGGAAAAATCCGGAATTAGAGGCACCGCGCCGTGGCACCCTGCCGAGGAGAATAATTGCGACAAAGTACGCTGCCAGGGAGGTATAAATCGTGCGGCTTTACGGAGCGTAGTTTTATCAACCTCTCAGGGTCGCTTGTGCGCTGGATAGTTCTTCGCAACGCGAGGCGAGAGCAAACTGCAGTCGGCAGTCGGGCTCTGACCCGTTTCTCAGGGTATTAACTTTTTTTAACCTCCGGACCGACCCCCATACTTTTCCTCGAAGAAACTCCCTCTGCCTTGCTCTGTTCGATTTCTCTCGAAGCACAGTGCTTAGCCCTTTCCCAGCGACGTGTGCTCTGAACCGTGGTCACCGAACATTAATAAACCTCGCAGCGGGTAAGGCTTCACTACGAAGTGTCCGCGGTCACTTCTGGAAGACGTTCTTGTTAGCATTGATCAAATATTTCTGTTATTATTTTTTCGCGTGGGAAGCTCTAACCTTGCCACTAGTTCTTTTGTATTCTCTCTCCGGCAGTCCATTTCTCGTTCTCCGGCTTTGAAAGTCTTTCTAACACAGTGCACTTCGGACCAGTGGCCCGAGGAAGCGCAGCACCGGTGTGCGGCCATGCGTGACCTCGAGGCGCCGCGCCTACTATCTGCACGAGTATGGGATGTCCACGAGGCCCCTGATATTATTCACTCGTATCCCTAGTCGCAGGGTCGCCTCACTTCTTATTTTTCATTTGGAATTTTGCTGTGATCGTAATTGCTCATTCGTTATGGTCGTACATAAAATAAAAATGGCTGATCCCTCTTTAAGAGGAATCGGTATAACACGAAAGTGAAACGTATCTTCAACAGAAGCAGTGCTTATTGTGTAGTAGTATATGAGAGCTTGTGCAAAGTCTATTGGTGTTTGGCAGATAGAGCACCGTTTGACGTGGATGCACCCACGTTAACGCCTAGTGGTGCACGTCCATCACGACGACTAACGCCCATGATCATGATTTAACTGTTGGGGTAGCTGAAGTTGTTAATATGTAACTGGACAGAGCGTATCGTAAATCTCACGCAAAGGTGATATCACAAGCACATAATAAACACTGCTACTCGGTATGCACTTCTTCAAAGCGTCGTCAATAAAGAGAGAAATGGCACGGTCAACCTGCGCATGTGCTCATGCATGCACTACCACACTGCGCTTCAGCAACGCGGCAGGCAGAGATTCGTAGCTTGTGCCGCGAACGCACACAGGCGTTCCACGTCCCGCTGGCCTCTGTCTCACTCCACCAAGGCACGACATTCGCCCGTCGAAGAAGTTACCTTGCTGCAGCACTTACTGCAGCAGTTTTATAAGTCGGTGCTGTCGCACTCGAAGCAGTCGGCGGCGGAGAAGCAGCGTTGGCGCATGTGGAAGCTGCACTATTGCGACAACGAGCCGTCACACGCTAACATGAAGCGAAAGGCAAAGAACGTAGATGCGTATAGGGCGATCCCCGATGCTAGCGCGGCCAGTATTTTTCGCTGGTGTCGAGCAAGGAGGTATCGCGATGCTTTAACCATGACCTCCGAGATTGCGCGCCGGCAGGTCTCTTGCCGGCGCGCAACCTCGGAGGCCATGATTTAACGGCGTCGTCGCCGAATAGTTCTCTATTGGCGCTAGTAAGTGTGATGCCGCATTACTTCACTGCACCGGTCACAGACGACGGCACCGCCCCGCCCTTCCAAGAGAGAGCACCGTGTTAGTGCACGCAAAAGCAAACCCTTATTCTACTGCCCACATATTACCTTCTCGTCCAAGATCTAAGGCTTGCAAACACCTTCAAGATGACGTTATAGTTCGAAGCACCGGATGGAATTACGTCCATCTTATCAAATCTAATTTTACCTGCACAAGTTCAAACGTTATCTACCTCATCGAATGTTCATATTGTCACAAACGTTAGATTGGCGAAACAGGACAGTCTGTCAAGGATAGATTAAACGGGCGTTGCGCGGACAGAGAGAAGAAAGTACCGAAACCAGTGGTACAGCATTTCAACGTACCAGGTCGCAATTCCGACGACATCAAACTTCACATACTTCAAACTTCCGGTCCCCAAGACACGCGAAATATATAGTCATAGCTTATTGACAAGCTTAGTACACACCGGCCAGTAGGCATGAACGTTTCAAAGGGGCCTCTTGAATTCATCCGATATGGTACATACACAACGAAAAGCAGTAAGAGTTAAGCCCTTCTTCCACGAATTCCTAACCTACAATTGACGAAGTGATGCTTCCTTGTGACAATCATATTTCAGCGAAACGCCCCCCCCCCCCGCCATTTTCTTTCTTTTTTCACGGAATACCTCTTTCCTTTTGACTCACCCAGTTCATCACTGCGGCCTCTCCTTCCCCACCCCGGCTTTCGCAGTTGCCGTCTCCTCCTCCTTTGTTTGGCTTGGAGGCGAGGGTACAAAGCATATACACACAAGTGCTAAGGAAAGTAGTTGAAGCCTTAACAAGTCCGCTTGAAGACAAGTCCGCTTGTAGAAACGTCGGCTCCCGCACACCTCGTTTCGGAATTTTTCATAAACTGTGGTCGTAGTGTAGTGTACAGGGCGTTTCGAGAAATGTCTACACAATCCTCGAAAATAAAAAAATATGAGATATTTGCTCGGTGCCTTCAAAAATACATTTTCTAGAGCGGCAGGCGTCTTAAGATTTTTAAAGACATCATTTGAGACAATAATTAACAGTTAATATAAGTAACTTTTTGAATGCGAAGCATTTCTTAGCGAACCTCAGGCACTTTGGCCGTTTCTATCTACGTATCTATATATCTATCTATCGATCTATCTAGCCGCCTACGTCTGGGCGCTCTCCTGGTCGTCTCCATACCTTTTAATATACCAAAATTGGCATAGCAGGTGATCAGTGTATGACGAACACGATTCACTGGTCATGACATGAATAACGCAAAATACCTGTCGCGTACGTCATGAAACCCTTTCTCTCAGCGCCGTGTGGCATATACCCGCATACCAGAGTTCATGTTGTACGGGTATGTGCCACAGCTGATACAGAGTCTCAACCAACACAGTAACCGCGAACACACACACATTGACACGCAGGGAAATAGATAATAATAATAATAATTGGGGGGGGGGGGTCATGTCCCAAAATCACGATATGATTATGACTTTACGAGAGACGCCATAGCGAAGGGCTCCGGAAACTTTGACCATCTGGTATTCTTTAACGTGTACCGATATCGCACAGTACACGGGCACCAGCACTTTGCCTGCATCGAAATCCGACCGCCGCGGCCGGGATCGAACCCGCGACCTTCGAGACAGCAGCCGAGCACCGTAACCGCTACATCACCGCGGCGGTCGCAAGGAAAGTGAGGAAGCTGAAGAGAGAACATCCCTGAAAGACGCTCAATTACTGTCCACTCGTCAACCTCCTCCGCTACATAGACCACGTGGATTACGCGAGAACCGGTGCCCTAAAAATTGGTTGTCAGTCCCTTTAAAGGGACTCTAAAGAGAAACAATGTATTAGTTTAGATTGATAAAGTGTGCTCGGAGAACTCTTGTGTAGTATATTTCACCACCATAGGTTAATAATAGAGGAGAAAACCTAGTTCAAAGTTTCATTTTTAAATTCTGCGCCGAACTTTGTAATTCATGACGTAAAATATTTCAAAGAGCATTTAACGTATTTTAGCGCCACTGGCTCGACGAAATTTCCAGAAACTCGTTATGTCAAGTCTCTGGCCCCCTCAGAGGACAATGTACTTCGATTTAACCGATTAGCAACTACGTAGGCCAAAGCAGGCGCCGTCAAAATTATGTGACGTAACGGCAAATGGGGCAGGAACTCCCAGGTGGCGTCGGCACCTGTATTTTCTTTTTGCGCGTTTTCTCGCTTATTCAGCGTCTTCTCGCAGCAAGCGTGGTGATTTTGGTATCGTGGAAGACTACTTTACTAATGCGAGAAAAATCGTTTTGCTCTTTAGTGTCCCTTTAAGTAATACAAGCCGGCCACAAATGAAATAGATGGAGACGGTATGCATCAAGATGTGTCGCTGCCGCGTCGTAGTATACGGCGGGCAGTCTGTAATTTCTTGGATGGTACAATGGCCAGAATAAGGGATCAACTTCTTATTGCGTTAGAAATGTGCAAGTTCCTCAAATGCAGTAGATTATCATTAACTGAAGAAGGTGCAATCAACAGTGTGTTCTGCTGTCATTGTTGTAACGAAAGCAAGTACCCGTCAGTTGACTGTTCGATAATACACGTACCTAAAATTGAGTTCTATAATGGCCGCACTGTCTTGCCAATTTCCCTAGTTCAGTCTTCTTTTTTTTAACATGCGAATTTCTAAATAGCACAGTCATTTTCTATCTAACTCTATGCCGCGAACACAAGGGTACCACAGTATTGGTCGCCACGAGCACTGAGCGGAACGAGGTCGTGGACAACGCTTTAAGTTCCTTTCTATAAGAATTTTTCTTTTCCGATGCCTTCTAGTGTTATTTTTCGATTCCTACCCGGTGACACGAAGCGGCCCTTTGAGCACACAGACCTGTAACACGCAAACGAACACGCGTCATTCAAATCCTAATGCTGAACTGCTCGTTATAAGAAAGCCGTGCGCTGTCAAATGATGTGAACTCCACCATTTTCTTGCTTCAATATACAGACCGAGCACTTCAGGTTTTACACGCGGAAACGACTAAGACGTGCTTACGGGTCTCTTTACGAAGCGAGTGTGTCCCAAAGTGAAGCAAACAATTATTTAAGAGTGCTAATGGGTGGTGGTAAAAACATGAATGGAAATCAAAGCGGAGTGACGGCGCTGCAGAATAGACGTCTGTTAAAGCGAGGGATGTTGAGAAAGTACTTATCTTTTGATCCATTTATTTATCTCGTCTTATATATTACTCGTACGTGTTATTATTACGCGTACACTCTTAAAAAAATGGAGTGACCCTCTGTCATTTAAGGGAGAAACGGCGTTGTCCCCAATGTTCGTCTTCAAATGGGGGAACCTTTCCTCCCCTTTCAATGGAGAAACCGTTTCCTTCCCCGTCAAAATCAAGATGGCTGACGCCAAGCCAGTGAAGCGAGCAAGAGATTTAGGCCTAGCGAGTGCATCGTTCTCGACTGATAAAGAGTATGCGGCACTGGTAATCACAAAAGACGGTCCCGCTGAGCTTAATATCGAACGATATGACAATAAAATCAAGCAGGCGAACCTGTAGTGATGAAAACCTCGCGAAACGGAACGACGGAACTCGTACGTTTCGCTCGGCCAGCGAGACGTCGTTCACTTTAAAAGAGACGGATACTGCAAAGGGGCTCTCACCCGGAGACTGCACGTTAGGATTGCTGTCTTTATTTGTCGAAGCATCACACGGTGTAGCGACGTTATCCACGCGTTTACGGGGCAATAGGCCCCGACATGTGCCTCCAGAATGTACATTCGTAGCATCAAAACAATCCCGGCGCAGCAGAGCATAGTTTCGATAGATAGATGTTCAACTCCATATAAGTAGGTGGAACTTTGAGAGCGCCGCAGCCGTGAAGTAGGTGGTAGTTGGCGCCACCTAGAGGGGTTAAACGATACTAAAAAAATAAAGTTTCTGACTGAGGCGGCGTACGTTGATACCAGTCTATGGCATTTTGGCAAGGCGGCCTCATTCATGGATTACTCAAGGACACCGGAAGGTTAACAAACATTTTATTAATACGCACACGTACAATAGGCAGACACATAGTACACACACTCAACTCAATACGTACACAATTCATTCGCATGTATAAAACCTATGACATGAACGATTCACTGCAGACGCGTAGGTACACACGTGTTTACGAATACCACTCAATGAAGCGCAGGCTCTTATATAGACACTGAATTACAGTGTACCATGGTGGCACAAGCGATGCGTCAGTTTCTTGAACTCTTTACCATTTTATGGCTGCATCACAATATACGCAGACATTATTGATTTGTAGCTATGGCTTAGCCAAGCGCACCCGTTAATCTAAAGCCGCATAATAATGAACAATATAATTACATAGTTGATTAGGTTAGTGCAAAAATGGCCATATTGAGAACCGTTCATACCATTCTGACGACATTTTGAAGTAGCGCCATCTTCCGACAGAGGCCACAGATGAAATTTCTCTCTCTGATTTATTTATTTTCAATAGTTACTGTGGGAGGGCGCAACATCGGCAACATTCAGTTCAGATTCTGTCGCCTTCGTCGCATCAACTTCGATGAGTGGTTTGGCCAGTTTGGCGTTGATATCTGTTCACATTCTATTTATGCGATGACCACAAGTATGACGATGGGCCATGGATTCGTTCAACTGCTAGCCCTTCAATGACAATGCTTCTGATGCGGTACGGCCGTCTCATTTGTGTATACGTACGTTACAACGCGTGTCGTGCGAAGAAACAAGACAAGATGGCTTCGCACCGGACGGTGGTCTTTCGAGAGCGATGTCAGTGGCTCTTGGCGTCGCGGCAGCTCGATTACATGAGTAGAGAAACTGGCGCTACACCGCGCGAATTACGGAAAAGAACGCTACCCGCACTACGTGTTCTGTAATATTTCAGTACGCTGTACTTACATGTTGCTCTGCTACTGTTACGTCGCGGTATTCGCCTGGCGTGTGAAATTGCGGTCATTGTGCTACAACTGTGTAGTTTTCGTTGTGGCGGTGGGTAGACTTGCGTTGGATTTGGAATACTCTTTTCACAAAGGTGAGTGAGAGGGTTAGTCATTACCTGCTGTGCACAGCTGTCATTAGAAGCGCATTTTGTGTTGAGTTTCGCACGCCAAAGGAAAATCCTGAGAACGAGAGATATACATACTGCACGCGTGCATAAGTCCGTCCTAATTCTCAATGATGGCATGCGTATTCCAAAACGCATGTGATTGAGAATTTTGGCTTAATTGGCAGAAGTCATTTTTTTATTTTTCAGATATGTGCAATTATGATGCAGGTTAACGTTAAAATGCGGCCACGGCGGCCACATTTCAATGGGGGCGGAAGGCAAAGGACACCCATGTATGTACTTATGTTCAGGTGCACGTTAAAGAACCCCAGTTGATCGAAATTAATCCGTAGTCCCACACTACGGCGTGCCTCATAATCATACGGTGGTTTCGACACGTAAAACTCCAGCAATTATGTTATCGTACTTTCACGCATGCACTGTCCAGTGGTATCACGTTTGCTAAAATGTTGTAAAAATTAACTTTCATGCTTCGTTATATTGCTTGTTGTATTGATAAGTGCCATAAGTGCTGTGTAAAACTAAAAACGCGTGTTCTTGCCAAAAAATTGACTTATTGGTGTCCAGTCTAAGGTGTTCATTAAAACAAGACTGTTTTGTGAAGCGGGACTTACTGTATTTATGACAAAAAAAGCAGATTGTGCGCAAACATATACAAAAACACGGGACACACGGAAGTATGCGGCGCATCGCGCACACGCCGAGCCTATAAACAAAGAAGAAAAAAAAAACGACACACACGTTACTCAACACATAGAACAAAAACAATAAACGTCACTCGTGTGTTGCTCGCATCAATCCTAGGTACAAGTAATTGCACGCGACTGGCCGAGATCGGTAGCACTGGATAGTCTGGTCTGAGGCTGCCGAGTGAGCGCGAAAGGGCGGCCGCTCCCCGCAGCACGGAATCACGATGTAACTCGGCGTGCGCATGCGCGCGCTCGCAAGTCACGTGGTTGAGGGAGAAAAGTTTCTCCTTTGGCGCTTGCCGCAACAGGGCGCGACGAGTAAATCGTCCGCTAAGGAGAAAGTCGCTGCTCCGAAGGAGGAACGGAGCCCGTTGCTCCATTCTAGCTCCCTTTTTTTAGAGTGTAGTATCTATTGTATATATTTGTTTATCTTGATATGCGAAGTATATATAATGTATCACTTATATTATAGACATCAGTATTTACTGTGGTGACTTCATGTACTATCATCCGATATTATTACTAATGCCTTGTCAATAGTATTCAGCCCTGGCCCTCGGCCTCCATCAGGCTTTATGCTTACAGCTTTCTTGCCAGGGGAGACTTCAACACAACGTTGTACGCATTGTGTGAATGAAGTTGAATTGATGGAGGTGACACATGGACTTAGGCGTTCCTGCTGTATGACCGAGTATGACGTCATATTGACTGACAGCCGCTTTGTGACACGCGAAGAAGCCGCTGCTAAGTGCCCTGACGGCATACCGCTATACTACAGCAATGTGGACGTCGACCGCTATAACGCACGTTGCCTCGCCGCTGTGGACAACGTGTTATGTCATCCCACATGCGATAACCTAACTGTCTTTAAGAGCAAGCAGATACACAAGGATGCCCTGACCAAGGTGGCCAAGATGAACGCAAGCGACATGGGTGGCCTGCCGACCTCAGTTTGCCTGAGTATCGGCAAGGCATACATGAGCACGGCCAACATCCACGCAAGCGACGGCCTCGTTAATAGAAACATGGGCACGTTGTGGTACATCGAGTGTGAGGAACACGGCAACCTCGTGCGACTGGGGCTTGAATATCCAATGTACACGGTTGGCATTGTCGTCCCAGCCAGGACAAAACACATCGCTACCGCATACCCCTTAAGAGGATTGAAATGGGTGCCCGTAGTAATGCGAACCACAAAAACCACAATATACGCCAGAAAAATACCTCGTGTAAGAGGACACAGTGCGCAAGCAAATGCCATAACTATACGTAAGTCGCAAAGGGCCACATACGCCCAGGTAGCCTACGGATGCGATAAGCGCCAACCACCGAAGATGGTCTACGTAGCACTTTCCAGGGCTACCAGCCTCGACGGCCTATACTTCACCAGCGCAAAAGGTGACTTCAGGTTCCCACACGTTGCACGCTCTATCGATACAGCCTGTGGACGACATGAGCCGGCTAGCAAACAGGCATCTAGACATTGTCTTGGACCGGGCTACCACCTTCATTCAGTCCCACAACGACAGCAATCATCTCACGCTCGCCGCTCTCAACCTGTCCTGTGCACGCGCACGTGCACGACCTCGAAAAAGACGCTGTGCTCGCAGAAATTGACGTGTTAGCACTTTCTGAAACCTGTAGCTGCAGTCACAAGTTTCAAATGTGTCGTCCACATCAAGCGGCTTCATTGCACGTGCGGCGGCATAGGCACATACAAGAACACGGCGACGCGCAACTTCAACGTAGGCTGCATCCCACGTCGCCAACTGCCACACAACGAGTACACACAGACAAACAGCGGAATCGGCGGGGTCTGCGTTGCACACATCATTTAAAATAACAGACATTGCGCTAGCCGCCATCTACGTGAGAAGTGTCAAGAACCCCTTTCACAAACGCACACGAGTTCGAGAAACGTGCGTGCGGTCTGCATCGTAACGGACAAGTATAAGTACTACATATCGGCTTACTGTTTTGTAGTTGGCATCGTTACTCAACTGGTTATACATGTTACATAACTGTTGTATAACCAGTTCTAAACGACTGGTTATACAGCACATTTGCGGCTCTTTAACATATATGTGTGTATATACCATTTGCACATATCTTTAGCGTCATTTCGTTGCTTTTCGCTCCATATAAAAATTACGCCACACTCACCTTCTCACCGCGTGCTTTGGGTAACATCGATTCCCAGAGCACGTGGGATCTGCCGAATTTTAAATGCGAATCATTTCTTAGCGAACCTTTAGCACTTTGAAAGTTTCTATCTACGTATCTATCTATCTGTCTATCTATCTATCTAGCCGCCTACGTCCAGGTGTTCTCATGATCGCCCCCTTAGCTTGTCGTACACAAAAATTGGCATGGGAGGATAAGAGGATTTGACGAATATGACTGTTGGGTCATGATATGAATAACGTAAAAATCCTGTCGGTACGTCGTCAAACCCCTTCCTCCAGACATGTGTGGCACATACCCGTTTACTACGGGCCGCGGTGTACGGGTATGCGCCACAGGTGATTGACAGTTTATATCTACCCATGAACGGCGAGAACAGACATTGGTAACTTAAATGGGAGAGCGTTAAGAAAAGCCGACATCGGCAGTGTTGACCTGACGAATGGAGAGAAAGAAAATTATAATCCCAGCAGGAATCGAACCCAAGCATTCTACGTGGCAATCAGGTATTCTACCACAGAGCCACGCCAGGTCTATAAACTGATTTGGAAAGACAGCCTATGCAGGCGTAATGGCGGTGCAACGTCAATTGTGGTTGTGGTGCTGGCTAATTTTACAAGAAAGCAATAAACACGACATGATGCTCCTACGATGTGTACTCCTACGATACAGGCGTCATAGCAGATTAACGTCTGTAGTTCCAGTGTTTGCTCCGCTTTTATAGCAGTCTAATAAACATTACGTTTGTATTCTTATGACTTAGCAGATATATTGAAGCATTGTTCGACCCCGGATAAACACATCAACGAAAGTTACATATGGTATTCAATTCATCGCACCGTAAAGTGCACTTTGTCCGCCAGAACGACGCAGTATCCTCTTCATTTTTTACGAGGCTGGGCGATGGCATCATGCTGACAGAGAGAGAGAGAACAAGAAGAGGAAAGGCAAGGAGGTTAACCAGAAGAACGTCCGGTTTGCTACCCTGCACTGGGGACAAGGGAATGGGGAATAGAAAGAGGAAGAGAGAGAGAAGGATAGCACTGCACGTTCAAAGGGGTACAATCAGTCACTGAGGCTGGAGCTTCTATGACCTACATTACATCAGCGCTCTGACATTCCACCGGGGAATCGCGGTCTTTGAGAGGGCCGTGGGCGAGCCGTTGTGATTATTGCAGCGCTGAAAACACTGGATCGAGAACCTCCAGCAGCTGCAGGGCAGCTCGGGCTGTCGGAGTGTTTAGCTTATTCAAAAGCATGAATATGGTGTTCAGAAGAGAGCGAAGCATCGCAGCAATGTCCTTGTCTTTCTCGGGCAAGTCGTGGGGAACCAGCGCTGTCGTTGACTCGGTCTGTGTCTGCTGCAACCATTGGAGTCGCTGTGTATGGTGCTGTGGCTTTGGCTGTGGCTGTGGTTCTGGCTGTGACTCTGGATGCAGCTTTGGCAATGGCGGCCATGCTTCAGTGTCCATGTGCTCTGGTGCGCTCTTGTCCTCAGAAGTCGACTCGGGCGTGTCTAGTCTAGGAAGCAGAGGTCTCGGGTCCCATGACGCTTCATCAAATGAGTGCCCCAAGAAACAGAAGGAAAACGAGATCCTTAAGCAGATGGTGCGAGACCGCTCGTCTCGTCGGGAAGCTGTTGCTGTCGTCACAAAGCGACGCTCCCGACGCCGTAGATGTTCAAGGAACTCTGTGAAGCACAGTTCACAGGTGACACCTCATCCTCTGCTGACCGAGGATGATGCCAGATTGAATGACAGCCGCTTTGTAGACTAAGCTACGTAGGCCACATACGCCCAGGTAGTCCACAAATACGGCAAGCGCCATCCACTGATGTTGGTTTACGTAACACTATTCAGGCCTATCAGCCTTGACGGCCTGCATCGACAGAAAATTTATTGACGAAATGACCGAGGCATTCACAATTTCCAACAGCTGTACTATACCTCATACTACACTACACATGGACCCCTTGTCATCGCTCTCACGACCGGATCCGGTAACAAGCCATGACCAGCTGCTGGTGCTCACTGACCACGGTGATGTTTACCTTGTTAAGAACTGTCAAGAACCTCTTCTGCACAGGCACACGGGCTCGCGAAACGTGCGTGCGTTCTCCATCATAAGGGACAAGTATAAGCACTACATATCAGCTTACCGCTTCTGGACTTCGTAACACCACGATGCCGTTGGCAGCGTTACCCAACTGTAAGCAACTGGTTATATAACACATATGCGGTTCTTCAACATATATGTGTGCGTACAAAATTTATACAAATTTTTAGCGTCATTTTGTAACGTTTTGCTCAGTAAAAAAATTACGCCACAGTCACCTTCCCGCCACGTGCTTCGCATAACATCGACTCCCACGGTACGTGGGATCTGCCGAATCTTTTAGCAGAAGAAATGTTCGGACTTACTATAAATCAAAACTGAGCAAGTCGTTTCAGTGCAGCGCTTTGTTGAAGAAGGAGGAAATTTCGAAAACGACAAGATAATCTTTTTCCTTAACGTTTAATTTTTCGGAACTTGTGATAAAATAAAAAGATAGGAATAAAATGACGAGTATAGGAGTATATATGCAGAATAAACGTGATCACGTGCACGATATACGGACACTAAGGAAAAGGTAATATCGTGAACTACGAGCCGCACATCCGTAGGCTACCTTGTACAATAAAGCGAAACCGGAAGGCATCACTGGATAACGCTCATTGCAGCTTCTTTCTATTTGCTTTTTGTGTTTACTTTCCTCGCTTCTTTCTCTCCACTGCAATCCACGCCTTCCTATTCTTCAAATGACGCTGGGTACGAACCCGGCGTCCAGCGATGCGCGAAGTCGCAAAAAATATAGGGCTTTCTTCTTCGAACCTGGAAGTCGTTTGTCCTGCAACTTTTTATTTTGACGTTTTACTGGGCCTTCTTTGACTTATCCTAGCAACTGTCACTTCTTTCTTGGTCGTATTTACTACGAACGAAGGTTAGCTCTATGCCGGCTGATCGGGTGCACCTAAATGCATTCGCATTTCCTCACGATCCCCTTCGGGGAGGTGCAGCTTTTTTTTACCGTTGCCCAGTATGTGTGACGGTTTCCAAGGTCTCTGCAAGATTTACGATGCGAATACGCTAAAGAGATAGTGTATAGGCACAGCTAAAAACTTGAGCTCGCTTGACGACTCTGGTGAACTTTTACGGATTGTTCAACGCAGCTGGCGGGGATGGCTCTACACGCAATATTAATGGGAGGAGGAGGAGGAATATTCTTTATTATCAACCAGCAATTTAAGTTCATTGGCCTAGGCCTCCCACGTGGGGACGTCGAGGTCTTGCCTCTTCGCCGCCTCGCGGGCTTGCTGGATGGCCCATAGCTGATCGTCGAGGTGGGAGCTGCGCAGGGCAGCGCACCATATTAATGTCCCATTTTTTGTCCCATATTAATGGGACAAAAAAATAAGAACACTGTCGGCGTTCAGGTCACATAAGATAATTAGTTCAAATAAATTATCGTCATGCAGCCTCTGAAATGCGACATACTACATCATGCTCCGCCTTTGGCGTTCTTCGCAGCTAAATCACAAGCACGCTCGGCTAAGACCATCTGAATATTACATATTATAACCCTCGTAAGTTGTTGAATGACCCTCACAGCCATGTCATTTACAAAGGAAAGGATTAAACGGCTGTAATTGCAAATATTTTCCTTACAAGTGCCTTAGCACAAGCTATGCGTTACGTGTCTTCACACACTTGTTAGAGTCGCGGTAATATGTTGGTGTGTTAAGCGTCGTAATCATTGAAGATGAGAAAGTTTTTGTCTGTCCTGGTAATAGAAAATTCACCGGTGAGCTCAGGTAGGTATAGTTCATTTTTGCGCAGGGAAAATTCAATTTCAGAGCGAACGTGACATAAGCATCTCTGCTTGTTCTATCATTATCAGGGCACATTAGCATGTTCCGAGAAAATATGAATGCTGCCATAACTATCGGGCTCGATTCAATCGCGTGAGCTCGTTCTCGAGGTGCGTGCCTTGTACGGAACTTGACTGCGTACTTGAGTGCTTGTTCTATTCGTTGTTTTGAGCACGCCAAAGAGGATTGATTGCTTCGGCGTCACGTTCCATTCATGTATTACGGCAAAGTTTCAGCCTGGCGGGCTAATTGGATTGGAAGCAATCTGCCTCGTGGGCGCGCAGCTGACGTTTTTCAAATACGATACCTTCGCCGGAATGGCGGAAAGTGGAGTTTCGCCTCCTGCGTGCACCTAATAAAAGATAAAAGTGGTACGTTCTTCTACTTTATTCTTCTTTCCATCCCAGGCACAAAATAAAGGATAGATGTACAGAACAACGCGGGCAAGCAAGAATGAATCCTTAACAATTCCCAGCACGTACCTCATTTTCTGCTTACTGCATGGCCTACTGTTTGAACGTAGCCGCTGTCCCCAAATGAAGGCGCCGCTCTAATGCGGGAAGTAAAAGGAAAGTTTCTTAGGCTGTATTCTCTTTTCAAGAAAAGTATCCTACTCGAGACGATAGGCTAGCAAAACATCGACCTACGTACCTGAAGGCTGAAATAAAGAGCCGTGAGTGAATGCTTCCAATCCGACGGAAAAATTCAAAGTACAGCCCCCCCTGGCTACTAAATACAGTAGGCAGGGCCACTGTGACTAAGCCCTGTCCAGAGCCACACCTGACTTGGTGCGACTGGTTCGAGCATTTATTTCTAAATTACTGTTGTACAGAGATGCGCCTGGCAGCATTCGATATGCTGCACGTGAAAGCTTTACGAATAGAGCAAGTTCGGAACCATGCTTGTTGCCCATTTGAGAGCCCAGTTTGATAACGGTCAGCGGTGACTATTTATAACGAACTCTCATGGTCCAGATCTGATTAGTTCACGTTCATGGTCTGCCTTCTGTAGAATGTTGTCAGTTCCGTGCATATCTTTAGTGTTGCAAGCTAATCACATTCTGCATAGGATACATAAGAATTACTTTACATGCACAGATATCAGTGACACACTCCAGCCAATGCAAAAGGGGGCGGGGCATTTTAATTTCAAAATCTGTTAACCCGCAGAGACTGAGTGGGACACTGGCGCAAATACACAGAATCGCCGCGGACCAAGTGCGGCGGTAATAACAGCATGCTTAACAACGCAGAGTCTTAAGAGTTTCACGTGCGTTCTCAGACAATCGACGATGGTGCATGTAAATTAATGGCGTGTGAATGCAGGCCGGATGGTACGTATTTATAGTTAAAAACAGCGCAAATGCGTCTGCACTCTACACAGGACAGCAGCACTTGTTCTAAATGCATGTTGTCCGTGTTTATTTTGAGCTGTTTTTAACTATGGCCTGTAAATTAATTGCAAACGACATAACCTTTTTCGTATGTAATAGGCACTGCCTTTAAAAAATTGTGCTAAAACAATAGACAATTGTATATTTGTGCACCATGGCAATCAAGAGATCTGATGAGCATTTATGGTATCAGCTCTGCAATATTGACTGCAGCTCTTCTTTAGTGCAGCGAATCTGGTGTACTGTCTTATTAACAGTTGTCCTGATATCACAACTTTTCTTAGCAGTCATTCAATCTCGGGTTACGAAATCTTACGCACACTTAAAAAATGTTAGTAAAAAGCATGTAACTCTAAGTAAAATGTTGGTAACGACATCGATTTCTACATATCAGAGAAAGCTACCTACATTCTACAAGCTATTTGGTAAGGCTAGATCATCTTGCTGGTGGTCCATAGTGCTAGATGGCAGTAACTGGTGCGGAGGACGTAATTGAGCTATACATTACTTCAATATTTTGCGTTAACATTTATCTGTCAGTTCATTGCCCAGATGCGTGAATAATAAGGCTACAGATGTTCTTGACCCCAATTTAGGCTCGTCCGGATAATAAATACCTTCATAGCGAACAAAACTATTGTCCCCAAATCTCTGGCTACGTAAAAAGGTAAAGAGAACACAAGATATGCGTCACGTGACATTGTGTTGTCTTTTTTTTTAAATGCGAAGCATTTCTTAGCGAACCTCTGGCACTTTGAGCGTTTCTATCTACGTATCTATCTATCTATCTATCTATCTATCTATCTATCTATCTATCTATCTATCTATCTATCTATCTATCTATCTATCTATCTATCTATCTATCTATCTATCTATCTATCTATCTATCTAGCCGCCTACGTCTGGGTGCTGTCATGATCGCCTCCTTAACTTGGTGTAGACCAAAATTGGCATGGGAGGGTAAGAAGATTTGACGAATCTGATTGCCGGCTCATGACATCAATAACGTTAAAATCCTGTCGCGTACGTCGTCAAACCCTTTCCACTAGACACGTGTGGCACATACCCGTTTACCACGGGCCGCGGTGTACGGGTATGCGCCACAGGTGGAGGAGGAATAAACTTTATTAAGGGAAACCAGCAGGTTCAAGTGGCCGGGCCTAGGCCTCCCATGAGGGGACGTCAAGGGCTTGCCTCAACGCCGCCTCACGGGCGTGCTGGGTCGCCCAGGTTTGTTCGTCAAGAGCGGAGCTCCGCAGAGCCTCGCGGAGCCTCGACGAAAGGGTGATTTACAGTTTATATCTACCCAGGAACGGCGAGAACAGACATTGGTAACTTAAATGCTAGAGTGTTAAGGAAAACCAACATCGGCAGCGTTGACTCAACGAATGGAAAGAATGAAAATTAGGATCCTAGCAGGAATCGAACCCAAGCATTCGGCGTGGCAATCAGGTATTCTACCACAGAGCCACTCCAGGTCTGTAAACTGGTTTGGAAAAACAGCCTATGCAGGAGTAATGACGGTGCACCGTCAATTGTGGTTGTAGTGCTGCCTATCTAATTTGACAAGAAAGCAATAAACATTACATGATACTCCTACGATGTGTACTCCTACGATACAGGCGCTATATGAGATTAAAATATGTAGTTCCAGTGTTGGCTCCGCTTTCATAGCAGTCTAATAAGCATTACGTTTGTATTCCTTTGATTCAGCAAACTATATTGAAGCATTGCTCGATCCCGGAGGAATACATTAACGAAAGTTACATATGATATCCACATCACCGCACGGTAAAATGCACTTCGTCCACCAAAACAACGCAGTGTCCTCTTCATTTCTTACGAGGCTGGGCGATGGCCTCATGCTGACCGAGGATGATGCCAGATTGAATGACAGCCGCTTTGTATACTAAGCTACGTAGGCCACATACGCCCAGGTAGTGCACAAATATGGCAAGCGCCATCCACTGATGTTGGTCTACGTAACGCTATTCAGGCCTATCAGCCTTGACGGCCTACATCGACAGAAAATTTGTTGACGAAATGACCGAGGCATTCACAATTTCCAACAGCTGTACTATACCTCATACTTCACTACACATGGACCCCTCGTCATCGCTCTCACGACCGGATCCGGTAACAAATCATGACCAGCTGCTGGTGCTCACTGATCACGGTGATGTTTACCTTGTTAAGAACTGTCAAGAACCTTTTCCGCACAGGCACACGGGCTCGCGAAACGTGCGTGCGTTCTCCATCATAAGGGACAAGTATAAGCACTACATATCAGCTTACCGCTTCTGGACTTGGACTTGGTAACACCCACGATGCCGTTGGCAGCGTTACCCAACTGTAAGCAACTGGTTATATAACACATATGCGGTTCTTCAACATATATGTGTGTGTATAAAATTTATACAAATCTTTAGCGTCATTTTGTAACGTTTTGCTCAGTAAAAAAATTACGCCACAGACACCTTCCCGCCACGTGCTTCGCATAACATCGACTCCCACGGTACGTGGGATCTGCCGAATCTTTTAGCAGAAGAAATGTTCGGACTTACTATAAATCAAAACTGAGCAAGTCGTTTCAGTGCAGCGCTTTGTTGAAGAAGGAGGAAATTTCGAAAACGACAAGATGATCTTTTTCTTGAACGTTTAATATTTCGGAACTTGTGATAAAATAAAAAGATAGGAATAAAATGACGAGTATAGGAGTATATATGCAGAATAAATGTGATCACGTGCACGATATACGGACACTAAGGAAAAGGTAATATCGTGAACTACGAGCCGCACATCCGTAGGCTACCTTGTACAATAAAGCGAAACCGGAAGGCATCACTGGATAACGCTCATTGCAGCTTCTTTCTATTTGCTTTTTGTGTTTACTTTCCTCGCTTCTTTCTCTCCACCGCAATCCACGCCTTCCTATTCTTCAAATGACGCTGGGTACGAACCCGGCGTCCAGCGATGCGCGAAGTCGCAAAAAATATAGGGCTTTCTTCTTCGAACCTGGAAGTCGTTTGTCCTGCAACTTTTTATTTTGACGTTTTACTGGGCCTTCTTTGGCTTATCCTAGCAACTGTCACTTCTTTCTTGGTCGTATTTACTACAAACGAAGGTTAGCTCTATGCCGGCTGATTTTTCTAATAGTAGTTCTCTGCTCCATTTCTTTTCTCGGTCTGTTTATCCTCGTCTTACCCTTCTCAGAGGGGGCGTCTACCTCGCTATTCGGGGTAATTTTTGTCTTTTTTTGTCTCTGTGTGCGCTCCTCTGGAAGTCATCCATCTCGTGCTGCGATTTTCCTTCTCCGGTCCACCATCAGAGCATTCTTCTCACTTCTTCTGGCTTCCATTCTTCGCCCTCTAGCGAGTTCGTTTCAAGCGAAGTTCACAAGTTTCCGAAGGAAACTTTGGGAACTTTGGAACGGCATCACACGTATTGTCTTTTTTTCTGTGTCATCTAACACCGCCCTTATCCAGCCTTGTAAGATGTGGTAACTTTCAGTTGCAGCGTGAAGCCTGCTTTCAACCGCGAAGCCAAGTGTAATGTCGAGTGTCTACTGAAAAACGTTTTGCTGCGAGCTTTCATTTAAAATCGTGTGGAAGTTAGAAGTGTGGCTTGGTAAATCTGCGATTGGCTTTCAGAAAATGAAGCACTGGTCACAGCAGTAGGTTCGTGGGCACCAGCATAGTATATATTAGCGAAAGCAACAAGTCCACGAGCCTACAGCAATAGGTTCGTCGTCTCGTTGCCTTTGCTAATACTACGGCAGCTGGTTTCTTTTGATAATTAATTTGTTTTACCGAAGCTGTCACCAAATAGTACTGAAAAAAAAAAAGAAAGTGGCCTCGCATTTACCAAAAGGTAGTTACGCCAGGAGTGCTCTTTAAAGCTGACGTCAGCCGGTCATACCGCCTGACACTGTATTAGCGAAGGCAACGACAGAATTTTACTATTCGAATTCACGCAAGTTGCGAGGTAAAAACCACCACTCGCCGTTCGCGTTAGGCAGCTTGCTTCATACTTTGTGTTACATTAATGGAAATCGCTTGGCGCTTTTTCGCAGTGCTCATTTTAGACTGGTGCACCTTTCTGTTATTATTCGCGGGCATTTCATCGGAACTCCGATTCCAAAAAAACGTGTTCCATTTCTCGTTTCGCCGTCTTACTTACATTCATTCCCGATCGCTTCATGTTTCAACAAAAAAAAGTGCAGATCTTGCGAAGTTTATTTACGGCAGCTTCGTGAAGATGTCATGATAGTCACATAGCCCTACTCGTTTGTGTCAAATACTTATTTTATTATCGTCGTAGTGGTTTTTAGCGTATCATGAAAATGTTCAGCGAAGACGTTTGTGGGCGTTCAACAAAATCACTGAAAAACCCGCGGTTGCTATCAATGAATGTTTCATTATGTTTTTATAAGAACGAATGAAAAAAAAATGAATAACTTTTTTCTAGCATGTTGCGGACGTTAAGTTTTCAATGCAGCAGACAGAATGTGTTGCTAAGCTATAAATGCATTATTTACCAGGCACCTCAGGAAAGTGGGAAATGCCGTCAGATATTAAAGAAAAACATTTCCGTTTCTTGGAGCCAGTGGCGAAAGGCTTGTTTAAGAAAACTATTCCCCAATCGATTCTCTTTGTTGCGATGCCGTTGCAAGATAGCCAAGACCAGTAATGGTATTTCTTTCTGAAGAAATTTTGACGGTCACCAAAATTGAGTCATCGGGTGAGAGTGCTTCGTTATGCAGGACAAAATTTTCCGTTCATCTGAAACCCCTTAGAACAAGAGTCACATCAAAAACAAAAGTGAATAGGCATTGTTTATTCGCGATTTCGTGGAATGGCCCTGAATCCCATCTTAGAGAGGACGGTTTTAATGCACTGAACAACTCGATTTAGAACCGATTAACGAGCACGATATATTTTTGAAACTGGAGAAAGTTAAGGCAGGGAGTAGGTTGTTATTTCACATGGTAAGTGTTTGTTCAACCACTGTCGATTTGCGCTTGAATATGCTTGTCTACCTTATCGAAGGTAGACAAGCATACTTTCGCTTGCTTGTCTACCTTCGATAAGAATGCGTGTGTCTGAGAATTTTTTTAATCTACAAATGCATATTCTCTGTGGTCCACTGCGCCCTTTGTTGTATACGTGCAATTATTATGACTAAGAAGGGAGTTAAAATCAGCTTTATAATGCTTGTAAGTCCTTATTGTTGTGTTTTGCAAGTGCGGTTTGCGCCTATTTATGCTATAATCTACATAAGGTTCGTATGCTGTATGGGCGGCCGGTCATGAATTGCCAGTGTAAGCGTGAAAACTATTAATGTGCGTTCATATGCAGTTACTTGGCCTTCATAACGCTCACCAAAATTTATAACTATTTCAACGGTGTACTTTGCAGCAGCGGATGTCGTACTACCTTGTTTGTGACCTCTTATGAGGTCCTAACGATTTGCATGTAGTGCCTCCACGCACAAAGGTGTTGCTGTAACAATCGGTAGATGACGATTTGTTGGTCGATATCACTCTTTCGTCGTTTTACTCTCACTCAAATCAATTTTGGTAAACTCCTAATTAACGGAGCGAACGGGGCCACAACAATGCAAAAATGAGAACACTTGACAGATCGTCTTCGAAAAACAGTTTATTTAGCTCGCAAACACAAATACAGATATGCAATCACATCTATACTTACGTTTCAAAGATTTTTTCGAACATGTTTTCGTGGTGCGGAATGCTCGAGCTGCAACATGAAATATGAGTTACTTTATATTAGAGGAACGCAATCTCGCACATTTATCACTTCAATGAGCCTATCTTTCTTGTGACGCAGTCAACGTTTGCTTAATGATTGACATCGCGTTTTCTTTGCCGGAACGCAGCATCTCTTTAGGTGTAACAGTTTCTGAAACTTAAAAACGATAGTCGAATTATAACAGTGGTATTACGTCAGTTTTTAAATTGCATGACCACTTATTGGCCACTTGTTTCGGCATTTTGTTATTTTTACTTATTGATGCGGTAGACATCCACGCGTCAATGAACGATATTAAGGTATAAGAGCACAAAATATATCGTTCTTCAATAAATATAAACACCGTGTTTTTTTTAACAATTGAAATGCTCAATTTAGCACGACCTTATATTTGCTTCCTTTTATAATGTTAGTCCTTGAATTACCAGTTGTGTATGTTTTTCCTTCTAATTTTCCACGCTTAGTTGTTTATTGCAGTAAGTTATCAAGATATTTTTATTTTAACAATGTAACTTCTAGTGTAGAATATATGAGGTGAAATACAAGGCAGAAAGCTGCGTTAGGGATACTCACGCGTGCGGTAAATGGGCAGGCCGTTGGGGCTTCAGGCGAAGCACTGCGGACTCGTCAGATCGCAGTAATAATTGTTTGAGGTGTGTTGAAGTAAACAAGAAGTACTACCTCCGCAATCTGCATTTCGAGCATGCTCGGTGCGTGTAACCTCGTCCTCATCCTCACTACGCGTTGATAGTCGTCCCATCTTCGTTCTTAAGAGCCCGCATGTGCTGGAATCACATGTATCATTTTCTGATCATTTCCTTTACGAGACACCTACGAAAGTCACTTCTTGTCCTAGTTTAACCAGAGTCTTAGTATTAGTTTATATCTTAAACGGGCTCTGCCAACGAGGCAGGACCGCTGCAGTCATCATCGCCGCGATGCACTCTACGTGTTCTCGAATACGAAGGTTTAGTGAAGAGGACGGCTAGAAGCGCGGATATTTGTTCTAGGTAAAGGCTGTCAAGCATGTGTGCTCTTGGACTCGGCACCTATTGCCACTGCGGCAGCACTTTCGACCCACTCCATTAAAGTGAACCAAGCTTTCAAGGTTGCCTTCGTCCTGCTCAACACTTCGCTGAATCGTTTAATGACTGGTGGACTCTTCTTCACAGCAGCTAGCTAGCAATGCATGTTTCGCGCCAATCGTAAGATGGGTTTTCGCAACTCCGCAATCTGCCTCCACATTAAGAGTTTGCTTAAAAAATTCCCTGAGCGACGCAACTGAATGTTTATTTAACTTGGCAGGTGATGGTATTAATTATTCCTTTGTTTGACCATACACTTAAATGTTCATTTCGAGTGGTTATGAATGCTGTCAGGGAAGGCTTCAGTCGGTACAGTAGCTGAACTCTCTTTGCAAATATGCATAAATATCAGCTAAATCTCTGAGATGATTTTGTTGGCATCATTAAAAATTGAATCACGAAGGTATGCGAAATTACATGCAGTGTAATATTAGTGAATGTCCCAGAAGGCACAGCATGAAGCAACAAATGAGATAGTTATGATGAGGCGGTAAAGAAGAAAAAATGGCGAATGTCAGTGTTCGATCAATGGGGTTAGAGGTAGATATTTCCATCATTGTTTTCTTAGCGAACCCTGTCAGACTTTGCTGACCGCGGCAGTTTCTTTCAATACGATGTTTAAAAGAAGCTCAGCATATTACAACGGTAAGAGAGAGAATTCCCACTGCCCACGATTTCAATAACCTTAAGAATGGAAGCTACCTTGTCATGGCCAAATTATTTCTCCCCAGCGGACCGTGTTTGATCGGAAAATTGTATGTATAAGCCCTTAGTATCTAAACATCGTTGTATCTGAACGTGCTATGTTCTTGAGTATATTGAACGTGCAGAATCTCCCTTGACTCAACGGTATACAACGGCCAATTCTCTCCCTTTCTTTGTGGAGATGGCAACTCATGCACTTATGTACTGAAGCGGCAGCGCCGCGAAGGACATGTAAATTTGAATAAAGAGAGGGCAGATGGTGGTACCGGCAACCTAATAGCAGTGGATCTTCAGTCATGATAAATCAGCTACATGGCACATAAATAGCTGACATGCAGTACTAAGCCGCATTTGCCGGCGGCCGGGAACATCCCCGATAGTCAAAATAAAAGGTTAGGAGTTAGTTTGCCTCGAAGCAAAGTTTCTGCATGTGTGCAACCAGCTTCGCAATTTAAAGGGGTCATCAAAAACACATCCTGCGGAAAGCTGACACGGGTATGAACTGCTCTGCCAAATATTACAGTCGTGCGCGCCGCGTAAAGGCCACAAGCGGAGCGCGAAGTTGCCGTTTCCTCAGGCGCCCTCTTTTCAAACAGAGGCCGGTTCTCACTCTCGTCGGTGACGTCGCGGATCTGCCTGTTCACGTCGTAAGGGACATAGCATCCTCACTGGCCGATAGCCGATATAAGTCAAGAGCGGCGTTCGGATCAGATGCGCTTCTTGCCACGGGGTGCCGCCACTTGCCAGCGCCACACTCCTCAGCATAGGCGTGCGCACCGGGGGGGGGCAGGGGGGGCGCCCCCCTATTCACCAAAGAGGGGGCCGCGAGATCTGCCCCATACATTGAGGCCCCGTAGTCACCTAAGAGGGGGGGGGGGGCGCAAAATCTGCCGCGAACATTGACTTAATAGCGGGGGGGGGGGGGCGCAAAATCTGCCGCGAACATTGACTTAATAGGGGGGGGAGGGCGCTGCGATGAAACTTCGCCCTCCCCCCTGATGGGGAATCCTGCTCACGCCTATGCTCCTCAGTACACGGTAGCCGCACTAGCGCACGTGAATCACAGCGGGAGAACGATCGCGTTTCATGACGCGCACTGACGTAACTTCTTTCCCCCGTGCCATCCCTCCCTGTGTAGCTTCCACTGCGCTCGTCGGGACGAGAAAAGAGAGAAAGCGCTGGGAGCGTGCGCCAAACCCCCGTAACTCCGCTCATTTTTGACGGATTAGAGAAATTGTTGCGGCAATCGATTCGGGAGTCAGTAAACTCCGATACTGAGGTCATTAGATCATTACTTGGAAAAGTGGTTCATTACCCCTTTAAAAGCAACCCACAATGTCTGAGAGACCAAGAAGAACATTTTGTTCGAATGCTACGCCAGTGCAAAAAAGAAAGAGCAAGTGAGCAAACCAAAAACAGATATAAAGCAACAAAGGTGAAGCGAATATTGTAGCTTTTTGTTCGGACTTGTCTCTGAACACTACAGCCGATCTTTTTGTGCTTACTTTTGTAGATCATTTGATGTGCATAAAAAACGACCATATATACTAGAATGAAGGCTGCCATACAAAATGAGCTGATCCCATTCTTCAGTCAAATGTTGTACAAAGTGAACGAGAAGAGTTAGAGAAATCCTGAGTAGTTTTCATCTCGATAACTAATATAGTGTTATTAGCGAAACGCCGCCGTATATTGCTGCGAACGATAGTGCCAGTATCATATATGAGTTGCATTATTATATCAAACAGGTCTGAATGGGGGTTTTTGTTATAGCATGACTGGCATTAGCAATTATTCTGCAAGGATAAAACGCACAAAGAGGCATGTTCATGTAAAATTGAAACGACTGATTCGCTTCTCCGACTTTTGATCAGCAGGATCTATGTTATGGTATTTCTATTGAATGTTAATCCAGCTTCTCTATGAGTTTCCCTTTCAGCATAACTACAGTTTTCTCATCTAAACTGATAGCAAAAATTTAGGTAAAAAACGTTACATTTGTTTATTTTTCTTGACTGCATAGACAATAGATTGCATTCAAACATGAAAACGTAGCCAGTGCTCTGCTCGTGTAGGTAGCCTTATGTTTTTGTTCTTCTCTAGATTCGTAAGCTGGGAAGAGCAGATCAGCTAAATGAGCTGCCATCCACGGAAGCACATCGCATTTCCTAACTCAGACGGTGAGAGCGGATTACACGCCCAAATTTTGTGTGCCCTCTTTCTTTACACGGCACAGAATAACTAGGAAGTTTTCGAACTAGTTGTCGCAGAGATAATGAATTCAGATTACGTGTGCAAATATGGAAAAGAAAAATGCTTACGAAGAAACTGATGCAATTCCAAGCGCAGACGGGGAACAGTTTCCAAAAGAGTCTACTCAAATACCTCATTCTTCGATATTTTTCCTCCACCTCTTTCTCTGTTTTATCAATTAAACCTGCTTAACTTTCGTCGCACTTTCTCTCGACAATTTCTTATAGTTTCCAGCATATTTTCTCTTGGCTAACCTGCAGCATAGCGTTAGAGACCATTCTCTCAAAATCAATCGCAGTTGCGCGCTGAAGCTCTTGCAAAACATGCTGGGCTTCTGCGAATTTCTGGCTTCGTTTTGTAGGAAAAAGGGTAATTATTCTGCTGGAGCAGCTAAGCCTCCCAGAAATGCAAGTTTGTTCGACATGAAAGAACACAGGAAGTTTCATGTCATGGCTTTTGAACTTTTAAACAAGGTCTAACTAAAGCTCTTTCTTTTTCATGTTTAATTTGACTATGTCTCGCACATGCTCATCGTGTGAATGCAAAGGATTGATTTATTTCTTTGCAGTCTAATTAGGCTCTCAGATGCCATGGCTGCACTGCTTATTTCTTCTAATAAATTTCCAAGCGATTGTCTCAGAATTATAGCCTCTCTACTGGCTGTTTCTTGAATTTTGGTAGTAGGTTTCTGGCTCACATTGACAACGCTGCTTTATTTTTCCTATACCCACCAGCAGCAGAAAACATCATTAACACAGCCCAGATCTCACAGCAATGCAGAGGCTCTCGCTTTAATAAATGTCGCTATAGAGCAGGTCAGTTAAGGCCTCTGTGTAGTCAATTCTAAGATTTGCCTAGGTATTTTTGTCCACATCTTTATAGAAGCAAGCTCTTCTACGCTGTGACCGCTTGTGTCCACTGGCATAATTTAATCAGCAACTATGGCGAGCGTCAGTGAGCGCTTTATATTGTGGACAGCCGCTTTATTATCGTAATCAAACCGAGATGTAGATTTGAATTTTATAATTTATTATTTGCCGAAGTTGTCCAAATTTGTTGTGTAATTATGTGAATAACGCTAGTGTTTAGTCGCATTGCTTGGTGATATGACTTGTTTTGTTCAACCGTCTGACAGTCCACGCTTATCAAATGCCCAGTATGATATTGCCGCGGAGTCGCTGCCTCGTACCCGTGCACTGCGACAGCTTGCAGAGCGGCACTGGCATCGCTGAACACATCAATGAGCTTGCATTCACTTGAGGCATTTCTATTGCCAGGGCTGTCATCAATGTGATCGATGGAAGCGCTGAACTCTTGTTGACGAATTTCAGCAAGGAACGCAAACACATTGTTAGAGGCACTGCCATTGCCTATTTCGATGAACTCGCGCAAATTGAAGATTGCCATCTGGTGGAGGAGGTGGCAGCGTCTCCTATCGCTACACCGAGACCTGTTGACGTTAGTCCGACGTTATCGACCGTCGAGCGACAACGCCTTCTTGCGCTGATCAACAAGTTCCACGGCTGCTTCTCATCCACTTCAAGAGCTGGTCAAACGCCGCTCACAAAGCACCGCATCATCACAGATTCTGACGCCAGACCCATCAGGCAAAATCCTTATCGTGTTGCCCCAAAGGAGCGTGATGCAATTCAAAAGCAAGTGAAAACGACGCTGGAAGATGGCGTTATTCGGCCATCTAGCAGTCGTTGGGCATCGCCTGTAGTACTCGTAAAAAAGAAGAACGGCAGCTTGCGTTTCTGCGTCGACTACCGGAAGCTCAACCAGATCGCAAAGAAGGATGTTTATCCGCTGCCGCGTATTGATGATTCCCTGGATAGGCTACGAAACGCACGCTACTTTTCGTCAATGGACTTGAAAAGCGGCTACTGGCAGATTGAAGTGGATGAGAGAGACCTTGAGAAGACCGCCTTTGTCACGCCCGACGGACTTTATGAATTTCAGGTGCTTCCTTTCGGTTTGTGCTCGGAGCCAGCAACGTTTCAGCGTCTAATGGACACTGTAATACCAGGACTTAAGTGGCGAACCTGCCTTGTGTACCTCGATGACGTGATTGTCTTTTCTGCTACGTTCGATGAACACTTAAGAAGACTGGAAGCAGTTTTTGAAGCAATACGCGTGGCCAGTCTTAGAATGAAACCGTAAAAATGCCACTTTGGCTGTCACGAACTTCAATTCCTCGTTCACGTCGTCAGCAGCCAGGGGATCCGACGCGATCCGGATAAAATTGCTGCCGTGGCGAATTTTCCTACCCCATCAGACAAAAAATCATTGCGACGTTTTTTGGGACTATGTGCCTACTATCGGCAGTTTATTGTCAATTTCTCGCGCATCGCATGGCCATTGACACAGCTCATCAGGGAAGATGTCCCCTTCGCATGGGGCGAAGACCAGCAGCGGGCATTTCACGAGTTTCGGCAACGCATGCAAACGCCTCCCGTGCTGGCCCACTTCGATGAAGACGCACCAACGATATTGCACACCGACGCTAGCAACGTGGGTCTTGGAGCAGTGCTCGTACAATGGCTGGACAACAGTGAAAAGGTGATCGCCTATGCCAGTAGGACGCTGTCCCGAGCAGAAGCCAACTACGCTACGACCGAGAAAGAATGCCTCGCCATGGTATGGGCAGTTCTGAAATTCCGTCCGTATTTGTACGGTCGCTCCGTTCACCGTTCTCAGCGATCACCATTCACTCTGTTGGTTAATTAATCTGAAAGATCCATCCGGCCGTCTCGCACGATGGAGTTTTCTGCTCCAAGAATTCGACTTCACTGTTGCTTACAAATCGGGAAAACGACACGCCGATGCCGACTGTCTTTCTCGGTCTCCTGTTGAGACAGCAGCCCAAGACAACGACGACACGGCCTTTTTGGAAGTCGTTGACACTGCCGCTTTTTCACAAGAGCAGCGGGACGATCCTGAGCTGCTACCGCTGATTTATTACCTGGAAGGATGAACCAGTAGCGTGCCGAAATTATTCGCAAGGGGGCTGACGTCGTACTGCTTGCGCAATGACGTACTTTATAAGAAGAACTTCTCACCTACCGGCAGCAGCTACTTACTCGTCGTTCCCTCGTCGCTTCGACGTGAGGTCCTACACGCCTGCCACAACGAACCGACAGCTGGTCACTTGGGCTACACCCGGACATTGGCGAGGATTCGGCAGTACTATTACTGGCCGAGACTTGCCTCGGTCGTAAAAACTCACGTGCAGACATGTCTCGATTGCCAGCGTCGCAAACCGCCATCCATCAAGCCAGCCGGTCTGTTGCAGCCTGTCCAAGTGCCGACAACACCATTTGCACAAATCGGCATGCATTTTGTAGGTCCCTTCCCAACGTCTGCTACCGGAAATAGGTGGATAATCGTCGCCACAGATTACCTCACCCGATACACCGAAACGGTCGCTTTGCGACGGGCAACAGTACCTGAAGCGGCGCGATTTTTTATCGAAGCCATCGTTTTAAGGCACGGCGCTCCTGTAGTAATCAGCGACAGAGGTACTGCGTTCATGGCCGAGCTTTTGGACACCGTCTTTCGACTAAGTGGTATCGCTCACAGGAAAACAACGGCGTATCATCCCCAGACCAACGGGTTGACTAAACGTCTCAGTAGGACCCTGGCTGACATGATAAGCATGTACGTAGATGTAAAGCACAAGAACTGGGACGACATTCTACCCTACGTAACATTCGCGTACAACACGGCTCGTCAGAAAACCACTCGGAAGACACCCTTCAGTCTCGTTTACGGCCGTGAAGTTACGACAACATTAGACGCAATGCTGCCTCACGAAAACGATGGTAATGAGATGGACGCTGAAGAGTTTACACAGCGAGCAGAAGAAGCTAGACAACTTGCCCGGTTGCGAATCAACGAACAACAAGGCTATGACGCCAGACAATACAATGTCCGACGCAGACCCGTCACATACAACGTGGGCGACAAAGTGTGGGTCTGGACACCTATTCGTTGGCGTGGGCTCTCCAAAAAGCTATTGCGAAGATACTTCGGACCTTACTCGGTTCTCCGACGCATCAATGAGGTCAGCTACGAGGTTGTTCCGGACGGCTCTCAGAGTTCAAAGCGCCGAAAACATTCGCCAGAAATTGTTCACGTGCTTCGGATGAAGCCATACTTGCAGTGACTAACTGCGCAGTTTCTTGTTTTTTACCTTGCTTTCTGAACGTTCAACATCGGGCCGATGTTTATTTTTAAAGGGGGAATAATGCCGCGCGTATGTGCCAGTGGCGACGGCAACGAAGCAGCGCGAGTGTTTTTGGCCCATCGCGGGGACGAAGAAGTCGTTGCAGTTTTCTCTGAATGATAAAGCGTGTTTGCCTGTCGTTCTTCCTGTCCTCGTCGATCCCGTGTGCTCCGCGTCCTCGCCGATCGATACAATATTCGACAGTTTGACATAGAGAACTCTTGGCACAGTGAATAATTGCCAATTAAAAAACTTAACATTTATGATCGCCATTATTCAACGATGAAAGTTTGGTGAGAGGCAGCAGTCCTTCACTTTTATTTGTCTATATTAAGGAGTGCTTCACTTGGGCGAAATATACACGTACCTGAAAAGGAAGGTTCATACACGTGTCTACAGTGCGTAATACTCTTGATAGCGTGAGCCAGAATGACTGAAGGTACGGCGATAATGGTTATTTTCGCTGGCTCTTGTAGCAGTACCGTGACTCTAGAGTAAAAATAAAATGTTCCACGAAACAACCACTTCTGCACTTTTGAGCTCTTTAGTACCAGTCGCGGGACAGAAGTTTGTTGTAGGATATTTATTGGAAGGTTTTTACTGAGCGTAAATCTTTATTTTCTCAGTGTCATCAGTAGGTAGTGCTTTAGGATACGCGAGGCTTCCGTAAATGTCACTTTCCGTAAATGTCATGATAAAAACGTACATTTTGTCCTAACTACTGTCCCTCATTTTTCAATACCCGGCGCTTACCCTGCATTAAAACGCCCTCCGCTAAAATTTTCCTTCAGTAAAAGCAGTCTGAAGCGAACGAGAACCACTACAGAAGACTCCTCCCGGAAGTGTTCTGTGATATAGCTCCACGGCATCGAGGCCCACTTGCCACTGAGAGTTGCCATGGGACAGCGACAAAGATTGATCAGCTTGTATGGTGTTTCATCAGTGAGATACTTCGACATCATTAATAGCCACGCCATTGAGACTAAATAAATCATCTCAAGAAAGCCCAGGCCTTTCTTGTGGTCGCGTTGAGCTCTCCCTTTTCTGTGGTCATCTTCATCAATACGAGCAGGGGGGTCACGAGCAAGGGGGTTGCGGGGAAAGCCCTTCGGCAGAAATAAATGCGCGGACAGCGCACTGTTAGCAGTATAATTAACAAGGCGAAGCACGCTTCATGTACCAGTGTGACCCGAATTGCTACATGCTGCTAGGGGCGGGGGCAAGGGCTCGCTAACTTTCGCCGTATAATTAACAAGCAGTAGCAGTATAATAGCAGTATAATTAACAAGGCGAAGCACGCTTCATGTACCAGTGTGACCCGAATTGCTACATGCTGCTAGGGGCGGGGACAAGGGCTCGCTAACTTTCGCCGAGTTTCATGAGCAGCAGCGATCTCAAGCCGTTACCTCACGAGATAAAATTTAGGTTCGGAGTCGCGAGACCAATCTGGCAATCCACAGTGGCACTAAGCTGAACTCTGCGGCAAATATCGTAGTTTATCGCTTATGCCCCTAGTATTAAACACACTAAACAAAAACCTGATATCCATCGCTTCATGCTTATCTTTTTAGTTAACTCCAGTAATTTGTTACGTAAATAATTGCATTTGGCAGAGTGAACTCTATGAAAAGAAGGTATCAGCTGTCATGTGCAATTTTTTTATATTACGCTAGAAAGTTTTTTGTACGAAGTACTCACAATAAAATACTAGATTGCTTGAAGAGATTTTCTATTAATGCGATTGTAAAAGTATGGATATTCAATGCAAAGACGAATACAAAAGAATAAAACCAAAGCGTGGGCAGGAAAATTATTTTAAAACGATGCTAGCTAGAACGCGCCTTATTCAACCAATACTTCAATAAGGCTGCATCAAGAAACGCAGAACTGAGCTCTGCATTGGATAGATGGAGTCAGAAAACGAAATTAACAAATAAGTGAAAGATGTGGAGTGACGCCCTTTATTGCAACTAGATTACGACAGTGGCGGCACACTGCTCACTCACACAGCAACAAATAGAAAGAAATAAGCACAAAAAAAAAGGTCTTTTGGAGTACTGTGCAGAAGCTCTTACAGATAACTGTGCTCCTTTGAATATAAACGCAGCTACATAAGCGGAGATGGCTGTCTATACTTTCCAAGTACGTCGTTGCCAGTTTCGACAGTAACAGAATCTAAAAACAAGACAGAGCAGAAGTAACATATTGAGATCGCGGTATCATAAGAAGAGCAAGCACCTGTTCTAGCAGGTGCGATAATGTGCGGCTTGGGTGGCTATTCCGGTTCCAATAGACGAAAACAGCGTGGCGATAGTGGCGTGTGCACGACACTCACTTTTCCATCCCACGCGTAACGGCAGTGTCGCGAAAGAGCGACCAGGCATGCGACCACCGTTGGCGACGTTGGTGAGCGTTCTGAACGAGAAACGGAAACAGGTTTGAGGCCCGAGGCGGTGCCGTTCGATTGCTGACGGAAAAACTAGCCATTTGGAAATGATTCGAGAGCCCTTCCCCCCAACACCCTCACTCAACATGTCAGTGACTCGCAATGCGGAAACCGGAAGTTAACGCAAGCTGCTAATGTCATGGAGTTTCCTACAATACTTACTAGAGGGAACTCTGGCGCTCGTGTCTATGGGAGCTGCAACGCATGACGCTTCAGCCAGCATGGGAATGATGGGTAGTACACAAATTTGTCTAAACTTCGCACTTTCAGCTCCGTTTGGCTCCGCGTCGTCTGCATCCGCTTTGTCGCAAAACGAAGTTCAGCAAAAGTCAGCAGTTTCACTTCGCCACTTTAACTTCTTTAGGCTCAGCGATTCAAATCTGGTCACGAAGTTCACAACGATCCATCCTTTTATCCGAAAGAAAACCAAAGCATAGCAATAAACAAAGCCACAATTACGTTTGAAGCCGCAAGCCCGAACACTAGGCAAATTTTTGTACTACCCATCATTCCCATTGTAGCTGAACGATCGCAGCGCCAGAGTCCCCTCTAGTTAATTTTAGGAAACTCTATGGCTAATGCCACTGCTGGTGCCGGAAATGAACGCCCAGAGAAAGAGAACCAGCAGATAGTCTGAGATGCGGAATAGACGAAGTTTCCACGGCATATGTACAAGGCAATGCTACCGAGAACAAAAGAATCACATCATATCCATGGGGTGAATGATGATGAGTGGGGCGAAGCTCCGGAGAAAATCATAGGTAAACCGTGAAACTCTTCCGTGAAATTCGCCCAGTACATCATATAAAGAGTGTGAAACACCGTGTATATATTAAACATCAAACTTTTATTGTACTGTTGGTTTACGTGGTCCCTTCATCATCACCGCTTTGTGATCGGTGAAATGCAAGGAAAGTATCCGCTCCCGAGCGAAAGAGAAAGCGCGCCAAGATCGACCGCATTCCCCGCTCGCCCTGTGAGAATTAACGGCAAGGCTAGAGGGAAGACACGACGCGCGTAGCGTTCCTCCTCGCGTTCCACGACGCGAGATCGGTAGCATGCCCAACGAAAACCAAAGGAACGCGATCGTGCAAGTGCTCCGGCTTCGCATCGCCTCATGGTCCCATTTAGCGTCCCAAAACCAAACATCTTGCTCAAGGTATGCTTTGCGTTTTTCGTAGAAATAATTTCTTTATCATGTGCAGTAAGACGAAAAGTAGAAAGCTCACTAGAGTATATCGCCGGCAAAGTATGTCTTTAGTGTGATTTAACTCTCGTACGGCAGGGTCCTCGTGCCGTTGTCGATCGGCGCTCGCCCGTTGCCGATCGGGCGAGGTGGCTACATACTACTACAGAGGAGGGAATGACCCACGCCCTAAGAAGCTTCCTCCTAAAATATTTCTTCAAACCAAGGAGGTTTGAAAAAAAAATTCTGGAGTGGAAGCTCTCGCAACAGCTTCCCAGTGCAAGTGAAGCCAGCTTTTGCCCACCAAAGAGCTCGGAAAAATGCTCTTTTCTGGTGGTGCCTACTTAGAGATCAAATGGCTTTGATCTGTTAATGCAAATACTACGTTAATTATAGAATAAAAGATCGTTGTGGCCGACAAAAGTAATCCGTCCAGAGGAGTATTGGCAATTGATCTCCAATAAAATTTGCCATGGCTTTGAGGCTTTTTTACGAAAACTAGTAACATGAAGACACACTTGCAGCAGTATCTGACCCCTAAAAATTGCTATATTAAAGTTGTCTGGCGTGCGTCGAAAACGCTCGCTTTCGTTCGCCAAACGCCGATGGTTTATCGTGCCCCTACTAAGATGGCGGGCGCAGCCGCCATCTTTTGGTGGGCACGGCTTCACTATTGCCCAATAATCGCCACTCCAGCAATTTTTTTTCAACCTCCTTGCTTCAAACATACCGACTGGAAGATTTCTTGTTCTTGGCAAACATACACATGCGTCTCTCATATATATGGTGTACGCCGCGGGGTGTCACAAACTTTGCTTATCTTTACGAGCCTTTACTGTTCTCGCTCTGACGCTACATTATTCGAGACCTTATTTCGTCTTGTTTTTGTCCCTATTTCTGTACTTCACCTAATATTTGTTTGATGGTTATGTTCCTGGTATAGGAAAAAATGAACGTTGCTTTTATCGGAAATTGCTAGTAAGAATATTGCGGCTATTATTGAGGCGCAAAAAACTACGTACGGTAGTATGCGCCAACAAAATTCACAGCATGAATTTTTATAGCACTCATATTTATTAAAGACGATAGTCTTTCTTGGGGAACTTAAACGCAGAAATTTTGGTCTGTCTTTCTGTCTGTCTGTCTTTCTGTTTGTCGGCACGTCACCCGATTCAGCCAACCGGCCAAAGTTGAACCACTTGCTTACCGCCCACCCATCTTGAACTGGTACGGCTGTTCATACTTGTGAACGTTGTCGATCAAAAAGTAAATATTACGCATATCTGAGGCGTAACATCATTAGGTAAGTATTAGGTGGTGTGTTCATCTATTAGAAAATACATAGATACGCAATTTTAAAGACCTTGATGGTATGCGTTTAACGTTGAGACAGTAACGCGTTTATTAAAAGATTGCCACAGCTGAAGCGATCAGCGGTCCAAGCCGAGCAAGCGCGAGCGCCAACAACAACCATCTTCGTCTTCTTCTTTCGCAGGCGTTCTTGTCTGCGCCCTACCATGTTACAAATCACTCCCCCGCGGAAAAGGAGCCATCCTGGCGACCTAAGGAACAGGTACAACTGGTGGGTCATAATGCGGCTTCAGTGGATCGACGTGAACAGTCTCGCGGCCGCGACGACGGCGGTCCGTAGATGATTGAACAGGCTCAATAATATAGTTAACTGGGGATGCTTGACGTAGGACGCGGTAGGGGCCTTCGTACTTAGGCAGTAGCTTTATGGAAAGGCCAGGAGCAGAGGAGGGAACGCGAAGCCACACCAACGTTCCAGGCGAATACGACTGAGGAGGCAGGTTTTCGTCGTGACGCTCCTTCTGGCCCTACTCGCCCTACCATGTTACAACCCTAGTTTCTTGAGGTGCGCTGAAAATGCGACTGCGCTGAAACTTGTCTTCCTCCGTGCCCCCTGCGCAAGCTCATGTTGTGTTTTGGTTTCGGTTCAGTATTGCATTGTACGAATGACAGGGGGTGCCGCTCTGGCATTCCTGTTTTACCCAGGCGATGTGTAAATAAGAGAGTTTGTGGAGAGTACTCGTTGAGTGCGGACGTTTCTTCTCCTTCGGCGCATCGCGCCAAACAGCGTGTTCGGGCTGGCCGGCGTCCCCACCGGTCGCGTTGGTCACCGCCGGTCTTCGCCTGCCGCTGCGCCGGGACTACCAGCCCGCAACACAGCACTCATGTTTCCCGACGTAATGACAGATGGCGTCCATATCTCACGCAGCGCCTCTTCTATCGTCTTTAGACGACATTTGCAGCGAAGCACGCAGATACGCGGCCAATTTTTTCTTTGTCCTCTGCTTCTAGACTGGAAGAACAGATACAATTTTCTGATAGCTGAACTTGTTTTCCTAAGTGATGCGCATGTTACAACGCGGGCGTGGACGAAGAACAGGCGTGTGGCGTTATTATTCTACGCGTGGTTATTTGAAAACCTTTTTTTTTGCAGTTCAGGTGTGAACTTATCGGACATGTAAGGTTATTTCACTCGCATTGTTCTTACGCGAGCTTTCATCTGGTTTGTTTTATCATCCTGTCTTAATCTTGTTTCACGTAAAAGCGTGACTTCGCTTTTTCTTCCTTCTGCTTCACAATACCACCCCGAAGCCACGTGAATGCGAACAATGTTCATGTGCAACCTCCAACACATGACATTTCTTTTCTAAAAAGCCGCACAATACGTTGCTACTGCCTTTCGCTCACCCCTCGTCGTTTGGGGTAAACTAAAGATAACTGCCTAATCACAATTGGATGAACACATGAACACCCGAGTATTGGATTCTTGATGCAGGAGTGCAGCAGCCCCATATCTAAATTTGAAGCCTCGAGCACACGCTGCATTTCATACAATTATCAGGCTTCCTACGCCAAAATATCGCTTCCCCCAACGGAGCAAGAATCCTTGTGTCCTGCCACCCATTTTAAGACGCGCGAGCAACTCCGGGAAGACAATTTTGGGATAGGCGCCATAATGAAGAATACTTACAGCAGGATATGTTCCGACTAGTAGGTAACCAGCGTCGTAGTACAACTTATTTATTCTAAACCTGAGAGCTTTCTTTGGTATAACCACTTGTTTGTTTGTGCTATCATACATAAACCTTCAACTGGCGTCGACGGTGATGCAACCAGTCAGGCTGTCGTAGGGACGCCCTTTATTCACCTAATGACCCATACTTTAGGACTATTTGGGATGAATGTAGCAACTTGAAGAATGCAGAAAGGATAATGTTTAAACGTCGGATTAAGAGAACACAGACACGCGACTCTACGCTTCTGACACGCAATATTACATGCGTTAGGAGAATTCTTCAACTACATGATATTCACGTAGTGCTTTTTCTTTCGAAGTAGTTTCAAGCAATAGCGTAGCTCGGTGGTAGAACCACAGAGCTACCCCACAGAGCTTGCATAGCAGACGGCCTGGCTTCGATTCTCACTCGAACCCGAAGATTTTTATTATTTATTTTATTTGCATCTCAATTTTTCGGTCACGGATAAGATGACGACTTTTTGCTCACAACCAACGATGCCGACACCGACGCCGACGCCATTGCCGATGCCGGAATTTCTGTGAAAGAAGCTCTTTAGCGCTACCGCGTTAAAAAAGGACGAGAAATCGTAGAATTACGTCAAGCTAGAAAATGATCTGACAAACCACGTAAGCTCTTCTTGCGTGGCGCTTGGAAACCCAGCTTTTAATTTGATACACGCCCATTACATCAATCCACATGTCTTCTTGAATTCTAGATAGGCGCAGTTCACCTTCATTTCTTTTCTATTTTTATCTGCCTCTCATCCTTTCTTCTTTCTTACGTGTGCATATATGACGTGCGTTGGGAGCAATAAAAAAGCCAGTTTCACCGCAAGGGTGAAGCAGTGAATGCGATAGCAAAAAATTGTAATGTTATACGAATTGAGGCTCACGGCTTAACTCTTTCGGGTCCGATCTCGCGTAACTACAAAATGCAGGTGTAAGAGAATAAGGCAGCTCCAGGGAGAGGCGCTCTTTCCGCACAGCCTCCTCGCGTTGAGAGCGCCGCACGTAGAAGGGTATACGAGCCGCCCGCTGATGGTTGCCGAGATAGCGCGTGCCACCGATCACGACCGCGCCCTTTCGTATTTCCTTTTACAGCGAAAGCTGTTATGAGATCATTTCACCGGCCGTTTTTGGCGCCGTAGTTGTCCGCCGCTGCCGCTGCCGCCGCCACCGCCGCCGCCGGTGTCCGTAACCACTATCGCTCGAAATAAGAAAAAAAAAACGAAACCCTATTGAAAATCGTGGGTTGGTGGATGCTGGAATTCTTGGTGGACAAAGTGGAAACAATAGTGGATGTGGTGGAAACTGTGGTGGTCATAATGGCTGATGATGGCGAGAGTGGAAAAAATGGTGGCAGATGGTGGTGGTGGTGGCGAGCTTCTTTTGGAGTTAAGTGGAAAATGCTGGCTGATGGTGGCGAGAGTGGAAAAATGGTGGCAGATGGTGGTGGTGGTGGCGAGCTTTTTTTGGTGTTAAGTGGAAAATGCTGGCTGATGGTGGCGAGCAAAACGTGTTTCGGTGGATGGCTTGGTGAACAAGCTGGATGACGGTGGCATGATGGAAGTGCACGTGACATTATGTGAAATCACTGTCACTTCTAATGTTTTGCTGTTCAATGTGTAGAAAAATATGTTTACAGTTCAAAGAAGCCAACGCCGATCATTAAGATTTTCAGCACGCTTTCTTTTTTTTCATGCGGCGTAACCGCCTCAAGATTTGTGGAGCACAGCAGCCGTGAATGTTTACATTTTACGCACGTACTTATCAGGTTTACATCCGCGATGTGCTGCTCCATTGTGATGTTTAAAAGTCTAGAAGTGTCGGTGTGAACAGCTACAGTATCTGTGTTACATCGGCGCGCAGTTGCCGAGAAGTAAATGAGCCCTTCCAGCGGGTAGACCAGAAAATGACGCCGCTTGATACCGTCACGCTAGAAACGCAACTCTGGCAATTCTTGCACACTCGCTTACCTCAGCGGCACTTTAAGGTAACAGTGGAAATGCGTGCGAAGCTAAAATGCACTAACTTTTACCTTCAGCCTGCGTCGAGATAAGCCCGACCAAGTATCACTTCCACCATCAATTCTACCACCATGATTGCCACCAAAGGTTAGGCATAGCTTACCGACCGAGTCCGTCTACGTGTTATCGGCACTTCTGGGTTTTAGGATACACGATTCCGATGAGTACGAATGACTTTACAGCAGAGCTGTGGCATCGGCTAACCTAAATGAAGCGTTTTTTTCTTGTGTACGGTGTCCGCACAAGAAGCGATCAGTATAGATGCGACGCGCTTCCAGCAAACGCCTCCGCTCACCAACCGCCGCCGGTCGCACTCGCCGGCGCTTCTCTGACACGTATGCGAGAACATAGACTTGTCAATTCGAACGCCTTACTGAACCAATATGATGGCATATTTATCCCGCGCACTGCACTTGCGTTTGGCCGAGCTGTTCTGCAGTTGTAGCTAATGATACAGCGTCAGATCAGTGCGCTGGCACGGCTGCGCTGTAGGTTGCGCGAAAAAAGCATCACAATACTCAATCAACTGTATGCGCGTATTTATCGAATGAGATTTGAGTCGACATAAAGCCTCTGCACATGTCGCCCTTTGGAAAAAGCGAGAAACGGCAATTAAACTTAGCTGTAACATTCGGTTCACTATACCCGTTCCTCGGTCCACTTGACACTTTTTTTGGAGTTACGTTGTGAATTCTACAAGAAAGTTAGCGCTGTTGCCATTATCGACGTGCCATTCGTTACCGGCAGCAGTTTGTTCGTGTTTAATAACTATGCAAATGTTAGTACGATGTGAAGATCGCGTCTGTGTCCAGTATGAGACATACAAAGCTGAAGCCAAACGGTGTATTCGTATGTTGACTAGTCATTTTGCAGAGCTGAAAGCAACTGTCAGCGTGGCGCAGTGGTAAAGTACTCAGCTCGAGATCCGAAGGTCGCACGTTCGACTCCTGGTGGCGGCAGTTTTTTTTTTTTTTGCATACGGCTTTTTTTCCTTTTTTTGTACTAATGCTTTCTACATCGCCTTCTATACAATTATTTATGTGTAACAGCTAATCACGATGGTCCCGACGGTGTAGAGCCGTTTTACGCTCCGCTATTCCCAGCATCCATCATACGCCAGCATCCAGCATACACCATGTGCCACCATCTTCCAGCACCATAATCCACCATAATGGTGGATGGTGGATTCATGGTGGATAAATTTTCAATAGGGAATAAGAAAATTTCCAGGATAGGACGGGGTTCGAACCTGGGCCCTCTGCGTGTGAGCCCAGTGTTGTACCTCAGAGCCATGCCGGTGCTTGGAACTGCCTTGCAAGAAGGCGCTATATACAGGCCTCATGTCCAGAAGGAACCACATTAACATATGTAATTTAGTGTGGTAGAAGAGTGAAATAACAACCACGCACCACACAACGCGAATTCTGTAACCAGGCGTCACACAATCCGAATTGCGCAACGAGTGGGCTGTTGGATGCTTCCAACCCATTATAAGGGGCTCTGCGATAATTCTTTATCGTCATCAGGCACAACACCAACAAAGTGCGCACAATGCCTTACATGTTTTTAGCGGGTACCACGGTTCTCCGTTGAATGACGAAAAATGGCATAGTGGCTGTTTCCCAATGTCACAGAAATTATGATGAGGTATAGCGTAGTGGGTTCCTCGCAAGTGCACTTGCATTGGCTGCCAAGGAAGCCCATAAGCCCATCATCCATTTCCTCAGGCTCTCAATAAAGTTCTTCCCTCTTCTCTCTGTCCCTCTTTCTCACGTCAACGTATGTTATATTGCATGGTAGGAGAGTGAAATAGCGACCAGGCCTCACATAATTCGAATTACGTAAATGGTGAGCCGTTTAACGCTTCCAACCTATTACAAGGGCTGAGCCACAATTCTTCATCCTCATCAGTTGTCACGTAAACAAAGTGCACATAATGCCTTACAGATGTGCAGCTGGAACCTCGCTTCTGCGTACAATGATGAATAATGGCGTTGTAGGTGCTTCCCAACTTCACAAATATTATGATTTATAGCGTAGTGGGTACCTTGCTAGTGTACTTGTATTAGTAGCCCCAAGAGAGTTTACAACGGGCTCTAGAAATGCCGCTCTTCCAGCTTTCGCTGTGACTGTGCTGCGCTTTCCGCGCAGGCCTGGCGTTTCTAGCACACTAAATTACATATGTTAATGTGGTTCCTTCTGGACATGAAGCCTGTATAGCGTCTTCTTGCAAGGCAGTTCCAAGCACCGGCATGGCTCTGAGGTACAACACTGGGCTCACACGCAGAGGGCCCAGGTTCGAACCCCGTCCTATCCTGGAAATTTTTCTTATTTCGTTTTTTTTTTCTTATTTCGAGCGATAGTGGTTACGGACACCAGCGGCGGCGGCGGCGGCGGCGGCGGACAACTACGGCGCCAAAAACGGCCGGTGAAATGATCTCATAACAGCTTTTGCTGTAATAATAAAAGTCACGGCTCGAGCTGGAACCGAACCTAGGCATTTTACATGGCATTCAAGCACTCTGCCACAGAGCCACCCTAGTGCTTTCAAGTTCTCATTCAAAAGACCCTACACAAGCGTCACGTCTGGGCAACGCTCTGAAATCTTTTGTCAAGCGTTGATGGAATACGCCAATGACCGCCACTTATGATATGTACATTATCTCAATGTAGCGTCCACTTTGTGTCGATAAAACTGACGTCGATATAATGTAAGTGTCGACACTGTAACGTGAGTGCCGGATCAAAAAGTACGCTTTACGCGCCAATGTAGACAACGAGTCTGGCAAGCATATGCGAAATACTAGAAAATTCAGCGGAAGACGTCGATGCACATCGTAACGTTTGACTCAACGCGACAAATCTGGCATAAGGTGCACTCACTGACAGCTTGGCATTATATCGATTCCCTCAATGTGAAGGATCTGCCGAACTTCATTACATTTGATTGGTGTACGAATTGTTCTCGCTCTGTAGGGTTGCTAAATGCAACACACATTATCCAGATGGCAGTTACAGAGAAAAGAATTACATCCAAGAAATTTTTTTGTTTAAACAAGATATTTCTTTTTTATTCTACATATAATGCTCCTCCATTAACTCTTCTAATTGGAATCTGTTCATTTGCACAGGATACCAAGACGCGCGCTAATGTGGTTTTATCTCATTCGAGAATATCATTTCACGTAATACCTTTCGTCGACGCAGAATATGAAGCGCTCGATAATGCATGCGCGGAATTTTGTTGTATCTAAAGTTCTCTCCCTTTCATAAGGGGTATCAGGCACAGTGGTAGGGCACACCTTACGGATGACACTAGTACTACGATGAAGTGCTGTTTTATGTCGCACTGAAGTGTTCCCTCAACGAAATAAAGATGTTATCGTGGTTGTGCACGCTTTACAAGCAGTAAAAGTTGAGAGATGTAATTAACCCTTTTTATCCCAGCGTCCACGTATGTGGACAAAGTATATCAGTGAAGTGGGATCAAGCTAGCCAACGCATCGCCTTAAAATTCGATTTGAAATGTTGGCATTACCTCAGATTTTCATTCAAGAGTCTATATGTGTCTACTTCTGTGAACAAACAGCGGTAAGTGCGCAAAGAATAATGGTGTTCTTCTGAAGTCGCCTGTAGAGGTGTATGCCTATATATATATATATATATATATATATATATATATATATATATATATATATATATATATATATATATATATATTTAATTGCACTCTGAATTAGTAAGAGCTTTTAAATTATTCGGTTTTATTCGTGAAAAGAAAGGGTGTATTTTGTTTTTGTATGAGCTTTGTTGCACTGTGAGCGACAAGTTTTGTTAAGTTTAGTTGTCGCGGTGGCGTCCACGCTTGTGGACGCCAGGCTAACCGAATTCGTGCAAGCTGATAGGACGCCGCATGATTGTAGCACCCGCTTTGTTGCCGTGCGGCTCTGCACAAAACATTATCTGTAACATAGCCAAATACTACTTGTAGCAGTTCTGTTTAGAATTTATGTACTTTATTTCAAACGTGGATTCAGTGATGAGGAGATAAATGCCACAATTTTGGAGCTGACTAGCGGAAGCGCATGGTCCGATTCGGAGAGCACCGATAATTAGCGGGTTGAAACAGACCCATCTTGAACAGTGATCTCTCGCATCACTATCTCTCGCATCTTGAACAGTGATACTGCTGATCATGAGAGCATTATTTCAAACGTCGCCATAAAAGCATTGGTAATGATCATCAGTGGCGATAAAGGTGATGACGAACACGCTGAAGTAGAGCTGTGGGCAAGCGAATGGGCCTTGCATGGTGATAATGATGGCGGTGAGGAAAGCGCTCAACGTGAGGATTAACGCCTTGATGATGGCGATAATGAACGATGAAGACAAAAGCGTTCAATCAGAGCCGTTTAGCAAGCGGCCACATGAGAGTTTGCGATAATGATAATATTTTTATGAACGCGTTTAACTGATAAAGGTGTTGATTATGGTAAGTAGTGATAACAATAATTATTAATGCTTTGAAACAGAGCCGTCAGCAATCAAAGTTCTGATATAGGTGACGAAGGATGGTGGACCCTAGTGTAACTGGTGTTCCCTGCGTCCGCATATGTGGCTACTTGTTTTTTTTTCTAGAACTAAAGCTAAATTGTCAAGGTTTCCGCTTATTGTCACTTTGTGATGCATTGTAATTGCATATACGCAAACGATATTTACTTGCGCGACTGGATTGGCTGTTGGATACAAGGGGTTAATGTTTTGTGTAGCGAATAAATGCTGCCTCCACCGCATAATGGGTATTACTGTGGTGGTGCACGCTTTACAGGCAGCACAAGTACAGCAGTGAAATTATTTTTGTAGACATACAATGTGTTCTCTACCGCATAAGAGGCGCTATTGTGGTGGTGCACGCTTTACAGGCAGGAGTAGTTCAAGGGTGAAATGCGTCGGGTAGCCATGCAATGTGGTCTTTACCCTATAAAGGGCGCTTTTGGGGTTGCGCACCCTTTACAGGCAGACTAGCATTGTGATGTTATACGGTTCGACACTGCACTACTGTCCTCTATACTTCGCATAAATGTGCTAATTTGTTGCTTTATGCTTTACAGGCAGCACAAGTGCTGCGATGTAGTACAAGCAGTGCTGTGCTCCATGTTTTGCATAAAAGGCGCGTATTGGAGGAGCAGTTGCACTTTATAGGCAGCAACGCTCTTTCACTTATCAATAATCAATCCCTGGCAATAAATCTTCACTGGACACAACACTGTTTATTGCGCCTCCGTTTTCCTGTCAATATCTAAAATTATATTTTAATTGTAACACCTACTTGATGTTATATTATTTTCGTGTCCACATTAGAGATACTTGCGCACATGCTTTTTCTCAGCAGAATGCAGAGTCGACTTACTATGCATCACTGCAAAAGCGCGGTGTTTCAAAAAGTCGGCTAATCGATCTTTTATTCAATTATATGGACACTCTCGGCGGATTTTGCCGTCGCCCTCGCCGTCGCGGTCATGTCCCTGATATGTATCTGTATGTATATGTAAATAAATGCCACAAAGGAAAATAATTCAGAAGAAAAAAATTCCGAAGCGCTTGATCGGTGTTTCGAACATGCGACCCCTCGGTCCGCAGCACGCTGCCTTAGACAATTACGCCGTGCCTCATTCGTTCTCCAGGATACCAATGGCAGAATACAAACGCACGCGGCGTTGGGTGATACGCACGGGACGCCACACGTGGCGAAATTAAAATTATGTGAGACGCGGGTCATGCTGCATCGTTGCCCGCGCTGCGTTTGCGTCGTATTGCTGTCAACCCGCGCTAGTTTTTCATTTTGGGGTTGTAGCGCCACGCCACTCGTGGCCAGTCAGCCAGGGAAAAAGGAGACCGTCTCGTGGGTCGTGGTGGCGCAAGCTAGTGGGAACGGTTTGGCTCCTGTAGACTTATGCCACAGGAGCGAAGAAACGAGATGGCTAAAGCAGAATCACAGTATATATATTACACCGCGACCAGAATCCTGAGGCTAAAATAACAGCGCAAACGCACAACACACCAACGAAGAAAAGAAACGTACGACACAAGCGCCGACTAACTCCTTTATTCTTTCATACGCCAATGCATATATAAGCCCAATGCAAACTAACCGCACATGCTCACACAACAATTGCACTAAACCAAAAAGTGTACAAGGATGCTAGTGTATTAGATACGCGAAGACATCAAATTATATTCACATGGGCGCAGGGTCAAATAAGTAAAGAAAATGTTTAGCCACAAGAATATGTACCAACTAGAGCCAAATGAAGATTTATCTTAATGACTTGAATCGAAGCCCGCAGGGAACGCGAGCCGTGGCTTCACGTGCCACTGCCAGTCGTCGTCTTTATTTTCTTCTCTTGAGAATCGTGGGCTCTGCCGTTTTGTTTGCCAACCAAATGATGGCGCTGCAGGGTCTTGGGACATCGCGAGCGCAAGAGTTCGAGAGTGGCTTGCGTCCTACGCATGCGTCCTGGCGAATCGCAAATTTCTTGGGTCCCGAATTCTAAAACTGTCTAATGTGTCGCCGGAGTTGGAATGTGCGCCTTCAACTTGTACTTTGACATACAGGACGTGGTCGACCGTGCTCGTGCGATTGTCTCTTGAGGGGGAGTTTCGTAGGTCTTGTGCTCTCCCTGCAAAGTTTGCGTTGAAGCTATAGACCACATAAAGATCACATTGCCGCGTTCGCGAAAGAGGTGATCTGCTAGCTAGAAGAGCCAAAGTAATGGTTAGTTGAGGTAACAACTGTGACAGTTCGCGCTCGTCCTATGTATACCTGTGCGTTCTTTTCGTGCCTCCTTCTTTGTGTTTGAGCAGCGCGCTGGAAGTGTCGAGCTGTGACAGTTCTTAGTTCGCACTCGCCTTATGTGTTTTCTTTTCCTGCGTCCTTCGTGCTTGAGCAGCGCGCAACAAGTTTCTAGCTGCTTGCCGTTCTTCTTGTGGCATTCCTATTTCTAGCTATCGTATTCATTGCTTCGTCCTTGAGGTGAGACTGTGACATTTTTTCGCTTAGTTTCGTCTGGTACCGAACGACCACAGCCACTACCGCCCTGTCGTCCCAGACCTAGTTAAGTCCTGTTATCGAGCACCCAGTAACTTTAGACATGTCTCGGTTGAACGTGCTATCTAAAAATAGAAAATAAGGCTTCTGACCTATGGAACTACATAGAACGCAACTGAAGCTTGTATGTAATTTCCACGCCAGAAACCAATAAGTCTCCATAAACACGCACCGAGGGCACACGCGAGGCAAAGTCACACCATTTCTGGGACAAAAAGTGGGTGGTCCCATGCTACAAGAAAACCACAAGTCAACAGGCTTTCGACGCTATATGCAAGCGGCAGCAATCGGCGCGCCCTCCGCCAGTCTGTGCGATCAACTACACTTTCGATTTATTCTAGGTCCAGGCGGAGCATCGCTGTTTCCTTATTTACTCTGAAAAAGCGATGCAAGTTGCGCGAATACCGTCCCTGGTATACTTGCTATATCGTTGCTAATTTTCATGCGTGCATTGCACTTCCGTGCGGTTCGAATGAAAAAGAAAAGCCGCGCATTAGGTGATCTGGTTGCTATGGCCCCCTTTAGTGTACGCATACATAATCGTTCCTCTTCTGAAACCAGTATTATGCAATTCATTATCGCGAGTGAGGTCCCTATGAGGTGCGAGCTTACGCATTTCCAGTTCAGCCAGTAAACAAGTTTTGGAGGAAAGAAGGCCGCCTCAGTAATATAGAACATACAGAAACAACTGGGAAAAATAAAAATTATGTCCGAGCTCGTAAAGTACAGCTTGCGTAACTTATTGGTCCTCTCTGTGTTGCAAGGTATCGCTCAACGCTATGCACTTATAAGCACATACTATTGCGCGAAAACAATATATTTAAGGAAAACGACTGATGCTTGGCCATAGACACAGCCCAAGCTTGGCCTACATAAGCAGACTCTGTGCTTATCTACCAAGGTAGCTTATCTGCCAATTATCAATTAATAATAAATGCACTGCGCACTTACCTTCGCGTTGCATAGCCTGCTATCGTACACTGCCGCCTCAGGCTAAGATAGTGGGCGGAAGTAGGGACGCGTTAGCGCGTGAGTTGTTAAAGCTTTTAACATTAAAAAAAAAACAGGAGAAAGCTGTATTTGCTAAAGTTCAGTTTCTCTTTTCAAAAGCCTAATCCAGGTCATCAGTACCATTACCCTGAAGTTTCTGCAGATATAAGGGTACTTGCTTGGGCCACTTGGTATCTATTCATTGTTACGTTATTGCGCACGGCTTTGTGTTCGTGTGGTACAGTCTTCGTCCTCATAATGTGACAATTCTGCAGATACTGCCGCACACGTAAGCTTATCTTCTACTCCCATTGCTGAAGTTCAGCGCTCGACCTTTCGCCGTCTAATCCTTTCACACGTGCTTGCTTTCCAGTTTGTGCTAATGTCTGTTGTGTGAAAGTTCTTCTATTACAAGTTGTCCTTCTGGAGGCAATGTTTTACTGACTCTGTGAACTACTATAGCTCAATGTTACACTTGTATTATCTACTTTTTCCGTCTCTGTTTCTCACTGGTCTTCCTGCAATGTTTTTTTACTCGAAGTCTGTCAAGCTCGGTGGCTTCTTTCTTCAGGGGCGCATAGAAGAAAGGGAGTTCAAGAAGCAGTTCGAAAAACTATTTTGAACATTGCGCGCACTCCTCAGCAGTAAACGCCGTTTCATTGTTTTTAGTGCCTCTAATATATTCCCGTCAAAGTGCAAAATTTACGAGTGATTTTATTGCGGCACGACTGCGAATGGGCTACGATCCCCAGTTGGCTGCCTGTTTTCTTTCTTTCGAGATGAAAGTTGCAGATAACTTTAGTTTCGATGAAGGCTTTAGGCCACTCTTCGAGGTTTTGTTGGAATCCCTCTTAACGACACTTCAGCGGGCGTAACTTCAGAACGCCTCTTTCTTTTTAAATATTTCCACTCGGAGTTTGACTAAGGTTTCTTTGTGCTGCAGTTATTTATTATACTGACTCTGCTCGTGGCTTACTTGCTGCGGCTATTTAGGACGGATATCATATTCCAGTGGAAACGGTACTACAGCAGCGGATTATAGGTAACGGCACACAAAAATGGAATGCCTCGAGGAGAACTCCATTCTTTACTCCAGTGCTTACAGTATTTCTTTTCAGAATAACCACCACTTTAGAGTAAACATTGTGTATTGTTTTCCTTTTTTTTGTATGACCACAATGTAGTATCGCTTACATTAAACAGCTTCGCTGTTCAAAATAGAGGCACAATTTGATATGTTCCTGACCAGATGATGGAATTTACTATAAGACAAAGTGTGAAGGTTTAAGGTAAAATTTACGCAAATTTATGTTAACTTGTATATTCTTGCACTTTTCTTCACATAACATGTTCAGCGTGCAGATGAAGGTATCCAGAACTCGAATAACACGTTTCGATTTCGAACTAGTTGGTTGTTCATACCGAGGCGAAAACCGCGTAAAGACGAGGACGGACAGACAAAGGAAAGGCACAGACACAGGCGCTGACTAAAAACTGAAGTTTTATTACTCATACGCCACGAATATAAATAGCACGTACCAACAAGAAACCAATAAGAAGAGAGGCACAGCAAAAGAAGCAAGGCTTGATAGGACACTCAATGTTGTTAGCCAGTGGGACCGTGATTATCTAGCCCCCGATAGAAAGGTTAGCTCTTTATCTAAAAGGGCTATTGATGGGGCGCTTAAGCAGCTGTCTTGTAAGCACGATATCTGTGGCCTCCATGATTTCTCGGGTCACTTTATCGCCAGACCTGCGTGATACTCTCGTGTTGTTGAATTGGCTGAAAATAAAAGCAGAGCGCAAAAAAGACGGGACACACGAGGCAGAAAGGCGGGACGGGCGCTCAATACCAACTCCCGTCCCGTCTTCTTGTCTCTTGTGTCCCGTCTGTTTTGCGCTCTGCTTTTATTTTCAGGCAATGCACCAACTCGCCCAGCAACGCATTCTATTAAGCTACCTTTGCGGAATTGGGGCTGGAATTCACAATATCCGCAGTGGATGCCCAGGTGTACTGAAATTCGCACGGTCACATTGTATTTATGTTCTAATAATCTTTTGTTAAGGCATCGGCCGGTCTGACCGACGTAAGTGCGTCCGCAAGACGAGGGAATGAAATAAACGACTCCCTCTGTACATGACACGAACTTATCGCGATGATTAGTGGTGCAGCCAACCTTCGTCCGACCCATCTGATTCACTCGTTTGCAAAGACCTGACAAGCGGTCAGGAGCTGAAAACAGAACGTGTATCTCATTTCTGCTGCCTATCTTTCTCAGGTTGTGGGAGATCCCATGTACGTAGGGAATGACCACACACTTTTTATCTTTGTCCCTTACGCGGGTCTTACCTGTCCTTAACATTGTTTCTGGCACTGAGGATAGGAGGGTTATCGGGTACCCAGCTTGTACTTCTGGCTCAAAAACCGGTTTTTTAGCTTGTGCTCGCACGATTTCTTGATCGCACCGGTGAAGTACGAATGTATGATGCTGCGCTTAACCAACTTCGAGTGGGCTATATATATATATATATATATATATATATATATATATATATATATATATATATATATATATATATATATATATATATATATATATATATATATATATATATATTTTAGATACCCGTATATAACATTTATTTCCTTTATCTGAAATATTAGGACTTCTTCCAAGAAAAGGGCCGTGCATAAATTGAGCCTTTAACGCTCTGGGGCAGAACAAATTTACGAATCGCGGCATGCAATCATCCACTGAAGTGAGTGTAGAGACAGAATAGGGACAGGGAAACAGTGATGGGGCCTAATTTCTTGGTTCTTTTTTTCTTCTTTTCGTTCTTTTGCTGTTAAGCTTTTAATAGGCTCCAAGATTGCGTGGTCCTCTGGGGAGATCGCAACAATAGCAGAATAACAAAAAAAAAAAACGTAACTCGAGACAAATTTTATGACAGTCAATGCGTTGAAAACGAAAGTTTTGTCTCGTCTGGCTTCTCTTGTTCACATGGCGGAACACACGCGGGAAAACTTCAGTGTATGCCATTATACTCCTCGTTACGAACTGCTGCGCGCTTTTTGTCTTTTTAGGCACGTGAGATGCAGACAAAAAGGGCACTCTCCTTTTCCTCTACTTGCAAAGTTCTGGTTTCAAGTTTCACTTTAAAAGGACTGCCTGCGTATAACGAGCTATTTCTTAAACATGAACGCTTTGCTTTTGCTTCTTTCGTGTCGGGCGTTTGAGAATTCAGCGTTTTTTTTCTTTGGTAGATTTAGGTTCGCGTGTCTATGCAGTTATGCTGCGGTTAACACTCTACCTCTGATACCTTCTCTTAACTAGCTCGGGTACATAACCAGTAACGTAAGCTTAAGCTTAACCGCAACTCCTCGGCATGGCAAATAATTTACCTTTATCAGTGTAAACGCAGAATACTATGGAAAATATGTTTTCCTTTGATTTTCCCTTCGTTTTCTAGCACGTACACATCATCAGTATAAGCGTCTTCCAAGCAGGGATCCCTATGGAAGCATTTCAAGCCCATCAAATTATGGTGTGTTTTTTGTTTACAGCAGAATGCCTAATATACGTTCCCTGACGTGAAGCAGCGCCGTCGAAAAAAATATTGAGCTGTTAAATTCTCACCGGCCCTTCGAAGCTGTGAAGAGGTTTTCCAACATCTTAATTTTAGTATTCCTAGTCGGAAAGGATGAAAATGAAGGAACGCTGACAAACATAGGCGTGCGCAGAGGAGAGCAGGGGTGCGGCCGCGCCCCCTAGTCACCTAAGAAGACGGGAGAGCAGAGTCTGCCCCATACATTGACTTACTATGGAGGGGGCCGCCGCAATGAACCTTCGCACCCCCCCCCCCCCCTCCCCCCGTCCCCCACATGAAGGGGAACCCTGCGCACGCCTATGCTGACCCAGCGCTCACACGCTCGCCAAATGACTCTGATTGCCACTAGGCATATTATCTGCCAAATGCTGCCTCGTGTGTCGCATCAATGCAGTTTGTCTCGCTCGTGCTGTAGCCATATTTTCTATTGAACATTCTCAGGTCATCACTGTCAGTACACATTGATTGGAGAAGCCGAACGCGGTGGCTCACCTCACATTAGTGTTCACAAAAAAAAAAAAAATGCGTGCGCGTTCAGCTAGTGTGTGGCTTATCGAGGGCACTTAGGGTTTTACGTTAGTTTTAACTTTCAATCCTTCAATGCATATAATATACCAGTCCCGTTCATTTTATTGGCTTCTTACGCTGCTTCGTTTGTAGGTGTTTAAATCTTGATAAACCTCATATGAGTTTGATTTAATTCTCTGTTTTGCATGCCAAAATCTACATGATTACAAAACACAGCAGCAGAGACCTGGAAAAAGTATCTGTTAAACTGCAGACGCACGCAAATTCACTATAAGAGCGCATAGCTTCGTATGGGGATCACGTTGTACTCACCAAGTTTCATGCGCACGAATAAAATTGTGAGCAGATAAAGAACAATGATATGCAAATTCGATGATGCAAGATATTACAAACTATGTAGGCCTTATTGGATATCTTCTGATTTCAAGCTATTTTCATTTGTTTTTCCTGTTGCCGAGACCGCAAGTGATCAAGAATGCTCTACGTAGGCGCGTAGAATTATGCCACGGATTTCCACATTTCATTAACCGATATTTCCGCTTGCATAGAATATAAAAAAAGATAATGTTTTTGTTCATCCTAGCGCAAAGTAAAACTGATGTCAAGTAGTCTGTCGAGCCACTACAGTCGTATAACAGGCGATTACAGCGGTGGCGTGCGTAGTCATGGACGTTACCATAGATGCTAGTGGCGGGGAGATGTCCCTGCAGTAATAGCGATCCGGAACGCACAAAGTGAAGACATAGGGGCTGGGTCCCAGTTTCTTAAAACAAAACATACGGCAGATATTCTCGTGACAACAGTAGGAAGTAGAGAGGAAATTGACCTGCCGGCTCGAAGGAAAAGAGTGGCGAGATAAATTGCAAAAAAGGCTCGTCTGTCGATTCAGTCATCAATCAGAGTTCCGCTAATATCTGTCGATCTTCTCTCCTTCCTTTTTTTGTACCTTTTTTTTGTTCGCTGACGTGACGAGCTATATTTTCGAGTGTGCTGCTTGTCTTGTTCACCCTGGGGCACCGCTGTTCGTAGGGATTTGCACCACCAGATATATTTCCTACAGTTTTCTTGCCTTGTTAGCTTTTCTTTATTCTTACCCTTCACGTTTTCTTGCTTTCATTACGAATTATCTCTCCTCTGGCGTGTTGCAGCAATTCTTTCGTTTTTAGGTATGGTCGGCGCTCGGATGTAGCTTGCTGGAGTGTAAAAACATTTTGTGATGGGAATATTCGTAGGTCTGGTTGCTCAGCTAATTTCCTTCTTTTCTGCCAAATTCGTCGGTGTGTTGTTGCGTTTCGCGAAAACATTTTTTTGCCTATTTTCGAGGAAGACAAGAAAACAGAGGTCATATAATTAGCGTTAGTGCTTGAATACGAGTAAGAAACGTGCACAGCGTCAGCTACAAAGGAAACAAGGACGACAACAACATAGACACCTGTGTAAAGAGACTCGCGCACAAACTCTATTATATTCGGTTGACTTAGCTTACGGCACCACTGCAGCCGCGGGCAGTATTCACAGACACCAGGAAACACGTAAGGCTAAAAGAAAGTACACAAAGTAATGCGCAAAGAAGAGGTAGCGATATTTGTCTCTTTGCGAGAACATAGAAAAAGTAGTACACTAAAGGAATATATTGGAACAATGAACGTAGACCAGGCAGAGAAAAATTGCCGTTCACTCGTACTGTCCCGCTCCACTGCGAAAAAAGAAATAGATGAAGCAATAATCATTGGTTTTCCACACACCATCTCTGCTTTTATCACATATTTGTACATTTTCTTTTCTTTCGTCTTCCTACGGGTTTTCAGCTTTCCTCGGCCATGTTTCTTGGCACTGCAGCACGTGCCGTAGTAAGCCTGCCAGGTTGCCTCGTCTCTATGATTTAAGCTATATGATGTAAAATGTGCCTCTCTTTCCTCATATTTCACCACCACTTCATAGGAAATCCTTGTCAACTTCTGCTCTTCCTTAGCCTCAAACAGGCGAAATTACTTTTGTTTTGCTTTTGTTTCCGCGGCTGCACGCCTGAGGTCCGAAAGATCGTTGCGATATTTTTACGGCACAGCTGTTATTGTCGAGGTTTGCCGTGTGTCGTAGATAGAAAATTATGATCGTCATGAACGGGCACGCTCTCAATCATCACCCTAGTATTCTGTAGAGATGGTTAACGAAAGAAGCTGAAACGTGCCCAGCAGCCCTGCCGTGACGCAGACTAGCGCGACTTAGTGCAAGCTACGTTAATCTTTGCATTATTCTCCAGCTTTTCCTAGGTGTCCTTCGTGTTATGCTCGAAGCACGCACTAGTTCAAAACAAGTAAATCTGTCTGAATGTTAAGGCGAAAGCCTTAGATGCCTCATCAAGCACGAAAATTTGCCGTCAGCGTCCCGCAGCGGCGTCGGTGGTGTCAGCGTCCCATGGCATTGGCGTCAACACGAGTCATACAAAAAGTCATCATCAAGTTATGACATCATCACTTTACGTCATGATGACGTCACAGATAGCCATAATTTGTGGCATCACATGACGTTATCACATGACACCGTCGCTTGGTCAAAGGTGAGCCGATCACGGAGGCAGTGCAAAACAAGGTGACGTGCAGAAAGCTTGCAATGGCTCCGATCTTGGAGGCAGTGCAGAAGCCATTTTAGCTGCAAAAAGCTTTCGGAGATGGGCAGGAGGATCAGTACATCGACTGAGAGGAAAAAGGACGAGATGGATTTCGCCTTCGAGTCATTTTAGGCGAATGCGTAAAGGACGCTGTCAGTTCTTCCTGTCAAACGTCCGCAGTCTATGCTTCTTAAGCTCACTGTACTTCTTTTGAATTGGGTTCCATCTTGGTACGTACTCATGAATTAACAGGTAATCAGAGTGGCATAAAACGAATTCATATGTCAACACTAAGTTAGTTGGAAGATTTGTCATGAAAGTTGTTCCTGTTATCATTGGTACAAAAGACAGCCCTAGGGTGTTCTTATGATTTCGTCCTCGTCACTACAGCTATCGCTTCTGTTGTTGTTGATGCTAGTGGCGGGGCTATTGTCCTTCTCATCATGGTTGTTCTTGTAGTTGTGTCACGGGGCTAAACATCAGTAGCACTTATACGCAATGGATCTTCTAAAAATCATTAAAATTGGAAATACAACATAGCTACTTCCTTGCAAAAACTCACCCACCACATTATCCTCGTATTACTGCTAAATATATAAAACATATTTTTATAAGGCTGTAAGTTACAGCAGCGTACTTCTGTTTACAGTGACAGTGTCAACAGTGTTTTAGTGACCACTGTTTACCACTCAGCATCCTCACGTTTTAACATACTCTTCCGAATGCAGACCGTGTAAGTTATATTTTATTGCAATAGCAATTACATGGACACTCTCGGCGGACTTTTGCCGTCGCCGTCATGTTCCGGATATGTATATGCATGTATATATAAATAAAAACCACAAATAATAATAATTCAGAAGAAAAAAATTCTGAAGCGCTCGACCGGGGTTTCGAACCTGCGACCCCTCCCTCACTTCGCAGCTTGCGGCCTTAAGCAATTGCGCCATACCTCATTCGTTCTCCAGGGTACTAACGGCAGAATACAAACGCACGGCACGGCACACGTGGATAAACTAAAATTATGTGAGATGCCGGCCATGCTTCATCGTTGCCCACGCAGCGCTTGTGTCGTGTCGCTGGCGACCCACGCTAGTTTTCCATTTTGGGGTTGTAGCGCCACGCCACTCGTGGCCAGTCGGCCAGGAAAAACGAAGAGCGTCCCGGGGCTCGGGGTGGCGTGAGCTAATGGGAACGCTTTGGCTCTTGTAGCCTTAGGTCACAGGGGGGAAGAAACGAGATGGCTGAACCAAAGTCAAAGCATAATGAAATGCAGCGGACGCCACACGTGGCGAAATTAAAATTATGCGAGACGCGGGCCATGCTCCATTGTCGCCCGCGCTGCGTATGCGTCGTATCGCTGGCGTTCATGGTACCTTTCTCTTTTGGTGTTGTAGCGCCACTAGAGTGTACGGTTGAACCAGAATCACAGCATATATGCTACACCACGACCAGAATCCTGAGGATAAAATTGGAGCGCAAACGCGCAAGACACCAACCGAGAAATAAAACGTACGACACAAGCTCTGACTAAAACTGCTTTATTCTTTCATACGCCAATGCATATATAAGCCCAAGGCAAAGTTACCGCACATGCGCACAAAACAATAGCTCTAAACTAAGACGTGTAACAAGGATGATAGTGTATTAGATACGCGAAGACATGAAATTATATTCACATGGGTGAAGGGACAAAGAAGTAAAGAATAAGTAAGAAGGACAAAGAAGTGCCTTTCTGCTGTAAGTTCAGCCTCAAGAATATGTACCAACTAGAGCCAAATGAAGTTTTATCTTAGTGACCAGAATCGACGCCCGCATGGAACGCGAGCAGTGGCTTCACGTGCAACTGCCAAGCGCAGTCTTTATTCTTTTGAGGTCGCGTGCTCTGCGGTTTTGTGTGCCGCCAAAAGGAAGGCGCTGCAGGGTCTTGGGACAAGCATTGACATGCAGCATTAGACACGTGCATCTCTGAAAAACACTACCGTTTTCTGGCCATCGATCTTTATTTTATGATGTGCCCAAGATGCACTTGGCAGAGTGACGGATTCCGAGTTTTAAAGATATCAACACTACCTGGTTCTCCATCTCGCTGGGACACGGTGGCCTCGGTGCCGCAGTTGGCAGTGTTGGCACAGGAAAGTGAGATCGCTTCGGCAATTCCGGAGAGGGCGGTATCGGAGCATCGAATATCCAGCGATGGCAGGAGTGGAGCTTGATGAATCTCCACCACTAACAAAGCGTGTCTTGGCGGGAAGGCAAACACGTGTGCTTTCCTTTTCTTCACAGTCTTGGTTAGGGGGCATCCAGGAAATATTGTTGGGATGGCGTCTTTTGCCAAAGCCGCCTTCCTCGGCGCACTCACAAGAACGTTTTCTTTATATAGCGCTTCCGATGATTTGGTGACAAATCGCGCGTCAAAATGTTTTTCACAAAGAAAATATGTTGTTGCAACTCGCGATCCTTCCGTGGAATAGTATGTCGCCACATTTTTAAGCGGTCACTATCCTCCGGAGCAGCGAAAGGGAAACTTTCTCCGTGCACGATTTGTAGCCCGAGTTGCATCGCGGCACAAAGCACTGCTTGCCCATCTGGACAATATAAGTTGTGTAAATAAGGACACGATGAACAAGGATAAGCTGTTTCAAATAGGCTAGCATTTGGATGGCAGGCGTTTCGACTGGCGAACGTATACGCACGAATGGGGCCTGGTCTGGTTTGGCATGTTAGTTTTAACGGGTCAAACAGTGACGTCACCGAATATGGTGTCACTCTCAATTCTGTCATTCCCGATAGAAGAAAATAGAAAGCAAATGGTTAGGACGCTGAAAAGGAAACTAGCACGGCCATTTCACGTTTGTTCACCCAGAGCAGGGCACAAAGCTTTACTTTTGCTACTGCAACAAACAGCATGTCTGTGACGAATAACGAGAGGAACAATCAGAGTGGCACATGGTGAGTCATGATGGATTTGTCGTTAAATTGACGTTTACCTTCATTACCACGCGCCCAGCCAGCACGTGTAAACGTTGCAAAGGCAGCTGCTTGAATCCATCTGATATGATGCATGCACAACGACAACCCATGAGAGGAATTTCTAACCTACCATTGTCAAATGTGTTGTTTTCTTCTGACAACCATCATTTAGTGAAACATCCACGGCCCCCCCCCCGCCCTTGCCCCCGCTTTGTTTTTTTTTTCTTTTTGACTAACCGAGTTCGGGTCCACCACGGTGGATCAGTGGCTAAGGTGCTCGCTGCTGACCCAGTGATTATTAACCCAGTTCGTCACGGCGGCCTCACCCAATTTGCCACGGTGGCCTTACATGTGCACGAGCTAAAATATTTTTGAAATTCGCGTTCACTTGTAAACTCATTATCGCTGTTCGCGTAAGCTATATTTCCTATGCGTTTCCATCTGTTGGCTACCGCCACTGAATTTTCTTGACGTTGCGCATTTACTTTCAAATCAGATTGATATGTGCGGTTACCCTGATAAAAAACGAACGGCCAGCAGTTCAAGAGTTGTCGCAAATGTAGCATTGTAAGCGACGCGGCCCCCGTTGAAGCGGCTGACCTGAAGCCCCGATACACCTAGCGCAGCCTGTCGGAAAAAGTGCGAAGCGCGTCTCCGTGTTCGGCGGGGAGGCTGCGCGGCGGAGGCGGGGCGTCGGTACACCTAACCTATTCTAACACCGTGGTCTCGATGAAGAAAAGAGAAACGGTGTCTGACGAATGCCAAATTTAGACTCCTGCCAATTTCGTTTCAGAAAGTAAAACGCTTCGTGAACAGCCACGCTGCTGCCATTCTGTCCCAAGAACACTAATTGCGACACTGTTTGCTCGGATTTTCTTTACAAGGACTTAAGCAGACTGGTTCCTAAGGCACGGTTTACCAAACTGGGAGGATGTCTCGCAATTGCGCAGTAGCTTCACAATTGCTTTTCTAAAAAAAGAAATTTTGTCTTGCTTAAAACACAGAGTAATTTGATAAAGCTTTCTCAGTCAATAGACAACTAATGTTGCTACTAAACGCGCTATTTAGCATAATTTTACTAGGACGACCTCAATGTTAAATTTCCGACTAAACATGTGCGCAAATGAACTATTTTTGCAACTTTGTCGCCGGCTGTACACTCTATTTCACGCCGTATGCGTATCAAACTATTTTTGGCTACAGTAAAACTTCCTGGCAATAAGTTAGTACAATATACTTGAGTTCACTGAATGTTCCCTTTTTATGAAAAAATCGCCAATATTAGCCATATTGCCCGTATTTAAGGCCGCATAAAAAACACACGAAAATGTAAACGTTCGTGAAACTTATCTTAAGTGAAAAGCCTACAATCGTTCTGCAGGGAAAATGTTGTCCTAGCGTAATTTAGAAAGTAGAGATTTTTTGAAAACGCATTTTACGAGCCATAGTTTCGATTATTCCGAAAAACATCACATGCGGTTCGCGGCCCTGAAAAGTTTTTTTCGCCAAAAATATTTTGGCGGGAGGCTTCTTGCTTTCAGTAGATGGTCCTCGATTTTTCCATTCAAATCGCAGATGGTCGAGCGCCAAGACTGGGACAGTTGGCGTAGAATGACCCTTTTAGCTTCCCACGAGTGAAGGGTAACAGCTGTTTTTGCGTGTGATAGAACCACCCTCTTTCTCCTAAAAAGTGGTTTATGATGTTTATGCCCTCTTGCAATGCCATTTCAATTAACTGGACGTTTGTCCCAGATGTCCAAATGCACACATAGTCAGCATATAGAGAAAATTTTAACTGAGAAGGCAGTCTTTTTGCTAAATCAGCCATGACACAGTTGAAAAAAAGGGACTAAGTACGCTTTCCTCTGGCACTCCCTACCTGACATCGTGTTCAGCGCTCTTTCCTTTGCTCGTCTGAATAAATATTTTGCGACCTGATAAAAGTTTAGAGATCCACCGCAAGGACCTGCCGGACATCCCGAGTTCTAACATACTTAGCAGAACATGAGTGCGACAGATGTGTCAAATGCCCTTTTGATGGCTAAGAACACTGCCATCGTCAAATTTCCAGAGGCGCGTTCAGGTTCCACATGCGCTACTATATCCAGCATTGCATCAATTGTGTATCCCTGTTTTCTAAAACCTGCTAAGCAGTTGGACAATACATTCGTTCTGTTACAGCACCATTGAAGTCGGGTATCCATCATTGTCTCCATTACTTAACATAAACAAATTGTCAGATTAATGTCGCGGAAAGATTCAAGGCTGAAGGGTGTCTTACCCGGGTTTTGGAGCTTTATGAAGGAATAAAAGCAACGTTAATGAAGCAATACAGAATAATCTCCGTATATTACCAAGAAATGAAGTTTGGAGCTCTGCACTGACTGTCCTCCATAGCTGCTTACAATACCAAGCATCGAATTGTCAGTTGATGGTATCATCAGAAAAAGAGAGATGTTCATTTAAGCTGCTGCACAACTAGCACTTTACCCCATATATATGCATGCGGTATCCAGGATACATACATGTGGCGTTTTTTTTTTCGAAATGAGCTACATCCAGAAACTGAAACTAGCTCAAATATTGCTCCATTGGCGAGTACATTCTCCCAACTTTCCTCTAAAAGAGTGATCGGAACGAAATGAGTCAAATACTAACAGCTACGTGTGCTCACAGATCTCGTTTCAAAACAAAATTGAGCCAGATCCATGCGCTGTATGGATCGAAATGAGTCAAATCCAGTATGCCGATAGCCAGCGCTTCAGGGACAGACCTCAACATCGAAAAGATGGATAGCAGATTGGCGCACCTGTTGGAGGCCAAATAATCTATCGCTCGACGCTGGCAGGAGCAAAGACACAACCGGAGACTCCGTAAAAGGATATCCACCCTAAACAAAAAATCGAGGCGCACTGCGACACCCTTTGCAAACAACAATGGGACGAGCTGTGCGAATCGATTGACGGCCAACTCCGAAACGGGAAAGCGTGGAACTTCATTAAACACCTCTTGGACGAGAAAGGATCGAGATCCAATCAAAATCATAACCTAGCCCGAGCGCTTCACGAAGCCTGCAGAAACCAACCGGTGGAAGAAGTCATTGACCAACTGCAGGTATCCAAGTATATGCCAATCGAAGAAGAAGGGGATAGGGTGGTCTTCCCCGAGTACGGAGGCCCACCGCTACCCGAAATGGACGAAGCTTTCACGGTAGCCGATATCAGACGCGTCGTCCAACCGCTCAACCGAAAATCAGCACCGGGGCCGGACGGGATCTCAAACAGAACCTTAAGAAATCTCGACGACACATCTATCGAACGGCTCACCGACTTTGTCAACGAAACGTGGAGCAGGGGCCACGTGCCGGAAGAATGGAAGACTGCCAACACGGTGCTTATTCCGAAACCCGGCAAAGCTCCCAGAATCGACAACTTGCGACCGATCGCCCTCACGTCGTGCGTGGGAAAAGTGGCAGAACACGCGATCCTGAACAGGCTAAACGACTACCTCGAAGACAACAATGTTTACACATACAACATGGTCGGCTTCAGAGCCGGCCTCTCAACGCAAGATGCGATGAAACTCATCAAGCACGAAATTCTGCACGGATATTTCAGGGACACCAAGGCCATCCTCGGCCTGGACCTAGAAAAAGCTTTCGACAACGTCAAGCACGAATTCATCTTAGCGACGATCGAAAGTCTCGGGTTGGGACGCAGATTCTACGACTACGTCAGGTCCTTCCTGTCGGGGCGAAAAGCAAAACTACGCATCGGAGACCTGCACACGGAAGAGGTCACATTGGGACACCGAGGGACGCCTCAAGGCGCCGTCGTCTCCCCAGTACTCTTCAACCTGTGTATGATCGGCCTCTCCAAGAAACTCGCCAACATCGACAGCATCAAGCACACCATATACGCCGATGACGTCACAATCTGGTGCGCCAGCGGCAGCGAAGGCAAAGTACAAGACGCCCTACAAGAAGCCATCGACACGATAAAATTGTACCTCCGGCCGACGGGCCTGAGGTGATCGCCCACAAAATCAGAACTGATGCTATACAGGAAAGAGCGAGGAGCGAGACCCAAGGGTTGGAAGCCGGTGGAAGAAAGCGACATTCGCCTTCACACGAGCGACGGGGCCGAAATTCCGAGGGTCAACAACATCAGAATCCTCGGCTTCTTCATCGAATCCGGTGGCGGCAACGGCACCGCCTTAAAAAAATTGCCGCCAAGACTGACAATGCTTTTCGTTTGATCAAGAGAATCTCCGGCAGGCATCGAGGACTTAAAGAAGACAATCTGCTGAGGTTAGTAAACGCTTTCGCTCTTTGCCACCTGTCCTATGCGGTGTCAATGCACAACTGGCTAAAGTCGGAGTGGACCAAACTCGACGCCATCGTAAAGAAAACGGTCAAGAAGGCTCTAGGTCTACCGATCCGAACCAGGACTGAAAACCTCCTCAAGCTCGGAGTGCACAACTCGGCGGCCGAGATCGCCGAAGCTCAAGAACGATCGCAACTGGCAAGACTATCTGGCACAACGACCGGCCGAAGAATCCTCACCGAATTAGGATTAAACCCCACCAGCGATTCCGGCGGCGACGACTATACAAGAATACCGAAAGCTGCGCTGGAAGAAATCATGGTCGCCCCGATCCCACGCAACATCCATCCTGTCCACAACGAAGGGCGAAGAACGTCGAGGGCCAAGTCCCTACTGAAACAACTGGGCAAGAACGGCGCACCCGCACGCTTCGTCGACGCGGCCGCGCACAAGGACGGCAAGAAATACGCAGTCGCAGTCGTAGATCCACTCGGATCGGTAACCAACTGCGCCACTGTCATAACTTCGAAACCAGAAATTGCAGAACAAGTCGCCATAGCCCTCGCCCTGATCGACGATCGATGCGGGGAGGTGTACAGTGACTCGAAAACCGCCATCAAGGCATTTCAAAGAGGTCGCATCGCTAAGCAAGCGGCCCGTATTCTTAATCTTCGTGACAATAGCGTGTTTCACACATGCACCATTTACTGGTTCCCCGCACACGTCGGCTCGATCGAGGGAGTTGCCGTCAACCCCAACGAGTCCGCCCACGAAGCGGCGCGAACTGACCGCACCGCTCACCTTACGGGCGACGACTCGACAACCGACTTCGACGGGGCACACAAAGATTCTCCAAGCACGTACAACGAGGTCACCAAATATTATTACATGGCCAGAAGAGAGTTTCCACCTCCTCATCCCAAACTCAATAGAGCTCAGGCGGTCTCGTTACGATTATTGCAGACACACTCGTATCCGTCACTCGCACACCTTAACGAAATCTACCCGCATAAGTACCCTGACGACTCCTGCACCGCATGTGGTCAGGAGGTCGCTACCCTAGCTCACATGCTCTTGGAGTGCGGGTCGCTAGGCCCAACCTACAGCAAGCCCAGATGGGAAGCCATGCTGCACAGCCCGAAGCCGCAAGACCAAATCCTGGCCGTCCGATACGCCCGCGACAGGGCCCACAGGCTAGACCTGTCGGTCCCCACGTGGGAATAGCCGGGTGGGCGAGGGGGGCGCTCTTCCCCACGTATGTAACGGACCACAATAAAGTTGTTCTCTCTCTCTCTCACGTGATTCGGCGAACGTGGAAGCCTCCGTGTGATTTCCCGCCTAGCCTGACTGCTCTGCCTGTTTTCTGGGTGTTTCTGCAAGCTGTTTTTTTTAGGGGCGAAGCTCCTAAAGCCGCGGGTCTGTCCTTCCTCTGTGACCGGTTTGTAACCACCTAGTTGGGGCCACCTCTAGCTCGTGAGAAGCGCGCGTTCTGGTATGCAGTAGAAGAAGAAGAGACGTTGACGAGTGAGACTCTCGTGCGTGTTCGCCTATGTGGCATTCTTTCTTCTTTACTGCGCGCGTTCTGGTATTCAGTAGACGAAGAAGACGACGTTTCAGAAGTAACGCGCCATGAGGCTCCCTCTTGGCACGCTTTCTCTTTAGCTCGGAGTCATAGAATACAAGGCTGCGGAACGGAGGGCATGGAAGGCGGCGGCAGCGCGCGCAACCAGTACAAGAACCGCTCTCACTTCATTTCACGGACCATAAAGCCGTCATAATGAAGGGACCTCGCAATCCATCCAACAATGAAGAAATGAAAGAACAAACGAAGAAACGAAAGAACAAACGAACAAAATAAAAGAACAAAATAAAAGTTGATTTGTGTATACGCACACAGTCTCACGTCTTTCTTAATGATGTAACGGGCGCACTTTCACGGGAGGGTTACGGTTTTACCGATGATCTCCTCCTCTCGAGCTTCGCCCACTTATCATTCATTCCGTGGATATGGCGTGATTTTTTTTTTGCCCTTTCGTAGCCGGATTATCATGGATTCTGATGAAAGTGAAGAGATCGGCGAGAGGTCGGTCCCCAGACGTCGACGACATCGTGAACAGAAGCAATGTCGACGCCGACGAAGGAAGAATGTGCCGCTGCCAGAATTTCAATAAAGTTTTTTCAAGAATACCGCATTGAATTCAATGTCTCAATTCAATATGAGCCAAATCCAAAGTTATCATGCTAATAATGGTGAAATCCGCTGCATATTTTTTAATTGATTGTGGCCAGAAACTTCCCCTAGCCGACATGTAAAAGATATCATAGAATGGCTTTGACAGCGTTGTATTTAGTTTGCATAGCAAATTTTTGCCGTTTTCTCAAATTCTCTTTGGATGGATTTGACTCATTTCGAAAAAAAACGCCTCACATGTTTACACAGATGGCTCCAGTATTAAAACCTCTTCAAGATCAGCATTTATTATACCACACCTCAATATTCAAGAACCCTTTAGGTTAACTCGCGTGAAGTCCGCTACAACAGCTGAGCTATTCGCTATTTTGTATGCTATAAAAGTTATAAACTGCAGCAGACGTGAGAAAATGGTTAGTTTTCAGCGATTCACAGGCCGCATTAACATCAGTCTCCAGCGTAAACACGGCAGTAATCAACGATAGCATAATGTACAAAACGCATGCTCACAAAAGCAAGTCAGGAGAAACATGAGACAAAATTACAGTGGATACCTGGACATTGTAATATTCATGGTAACACAGCTGCCGATGAAGCGGCACAACAAGCACATGGTAAAGAAGTTATGGTTTCTCTGCCAACCACTAAAAATGAACTGCGCGGTATTATAAACGCAACATCTTTCCGAATGAGTAAAAATACTTGGTATGATCAAAGTGACAAGAGTTGTGATTTATACCATATTGATCTGCTCATTTAATTCAAAATTGCGCTAGCTTTAGATAGAACTATGTAAACACTTATTCATCGGTTAAGGCTAGGCACCGCACACACGAAACATTTTTTACACAGAATGAGCAGAACTTAAAGTGCCTAATGCGAATGTGAATTTGTCGATAAATATGTATGTCACCTACTTCTGAACTGCCTTCATCATGACACACCGAGACACCGTCTTAAATCGGAACTAATGGCATTAGACCGCAGACCGTTCAGTAAGAGAAAACTTCTGGACCTGTGGCTAACCAAAGATTTGCAGACCTACACTACATATAGTATGATACATACTATGTGTGCGTGCTGAAGTCTATTATGTGTCCACTGTTATGTTCCTCACATGGGCGGACTCTTGCCCATAATGACCAGACGTGTTGATTGTTTTTTTTGCCCGAATGTGCCGATTCGATTAAATGCTGACCAGACACATTACCAGAGACATTATTAATTACCTTTCGGACATTTCCTTTTACGTTAGATATGCTGTTGTTTTACATGTGTGTGAGTATGTTTTTCCATGTGTGCCAGTGTGCTTATTTTACATGTAGTGTCGTTTGTGTGTTATTTCAATGTTGTATGCTAGATCTACGCTCAAGGGCTAAGGAGTAGACGGCACCTCGTTTGTGCGCCAAGAACTCCTTTTATATTATGCCAGTATAAAACGCAAAAATTGTCCATATGGTTTGATGGTTACAATGATACGGAACAGCCGCTGCAGCGTGGCTGAAGACGAAAGGGAAGATGTTGTAGCTCTGGTTGCTGAACTATCGCCATCTTGTTTACGGGTAGATATTTTGTTTACGGGTAGATAGTTTAAGCCACGTGCTATGACATTTTACTTCCAGCCAGCTTGACGGCGTATTACATGTGGTAATTTTTCTACGCACCGGTTATTTTCTTTGATTGACACCGTTTGTAACATCAGTTAACACCAAACCCAGTTTTTAGGTGTGAAATACACAGTATTTAAAACCAAGCGAATAACAGTATATACATGTCATGCATGTCATTCATACCGTTTACGGGAAGGCATTGCCCACGTAGTGTCCGTTTGATTGGTGCTTCTAATAAAAATAATTGAAGTAATGTAGCTCATCATCAAAAACGTTTATCCGCTTAGCTGTGTCACGTTTTTTGTCTCTGTACTTAAGCTACCTGTGCTTCTCGCACGGTGACCACAATTATAAACTTATCGGCGGCACTCGTCTCGATGAGATATTTTAGAGTGGTGTTGGTCACGTTATGCGGATGCTTTGGATTCAATAACTGTGCATATTACTTCATTTTATACCATGTTCAACCAGAGATTCGAATTATCTCGGGAATATTTAAATTTAACAGTGGCCTTAACAGTGCGTCGAAAAACGATATTGTTTTTTTATTTCATATTGCTTTGCTTAGAGGGGGGGTCTCAAATACGCGGCCCGTGGGCTTCATGTGGTCTGCGGCTTCACACTGAATATAATGTTTGTGACTTCGCTAAATGGTGCTCGTGTTATTTACTGCCTATTGCGATTAATAACAATTCGTTCGGGTAGGCTACACAGACGTGAATAGTCTCAAGCATTTTTTTTTTCGTGAGGTACCCCATGCGCTCACCATTTGTTGAAACATAACCATGGAACAAAAACGCTATATTTCAGAATCGCAGTCCACACTTCACTTTTTCTAGAGATTGGTATCAATAGGTTTCTCCAATCATGACGTTAAATGCCCTTCAGAAATGACGCGCAGATATGAGATATAGGAGCAGCCTTTTAAATAGAAATAATACCCCCCCCCCCCAACTTTATTCACTGCCTCGACCCTTGCGGCACTAAATTTCGTAACTGCGGCCCGCTAGCTGAGATGGGTTTGAGCCTCATCTCATACTTAGTTTAGAGTATTCCAAGGCAATCAACAATGTCTTAATCTCATACCGCTTTGACGCAGCGCATCATTTACTTCATTCAGAAGTAGTCGCAAATGAAGGTGTGATAAACATTTTGTGCTTGTCGCCTTCAGTGGTTGGAAGAAAATGCACATTACAAGAAGGTGAAATTATGGCGAAACAGGTTTTCTGATCTTTCTTTTATTGTTGCCATGCTTTTCGTAGACCAATAATAAATATTAACAGTGACATACAACTCTTCGCGGGACACTTATGCGAATGACGCGGACGGGTGCTCTATATGGCCTTCAAGCACTCCTGGAGTAAATATTACGGCGACGTTAAATATGACTCTTCATATTCCATTCCTGCAAATTAAATCATTTGTCCTCGCACTCTGGTAACTCAGTTTTGCGGTGACTGAAGGGGACGACGACCTCTTTTATAGCTACTGGTAGTTTGGTCGGGAAGTTGTGATCCTAATTCGGAAGACCAATATAGTTCCTGCATAATTAAAAAAAAATATGCAGGAAAAAGCGAGGCGTCCTTCAGCTTTGTTGCTCTATGTTTAACTTTTATTGGTAGTCTTTCAAAAATTGATGACGTCAGGAGAGAATAGTCATTAGCGCAATGCCGGGTTACGTGAGTGCCTCCATGCTACAGACAATTACACCACTATGCGCGGTTATTTTTACTTGCTGTAGTTAATGTCACTGTACCTGTAAAACACTGACCGCAACGAGAATTATTATGATAATTCCAATGCTAGGAAAAAGTGTCTTACTTTGGTAAATGTGCTCGCGCTCGGAAACTTGACCTATTACCACTCTTTTGAAAAATTTCAAAACACGGCAGGACATCGAACCTGGCGCTCCATTGCCTGCATTCACTCCTTAAAGACTGCGAGCCATGAACCTAGGCCAAAAGCAAACCTCTCGCCAAGCATAGTTTTTGTTGGCCTGTGCTACGCGCGCTACCTGTGTGTTTGTGCGTAAGCCAGTATACGTGGGCCCGTTTTTCATTTTGAGCCGGTGTCCGCAAATGCAACGCATATTCATATTCAGAAGTATTAAGCGGGAGCTAAGCACGCATTTGGATATAACGCATCAAGGCTACTGAACCGAGAGTAGATGTGTGTTGCTGCTCTTGTGTGTCAGTGTATCTCTATATATATGTCCCTAGGCATGTGTGCGCGCGCGCGTGTTTGTGTGTGTATGTGTGTGTGTGTGTACGCCTCTGTAAATGTATGTATGTATGTATGAGCACAGGGCTTTAAAAAATTGACTCTGGCTGCGCTGTCACGACAAACCGGAACAAACCGATGCCGATGTTCAGCCTTGTTTGTGTGAGATAGCGACAATAGAGCGCTTTCAAGGACGATGACAACAGCGGAGGACAGGGCTCAAGTTGTGTTCTCCTCTGTTGACATCGTCATTTGAATTGCTTTACAATGTCTTCATAGAACGAACCCTCAGCTGAATGTCATCAGTCACTGAAGCAGTTGACCGTATAAAGCCCGAACAATTACAGCTATGGCTTGATTAGCGAAATTAACGTGTTTCCTGTCCTAATATATCAATAATATCCCTTTTAAGTGCGAAACACTTCTTAGCGAACCTCTGGCACTTCGAGTGTTTATCTATCTATCTATCTATCTATCTATCTATCTATCTATCTATCTATCTATCTATCTATCTATCTATCTATCTATCTATCTATCTATCTATCTATCTATCTATCTATCTATCTATCTATCTATCTATCTATCTATCTATCTATCTATCTATCTATCTATCTATCTATCTATCTATCTATCTATCTATCTATCTATCTATCTATCTATCTATCTATCTATCTATCTATCTATCTATCTATCTATCTATCTATCTATCTATCTATCTATCTATCTATCTATCTATCTATCTATCTATCTATCTATCTATCTATCTATCTATCTATCTATCTATCTATCTATCTATCTATCTATCTATCTATCTATCTATCTATCTATCTATCTATCTATCTATCTATCTATCTATCTATCTATCTATCAGCCGCCTACGTCTTGGCGCTCTCATGATCGCCTCCTTAACTTGGTGTAGCCCAAAATTTGCATGGAAGGGTAAGAGGATTTCGCGAATATGACTGTCGGTTCATGACATGAATAATGTGAAAATCCTGTCCGGTACGTCGTCAAACCCTTTCTTCCACACACGTGTGGCACATACCTGTTTACCACTGGCCGCGATGTATGGGTATGAGCCACAGGTGACTGACAGTTTATATCTACCCAGGAACGGCGAGAATAGACATGGGTAATTTAAGTTCGAGAGCGTTAAAAAAACCGACATCGGCACCGTTGACCCGACGAATGGAAAGAACAAAAATTAGGGTACGAGCAGGAATCGAATCCAAGCATTCTGCGTGGAAATCAGGGATTCTACCACAGAGCCACGCTAGGTCTATAAACTGGTTTGGAAAAACAGCCTATACAGGCGCAATGGCGGTGAAACATCAATTGCGGTTGTGATTCCGGCTATCTAATTTTACAAGAAAGCGATAAACACTACATATGCACTCCTACGATACAGGCGTCATATCAGATTACCGTCTGTGGTTTCAGTGTTGGCTCCGCTTTTATAGCAGTCTAATAAACATTTTCTATGTATGTCTATGATTGAGCAAGCTGTATTGAAGCGTTGCTCGACCCCGGAGGAAGATATTAACTAAAGTTACGTATGATATTCACATGATTGCACCACAAAGTGCACTTAGTTTCGATAATACTGACGTATGTACTCTAACGTGAGGGCTGACATTGCGTTGCACCAGAAGTTACCCTTTAAACGCCAATGTTGTCGACGTGCATCGTAAGCCGACACTATGCACGCAGCTGCTGCTCTTACAAAAACACGTCGATCCACCTCGTAACGCTTGGCTCAAAGCGATAATATACAACGTAGAAGTACTGGCTGACTGCTTCTCATGAAACCGATTCCCACAACGCGTGGGACCTGCCGAATGACTTGTTTGGTGCCGCTTACAAGAAAGGCGTTTCTTTTTCGAAACTATATGCTCAAATATAAACCGTTAATTGCATGCGTCCTGATGAACCCGTTGTGGTACGAGGCCACTGAGGCGATTGTTCACTTCTCTTGTTTCGGCAATGTATATAGACGTCACGTACCAATGCAACTTACAGCTTAGTGGTTCCATTAACTTGCACATTTATGACCGGCCCTTTTAAATAGTTGTCGATGCGTCTATTTATACACTGGGATTAATGCGAGGATTTGACCAGCGCTTTCTCATACTATTTGCGTTTTATATTCAAGTTATTATGCAGCTTCAAACGCTAACATAGCTTAAATTGTAAATCAAAAGCCAGTGTATGTGTAAGGCATAGCTACATGTTTAGTGACCCTGAAATATGTATACTGTTCTGAATGAAAGCTAATATTACCAGCTTACCTTCACTCATCGAACGCATACCGAAGTTCTTTGTTATTTTTACTGGGGTGATTACTTCCGCGCTAAATTTATGTCGGTTGTTGAAATCGGAATGCAGACCTTGCGCTCCACTGCCGGACTTCACGTTTAGAAGCTTATGAAAATCGATAGCTTAATTACTGTAGCGTTATGCTTCCTGCACAATTATGCGATGGAGCAAGAAGTTATTTACACTGAGACAATAAAAACCGTCAAAAAAACCTGTCAAAGTTCTCAGTGACGACTTGATACCAGAAGTGACAGTACCCAAGAAGTGCCATGCATACGCAGTAACTATCATAAACGTCTCGCCATAGCTGCGTTCATCTGATTTATTTGCATGCACTCATAGCATACTTATCTTTTTCTTGGTAAATTCAAAGCCGCTGCTCCTTCCCTTACAGGTTTTAACGTTATTACTTTCACTCCGTCCTGTCTTCCCGCCATGCACCCGCCCTCTTCACATCCGGGGCTACGTGCATTCGAACGGAACGTGGCGCTAAGCCCTCCCTGTGACCGCGGGAGGATTTGCGGTCGTCGAGAGCGGCGCTCGCCCGCTCTGCATATGACTGGAGTCTTCACGGTCTAACGGTCGCGGTTGTCGCTCGAATGGTCTGTACAAAAACGCTCGACGTAGGCCTCTTCTTCTGTGTCAGCGAGCTAAGATGAATATATATATATAAAAACTAATGCATCGCTTGCGACCAGAGCTGCAGTCTTGCGAGGCACCGAACTGGAAACCCCGGAGGAAAGGCTAGTTAGTGGCGCGCGCTCTCGCGGTGGGGATGATTGGCAGTCACTGCGCATCGTCGCGCTTCGAAAACCGCTCCCCACAGCCTCCCTCATATAACTCCGGCTGTACCCCAAAGCATTGCACTATGTGTACATACAAGTGATGTTCGCCATTATTTCATGATAAATGTTCATCCCGGAGCTCTCGCTGAGTGGCTCACCGTCATCCTTCCATCTCCTGACTATTTTCCAAACTTCCCACTCTCTTCCTAAAATTCCCTCACAACAAGACCAATTGGCTAAGCCATTTCGAACCCTCGCGCCTTGAATACTGCGTGTTCACGTCTGCACGCGAAGCCCCTATCTGTAGGTGTGAGATGTCGCGTTTCTCATTGTTGCTTTATTTGCCATAGTTGGTTCTTGTGCACGATGCGGTTGCACGCTCCCACTGTTATGTGGCTGTTTTCTGAGCGACAAGCGGCGGTATCTATTTCTAGGAATATTTGCACGGGTCTCTTTTACTTTACATGTGGCTACTCATTCGCCATCCTTGGCCATGAGCAATCTGAATCACACATTCCAGTCTCCATGCACTCTCGTTTGCTTGCTTGAGCTCAGTGTCCTACGTTTTCATTGCCATACCGCTATTTTTAATAGCAGTGCTCTGAGATGTTTCACTGACAGAGTGACACTCTTCATAACGCTCAATAGTTTGTGCATCTCACAATGATAAAACGAAAAGCATTCCTCAATTCTTTTAAACAAATCTAAACCAGTTCCACCCCAAGGGAAAGTACGAACTGCGGAGCATTGATTCGTCCGTGTTTCCCTTGTGTTTATGTTGTGCTGTTCTTTTTGTGTGTTTACGTGATATTTCCATCATTTTCTGGTCTTTTCTTGTGATTATCTGATTTGTTTCGCGAATATCTATTTTGTGTTGCATGGTCTTCTTTCTACTATTTTCTACGGTTTGGTGCGCCTAGCGCGGTGTGTTAAACTTCCGACGCTGGTGTTTCGCATTCGCTTCGCTGGCTCAGACAGAGGAATTAGCCCTTCGGCGACGCTGGCGTTCACGGGTAAGCGCGCGTGTTCAGCCTGTTCGGCTTATATGTATCAAACGTAGGACCTGCATGAAGCCAACGCGGGACATGAGATTACGACAGGGCGGTCCCTTAAACTGCTCCACAGTTAAAAGCATGAAGCTGTTCATTATCAGTTCAGCCGATGTACTCCGTTATGTGCCACACCTGCTTAACCACCTATTGAAAAAGCAGCCACGTGCACTTTATAGTTTAGGGCGCCTAAAGTCAGAACCCGCTCATGCAGTTGCCTCCTTGTCGGCGGCTGATCTAATAAAATAGCAGCAGCACCATTATAATGTTTCATATGTAAACTTCAAAGTGGTATAATATCCAAACTTCATCGCCCCCATTCCTGAATTCCATTTCTTATTAGTATAATTCTGGACTCTGTTAGAAAGCGCACATTCCTTTAAACTGAATCGTCCATGTGGCAGTGGAAGGAATATAATGAACGGAACACGCTACGTGAGAGTAAATACAGATGTGCATGACAATAACGTTGTACTAGTAACGCTTGACCAAAAGGACTGGAATGCTGAAGGAAAGGTGCCTCCCTGACTAGTAATCCGCTGGTTGCAGCAGAGCCATTTTGCTCGTTATTCCCATGACGAGGTAAGGCCTCGAGATCGTTTGGGCCTTAATTTTGTTTTTCCCGTTGCCCTTTGAAAGTAACTGGTGGTGCCTGACTAAGAAATTTGAGTAAGCTCGCCAGTTGAACAACGGCCCCGGTTGTACAGAAAATGCTTATTTGGTGAGTACTTATTGTACAAAAAAAGTTCTGTAACTGCTCGGGGAAAACACGGGCAACGTGTTGTAATGGGTCGACTGTGTTTTTAATGAACGTGCCACTTGGTGTGTGACTTTATGTGGGCAGCATCACGGCAGTGCTGACAGCTTTAGGAGCGTGCTAGCCTCTTTGTAAACGGAAAGCCTCTACTAAGTTGTGGCGTTAGCTGAAGAACGCTGCCAAAACGTTTGCACTTGCTTCAACTTACAGTTGCTATCGCATTTGATATTTCACATTTGACTGCTTCGGAATGTGTGAGGAACTTTGTCATCTTTTTTACACATGTGGCCGTAGTCTGATACTGATTATCGCTACAGCGGTATACGTAGGCGGGTCGGCCCTTTCAATGAACAAAGGGCTTTCATTGACAACACGATCGTCAAATGAATTTACTTGACATCAAACAAATATTGTGCCTGTCCATGGTTTCTGGCTTCCAGCTTATTGCCCGATTTATGATAACAGTATAGATCTTCCACTTCTTCCGAACCAGCGCAAGTTTCCGCACTAAAGCCCACTTTAACTGTAACCTCACGAACCAAGATTACTGTGCTAGGCTTCATTTTTATTGTTTATGTTTTAAAATGAATAAGAAATTCGGCCGCGTTCCTTATTAATGGAAAGGCGAGCGCAGTCATGTCTAGTTTGATCCTTGCGATAAACATTCTCTCGTGCTTTATTTTTCTGAACGGTAATCGCAAGCATTTATTTAGCGCCTGTATTAATGACGCTGCAGTAGACGAAGCCAGCTGTACAATAGTTGATTGCGGCCTATTTGTTGGCAGGTAAGGTTGAGTTGTGTACCAGCCGATTCTTCCTTAGTCCGGCGGTCGCCCGGCACTTCATCCCGGAAATCTCTGGCAGGTGCCCGACTTGTCAGGTCCTCGCCGACACCTTTGACGTCGTGGCTTCGTGTCCTGCAACTCCACCTTCTTCCTCATTCCCCTTCCCCATGGGAGGAGTACCTGCTCGGCTGCTCTACCTTGGATTCGCAACGCTCCTTGGTGGCGCGCGCCCGGGCAGCGGCCATCTCCAATGGCGTCCCGGACTAGGGACTGCCACTCAGGCACACAGCAGCTCTCTTGTGACTTTCTTGAACAAAATCTTTACCATAACCACCACCTCCGATTCATTTGGGATTCAAACAAGGAGATTAGAAGGCCTACGCACAAATAAAACGTTTCGATTATTGACCTTTTTTTCAACATTCACAATGTTCCTTAACGTGCTTCTCTATAGCCGCTGGAAGCAGCTTGGTTATGCCGCACCGAAGGTGATTGTAAACGATTTCTCATCTATTCTTCCTTATTAATTTCGTCAGCATTACAAAACCTATGCATTCATTCCTTTCCTCATCTACGTTACGGAGGCTGTCTGTTGAAACTATTTTCCCTCAGTCGAGTGCATTTGGAAACTCGCTTGCAAAGCCTCGTGCAATCAATCTTTCTTGAAAACAGCGGTTACACTTTTGCAGGTCTATTGCAGAGGCCGAGGACTCACTGTTAAGATTTCGGAGAGATTCATTAGAAGTTCAGGCTTTCAAATTTTTTTATTAAGGTAGTGTGAAAACTTTGTACTGCGTCATTGCGTATGTAAGTATGTATTTAGCAATACAGGTATGCTACAGTAAATCCATAGATTATATGGCCTAAGGACAGTGAAAAGCAGGATAACTTGAATAAAGTAAGCTTATTTTATTTCTCATAACTTCAAGTACCAGCGTGCACTATTTTCGGTCTAATCTGCGGTGTTCTTTCTATCTCGCAATGCTACCCGAATAGGTTTTAGTAACGTGACTTGCTGCGTGGTCCTTAACCTTCTCTTCAGACCTGTGCTATCGACAAGGCAATATCACACAGAAGTCGGTGCAAGCGCTAGTGCACTTTCTGCGTTGCACCGGCCTATCTTAACGACTCTGGCTGGAACGCCTTGGCTGCGTGCGTGCGTGCGCACGTGCGCGCGCGCGCGCGTGTGTGTGTGTGTGCGTGTGTTTTTTATATAACTTTATATCTCCCTCTGTCCTATTTCCAACCCCTATTTCGCCAGCCATGGGCAGGGTAGCGCACTGGTTACTAGTACCAGGCCCCTGTCAATCCCTCACTCTCTCTTTCTCTCGCTTTCTCTTGAGGGAACTTAAGATAACTAAAAATTTAAAATACCGTCTAACGTCGTTCAGTTCCCATTGACAACATAGAATTGGTAACTTCAGGATAATGGTATTTATTAGGACACCACAACAGTGTAAGATGACACCTGAATGATTTAAACAAAGATATTTTGCAGCAAGTGTGACCATCTCTTGTTTTTTTTTTTCTTCTTGTTTTTTTTTGTTATTGTGTTCGTTTATTTGAACAGAGAATACGATAGTCTGACCTGCGAAAATATGTACATTCAGTGGCGTAAAACCAGTTTAGTACTGTAAGACATATTGCAGTACTAAACCCAGTAACGCATAGCTCAACCGCGCAAGCGTCGCGCCCAAACTTGAGCTTGGGTTCCCTATGCAGCAAATCAAGCGTAAAGAAAGATTTTCAAAGACACTCGTCTAGACAGACTATGGAGCATATAAAAATATAAGCGAGAAGAAGCATAAGAGGCGACGGATGGCTTCGACGAAGCTTTGTGGTTGGCCGAGCTAACACTTTCTGTTAATAAACAACTGGAAAGGTAAGCACGAGATTGGGAGGAAAGAAATTATTTGTTTTTCTGGAAAACCGGCTATAAGTTGGAGACTCCCATCGGCAATCTCTGGGTAGCAATGATTGCAAGAAATCGTTAGGACAGCGCCTCATTCAGAACTTTTCCTCGTCGGAACTGTAACGCAAAGCAGTGGGACTGCTGGAGATATGAAATGATAAAGCAAAGAAGCAATGTCTCTAGGCAAGCGAAATGCACCGACACAATTGAAAGCTCATTAGGGGAGGGACTCGATTTTATCTTCTCTTGCAGATTCTACTCTTGCTTGCACACTTTTCCTGGTGAGACATAAGCACTTGTTTTTTTTTCCTTTCAAATATATGACAATCTTCGACAAGACGAGTTCGTGCTTTCAGTATGTATGATTGTATGGAAACTGGTGTTCTTGGTAGCCCCTGTCACATTCTATGCACACGAGTAAATGGTACTTATTGGTAAATTCGCAAGTTTCATTTGCATGCAGTGTGAGGCTTCGTATAAGTAAGATAACACTTTGGAACAGTCACATCTAGAGCACAAAGCTTTAGAAGCTCGTTATTTTCAGAAGGGGGGGGGGGGTCAATCACTTACCCCCCCCCCCCCCCCCCTCTGGCTACGTCAATGAGGAGGCGTAGCAAAACACAATAAGCGAAGTGGCATTCAGCTCAATTTGTCCAGCGCAACCTATGTCTAAAAGTAGAGAACAGAAAAGCATATGAACATCGCATAGCCTTAACGGAAGGATTTCAGCAAACGGGTCGAACATCAATTGCGCCCGCAGACCCATGCATGCACACACATACACACGCACGCACACGCATCGTACCTGCTCAGGCGCTTGTGCATATATGGACGCAGCTGCTGTTAGAATAGTATGACGTCATCAATACTCAGCTATAAAAGGCCCTATGAGTAAATGCAAACGATCACGACTAAAGCTCACACTCAATGGCAGAGCTAGTACACATAAACAGTTCACAAAGCACTCCTACTGAGAAAAGAGCGCCTGTCTTCACCGGCTGTGAGGTGCGAGCTGGAGGCTCTCGTGTGGAGAGAAGCCTGGCGCTCTCGCGCTTTCTGTCTTCCTTATTCCTGGCACAGATAGTCAAGTAAAAGAAAAAATAGCGGAAGCGTTGGCACTCGGGCGTACCGTAACTTCCTTCCCGAAGCTCTACTTTAATTACAGCGCAGTCGTTATTGCAACCAGGACGACCTTCCGCAGTCTAGGCTCAACAGCTCGGAAAAGCTTCACCTTGTCGTCGCTATATAGGGGCCTGCGAGGAAGAGCTTGGTGTGGTGTCGGTACAAGCGAGGCCGTCAACCATGCGAACGGAGGCGGTGTCCCGAAGACTAACACGCTTTTGCTTTCGGTGCAGGTGATAGTAGCGGAGAAGTGCAAACAGTGCCGAAAGTAAAGTGTAAAAAAAGGAGCTCTTGAGGCTCAAGGACGAGAATCCCTTGCTGAGGAGCAGATGGGAAAAAGAGAAGCCATGGCAGTTGCGAAGACAGCCTGCTTGCAAGGCAAGATGTATATTGCTACCCTGTATTACAATTATGGTTGAAGGAAGGAACAGCTTTGTCTGCCTTGAAAATCTGAAGTGTCATCTACAATGACAACATTTCTGATGTATTTGCGGCGTGACTTCTACGTCAACCGAAGCTGGCGCCTCACGTTCACAACTTGTGGTCAAAATTCGTTCTTTTAAAATTGCGTTAGGCCGACGCTACATGAGACCGAATAGAGCAGCCTCTTTTTAGCACGTGTACCGGTGTTCGTTCTTATACATATGACTGTAAAAATTGAAGTTGAGTTTTCAAACCGCCTTCGCATTGGTGTATCTCGCAAAACGCTGCTCCTAAACAGCTTCATTATCGCTTCTGTCATCAGCGGTCATTTTAATGCGAATGCCGTACAGTAGATATCGTGAGCTTCTGCTTCTGACGACGCTCTTTGTAAAGCGATCTTTTTGAGCCACCGTGACACACCTTGAATGAAGTGGACGAACGAGGGGGGATAGATCAAGTGCACGTTTCTTTTACAGCGAAAGCTGTTATCGGATCACAAAGGTGGTGGGCCAGTTGTCCGCCGCCGCCGGTGTCCGTAACCGCTATCGCGCGAAATTAGAAACAACGAAATAAATAAAAAGAATATCCAGGATAGGACGGGATTTGAACCCGGGCCCTCTGCCTGGCAATCGAGTATTCTACCACAAAGTCACACTGGTGCTCGAAATTCCCTTGCAAAAATATCCTATACAGGCGTCATGTAGGGCAAGGGATCGCGTTAACATGTGTAATATAGTCTGGCAGAAGGGCAAAATGACAATTAGGCGTCACACAATGCTATTTGCCCAAAGTGCTCAACTATAATTGTTCATCGTCATCAGCCACATACATGCCACACGTAGGGACCGAACCTACAACCTTGGGATAACGCGTCCGATGCTCTACCAGTTCAGCTACAGCGGCGGTCGCTTGACTGAAGTGGAACCTATTTAAAGTAAACATTTTGAGATCCTTCTGCTCAAGAACGTGGTGAATTTTTTAGCGAGCGATCATGCTTTTTTAAAGGGCATACGACATTTTTTTGGGATATCATTTATTTTGGGGCTACACTGCCAGCTTTGTGACAGCCGTTTGTTGCAGTAATTGAGGTCATAGCTCTGAAATGAAAGGGATAGAAAAGGTGAGAAGAAGAGCTCTAACGTTCGTCAACGTATTCTAGAACCTTTCAAAGAAAACAATTCTTATGCCAAAAAAGCAGTTACTCAGAGCTGTGTGACTAGGCAGCCTGCAAGCATGTTCCGTTTTGTCTAAGAGAGAAAGCAGTAATCTAAATGTGGCCAAAACATGTACGATCACCTACAGGCTTAAGGAAGACGCATTATAATATAGGAAATGAAAAAAAAAAGCGGAGTGGTTGCTGTGTTCGGGAAGAACGAAAGGCAAGCTGCCTTCAGGACGAGATGAGAACAGAAAGCAGCATATACCGTGGTCAAATCGCAACATATGCCTCTGCCGCCATGGACTAACCATACCGCTTTCTTTTCTCTCCATCATCAATAGCCATGTGAAAAAACAAAAGGCATCTTACTCTGTCTCTGAGGGAAAACGCGATAGGTAAAGTACCTGGCATACCAGCGTCTGACTGGCCATCTGGAATTCTTTATATGTATATTCGTTAGAAAGCATTCCGTAAGAACGTCTTCCATGGGCGTCCATTGGAGTGACTGTCTTTTCATACACTAATCTTATATGATGTGCAGGGTCGTCGACATCTACGGTGAACACCTCATTAGTACTTAAGACCTCATGGAAGCTGTTGTCTAATACATTACTCATAAAGTTATTATTTTAAGTAGAAGCACTTTAGGGGTCCCGGCTGTCGTATGCTCTCGGATGCTGTCATCGTGTCCTGTCGTGATCCAAGTATAACATATCGAAGTACAGTAAAGTATTGAAACAGGGCGGGAAAGCCAAGTGGTGTGAAGAGGAGCAATATGAGGGCGAGGAGGAGGGTAATGATGAAGGGAGAGTGTAAAGCGTAGCATAGCCATGTATGGTGTCACACAGACACCATGATCAGACGACACCATGATCACCATGATCGACACCATGATCAGGCGTCATATACCGGGCAATTTCCTCGTGAAGTGCAATAAATGTTCCAGTTTTAGCAGCTTAGATGCCAAAGAGGTGTTCACGATAGATGTGGTCGACCCTGTACATATGGCTCATCAGAAGCTATACAACACATTTAAGTGTCCCACGTGCACACGTGCGTTAAGACGCTTCTCGCCTTTTCCAGTGTCGTCGAGTGGCCATTCATTCGTATGTGGATGCAAATAAGTACTTAAAAAAACACCTCCTCAACGACAATGCTATACACATTGGTTATGACAAACATCGATAGATAATCTCTGCTGTATTTTTTTACATTTTTAGTTCAAAGATATTTCATAATGCCAATCAATAGCACAATAAGCGACGTTCGCACAATACCTTTTCACCATCCGATGTGATTTGCGATGGTACTGATAAGCGCTACACATCGCCGATGAACACGATTCCTGATCTTTCTTCCCGAGTTCCAAATAGCTGCATTGTTTCATCTTTTTATTCAGCGTTCATGTGACTGTTGTAGAGGTGTGTAGAAACAGTTCATTTCCTCTTCATTGGCATTAACGGCCAGCCCAGCTTGTACAGTGCACGTCGACCCAACGGTCGCATAATCTAACTTCAGTAGGTCGAGGCCCGCTGATTCTGCTGTCACCGTTAGTTGCGTGAATTCCCCAATGAGACGGCGTTCAGGGAGTGCCGCTTTAATTCAGGCCCTGTATTGCAGCGGTGATATGTGTTCGCGTAGTATTAACCATCAGATGGAATTTGTACGCTCGGTTCTCAGCGGCCGGGTGCGTAAATTACTGCTCTGCATTTGCTGTCAAAGAACGCGGGAAATGGGAATATCTAAAAAAAAGTGCAATCTGTTAACAAAATCAGTATTCCGAAAAAAGCTCCTTTCTACACCACAAAAGTTGACTCGCGCCTAACAATGTGCTTTGCTCTTGGCAATTTTTCTCTCTTTCCTTTCATTGGTGATCGTGTAGAATGACCATTAACGAATAAATATTTATTAAAAGCCAATTTACGCTTGACATTCATCGCACACTGTAGCGTTAATGCATAAATGGTAAGAGTGAATGTGAAAGTCTGGAAAGAAATAGCAGTATACAGACGCCGGCAAAAAATCTTTTTTTTTCTATAAAAGAGCCTCTCTCTCTTTCTCTCAAAAGAAATGTGTCTACAAGGAATAAAATTTGCACGGTCCCCTATGCATTCGCCTAGGAGGACTAGACAGCGAAGGCCTCCTTCCTCGTTTTTCTCTCAGATTGTGTTGCTCCCCCTTCCCCTCCGACCTTAAGTTTTCTGCACATCACGGGGCGTTTCACTGCCTTCGATATCGCCCATATATGACCATGCGACGATGTTATGTGATGACGTCACAAATGACGTCACCATGACGTCGTTTGGGATCACGTGACTTTTTGAAGCGTTCGTGTTCACGACGACGTGGTCGATGGTCACTTTTCACGATTGATGGGGCACCTAAGGCTTTCGCCTTAATATATCCGCAGCTATTAGACAAACACTCTTTTACAGACATCTTACGCGGTTAATTTCCAATGTTTGGCTGCCCCTCTATTTCTGATCCGGAACAAAACATCGCTATAACAATGCAGGGCTATATTATTGAAACTAAGTGTGCATATTATTGGAAGTGCGCTCTGGGTGTTGCCAAATGAAACTCGCGGAAACTCAGTTGATCTCTCGGAACATAGCCTTTTTTGGAAATTAAACCTCTTGAGTCAGGATTATGTATCGCTGTCAGGGAAAGGATAGTAAGGGCAGGGATGTTAGGGAGATACGCATCCGGCTCGCTATATTCCGTGTGCAGTCAGGAGGATTGGGGTGTGAATGACACGAGAGGATAGAAACCCTATCATGCTTACCAGTTTTTTTTTTCTTTCACAAGTTTAATACACGTTAGTTCACGGCCCTAGATTAAGTCTCGAAAGTGCTACCACTCGACGACGCGTTCCCCAAAATGCGCCTTCCCCAATTTCGCAATTTTGCACGAACAAAAGCTAGTAAACGCTACTCAACTTCATACAGTCGCCTTTCTTCGACAAGCATTCGGCAGATTCCGATAGCATTCGGCAGACAAGCATACGGAAATTGTACGTAGCTCTCCGCTGTATTCGCTGTGAACAAGTAGGCAATGAGACGTGTGGTGCACTGTGAAGGAGCCCACCGGGCATAATCGATTGCAGAGACTGCAGAGGCGTCGAAGGAGAAGGAGCCATCACAGGCCATTAGTCATCCCGAGTGTCAGGCACAGCACTGAAGGAACCTTGAGAAATATATATATATATATATATATATATAGAAACCTATTAGAGTGGGAAGGCTCGAGAGCACGTTTCGCGATATCGCGGCTTCCAAGCCGCGCGATTATGAATGCCGAAGTAGCCGCCCTGTTGCACCTGGAAACGTTTGCCGCCTTGTCGCCTTTCACTATTGGTGCTCGAAGATAACGAAGGAAGTAGCAAGCCCCCATAAAAAATGTTTCGTTCTCTTTATATTCGTGTACTGTAGCGGTCACTTCCTGCACAATACATACGGCGAACGACGTGAACAAAACTAAACCTTAACATGTGTGTTTTACAGCGAAAGCTGTTATGAGGTCATTTCACCGGCCGTTTTTGGCGCCGTAGTTGTCCGCCGCCGCCGGTGTCCGTAACCAGTATCGCTCGAAATAAGAAAAAAAAAAAACTAAATAAGAAAAAAATTCCAGGATGGAACGAGGTTCGAACCTGGGCCCTCTGCGTGGGAGCCCAGTATTCAACCTCTGAGCCATGCCAGTGCTTGAAGCTGCTTTGCAAAAAGGTCCTATACAGGCTTCATGTCGGGAAGGAACCACATTAGCATATGCAATATAGCGTGGTAGAAGAGTAAAATAAGCAGCAAGCGTCGCACAATGCGAATTATGTAACCAGGCGTCACACAATGCGAATTGTGCAACGAGTAGGTTGTTGAATGCTTCCAACCCATTACAAAAGGCTCTGCCATAATTCTTCGTCGTCATCAGGCACAGCATCAACAAAGTGCGCATAATGCCTTACATGTGTTTAGCAGGTAACCACGGCTCTCCGTAGAATGATGAAAAATTGCACAGTGCCTGCTGCCCTACTTCTCAAAACCTACAATGATTTATAGCGTAGTGGGTTCCTCGCAAGTGCACTTGTATTGGTTGCCAAGAAAGCCCATAAGCGCATGATCCATTTCCTCTGGGTCTCAGTAAAATTACAATGATTTAAAGCGTAGTGGGTTCCTCGCAAGTGCACTTGTATTGGTTGCCGAGGAAGCCCATAAGCGCATGATCCATTTCCTCGGGGTCTCAGTAGTTCTCCCCCCCCCCGTCTCTCTCCCACGTCAACGTATGTTATGCAGCATGACGGGAGAGGGAAATAGCGACCGGGCGTCACCCAATGCACATTGCATAACTGGTGGGCCGTTTAAAGCTTCCAACCCATTATAAAGGGCTGAGCCATAATTCTTCATCGTCATCAGTCGTCGCGTCAACAAAGTGCACATAATGCCTTAGAGACGTGTAGCTGGGGCATGGCTTCTCCGCAGAATGACGAATAATGGCTTAGTACGTGCTTCCCAACTTCACAAAAATTGTGATTTATGGCGTAGTGGGTACCTTTCTGGTGACTTGTATTGTAGCCCCAAGAGAGCTTACAACGGGCTCTAGAAACGCCGCTCTTCCAGCTTACGCTGTGACTGTGCTGTGGTTTCAGCGCAGGCCTGGCGTTTTTTTTTGCCCGCTTCACCAGCACCGTGATGACTTGTCCAGCAGCTTTTCCATTGTGCCGTGCGCTCTCTGCACAAGACACCCACATTGAAGGGCACCTCGCTTCACTCACAATCTTGCTTCAAGAGAGAGATAAAAGGTTTATTATGGCAGAAAAGCTGAGAGGTCGGCCTGAATCAATGTTCTGGCCTGCTACTCAGCATTAGGAAAGGGGAGAGTGGTGTATAGACAGGGGAGAGAAGATGCGGATGATGATGATGGAGAAAAGTGGCGACGAAGTAAGTCCTTGAATGTCCAAAAACTATTTACAGTCTCTCGTCTAGCTCTGTATCGCGCAAAAACATGTTCAGCGCTTTCAGAATATCGCGCTGATGACATGGTGGTCCCAACAGAACTTTTTCTGAAACTTGTTGCTTCGATGGCAACAAGACGGCCGCCATTGAATTTCTTTGCGTGAGGTATCGTGGGCAGACGCACAGGAGGTGTTCGATAGTCTCAGGAGTGCCACACATCTCGCAACTGGGACTGTCGGCACGGCCGATAAGGTGTAGATAACGGCGAGTGAATGCCACACCTAGTCGTAGTCGGTGAAATAAGCTTGTAATACACCTTTTCATGGTTGGTGGGATTCTAACACTCATATTTGGGTCAAGTTCGTGAAGCCGGCAGTGACGATGGCTTGGAAAAGACCAATATGCTGCTGTAGTCTCACTCAGGAGCACGGTGTAAGAATATTCAGGTGTTGACACTGCGCGCGCCTAAGCGGCCAGAAAATGTTCGGTCGTCGGTCCGTTGAGCGGTGCGCCATCTAATGGCTTGAGGCGGAGATGCGCCCGCGAGTAGCCGAATCACGGTTGTGCTGCTTCATCGCCGCCGCGCTCGCCGTGCCCTCTCCTGTTGCTCTCTCGATTTCGCCCCTCAACGCCGCTTGGCGGATGCACATTATCCAGCAAAATGGCACAAAAAAATGCACGTTATCAGCAGCATGCGCGTTGCTATGGAGACGACTGCCCCGCTTTTCGTAGCGCCCTCTGCAAGTCATCTGATAACAACCCGAACATTATCTGGACGCGCGCGGATTGCGGTTTCCCATGCGCTGGGGGAAGAGTGTCATCACCTGAGTATATTCTTACACCGTGCTCAGGAGTGTGTACACTACGGTGTCAGTATCCGGTCGGGAAAAGGGGATAGCTAGTACTCTGGCGTTATCATGGGCCATCTTTGCCTCCGCATCGGCTTGCTCATTGCCCTGCAGACCGCAGTGGCCTGGAACCCACTGACACATGATACGATGGCCAGTTTTCAGGGCGACATTGTGTCATTCGGCCACTTCGTGAGCAAGTATGTAATAAGGCCCTCGTTTAAGTGCTGAATCTATCACTTGGAGTGCTGATTTACAGTCACAAAATATAGTCCATTGGTGAGGAGGTTGCGTCAATATGTAGGGAATTACCTCGCGGATGGCTACAATCTCTGCCGCTGTCGATGTTGTTCGGTGGTCCAGACGGAAGCGTTCACTGGTCTTCAAACTTGGTATAACGAATGCCGCTGTTGACGCAGTGGGTAACACAGACCCGTCAGTAAAAACACGCACAGAATTGGCATATTCTTTGGATATATATGATAACGTTAATTGTTTGAGGCCACATAAAGGTATGCCCGACTTTTTACCCACTCCTGGAATGGACAGGCGCACTGTAGGTCTTGACAAAATCCATGCTGGTATTTCTGCAACTTTTGCGGGAGCGAAGCCTGAGGGAATGATGTTCTCATGGCGTGAGATGATTTCTGCAAAAGTGCTGTCCGGTCGGTGGGTGTGGATTGTTGCCAGAGGATGACGTTCATGCCGCGTCAATAGTCGGAGATAAACTCTTCACGGTTCGCATGAAAGATAACTATCCATGGTAGTTATGCGTGCTTCCGCAATAACGCCTAATGTTGAAGTACGTCGCGGTACGCGAAGACGTGTCCTCAATGCCTGAGCTTGCAAAATTTCTAATGTACGCAGGCAGGACGGGCGTAGGTTGGTCATAACAGGTAAGTTGTATCGTAGGTAGCTTAGGAAAAGTACCTCATACAGCTGAAGCAACGACCTCTCTGGTGGGCTCCATTTCGTACCTGCTATATATCTAAGCATGTGTATGAAGCTGCTTAGCTTGGATCTAAGCATCGACATGTGCTTCGACCAGGACAAGTTTCGGTCAATCATCACTCCTAAGAATCGATGATGTATTACCTATGGTACGGAAGTGCCATCAATTATGATTTGGTAACGATGCATCGTTTTGCGTGTAAATGCTAGGGCCGCACACTTCACTGTCGCCAATTGTAGACCTCGCGAAACCAAATATTTAGAGGTGACCGACACCTCACGTTGTGGTCTTGCCCGAAGCTGTGGTCGTGAAACACCGGAAGCCCATATACAGATGTCGTCAGCGTACAAGCTCCTCCTGGCTGTGTCTGGCACTACATCGGCGAGTCCTATCTCAAAGCTGCGCTCGTCGCTTTCGGCGTAATTTGTCTGACCGTGGAGAGCACGATGGAGCGTCGCAGTAATATGTAGAGTCGCCGCCGTGCGAGCCGCAGCAACAGGTCCTTGTTTATGCAAATGAGGGACAAGGATGTACTTGTCTGTTCTGACGTAATGGAAGAGACCAATTAGCATCGGTGGCTAGAGGGGCGCTGGGCTCAGCTGATGTCCCTGCGTATGCCTAAATTTTATGTATTTGCTACCTAACGACATCTTTTCGCATCATCTTCCAGCCGATGTGAAAGGCCGGGTTCATCCGAAACTGCTTGAGCAGAGTGGATGTGCACACAGCTCGGAATCATCCCTCATAATTTCTACGTTATAACGGATAAAAAGGAGCGAAAGAAAATGATGCCGTAATTTGGGCGAATCGTTTCGGTGCGAGGCATTGCGCGAATCGTTGTAGCACGACACAGTGACGCGTGTCTAGCTGATGGGACGCACGCATTCGTGGCGAAATCGGGCACTGACAGACGGTGTAAAAGTTCTCGCCTTACTTTTTTAGGTTTCCTCTATTAGGCGATGTGCAAAGACTTATGCTGACAGCTCTCTATCGGGTCGAGGAACGGCTATCTCACGTGGTAGCGAAAGTTAGTCGATTCTGAAGCTAGGGAAATACCAAAGTTTACTTCAGTTGTGAGAAAGCAGCCAAGTAAATGCACCAACCATCAAGCCCCCCCCCCAAAAAGTGAGCATACAGTCTTGCTTCATTATAGGGATTGTGCCCTTTATCATCCGTTTATGCTCTAATGGGGATGTTTAAATGCGGTGCGTTGTTTTATTGCGTTGCCACGAAGAAACAGTAGCAACCAGTGCATCTTATCTACTCTAGACGAACTTGTTCCTGGGCGAGTTGGTTCCTAAGTTTGCTAAACATCTTATTTTTGGCTGAATGCTTGAAAGACGAAGATATGACAGAGAAAGATACAGATGAGCACCAAACTGCCAACTGTTTATTTGCAGCAAAGGCCGCAAACCAAGAAAACTGCCGAGCATGCGGAGATGCGTGAAACAGAATCGCTTCTTTCACGCAGATGCGTGAAAATATTAGAAGCGTTTAACATTAGAGGGAAAGGGTCCGCCTGACACATGAATTGTGCTATATGGATCTGAGCTATCCTTTTTTATAGGAGTGTGCGAATATTCGTGAATTTCGAACGAATCGAATAGCATTCTATTGGATTTGCCACTGGAATCGAATAGTACATATTCGAAATGCCGATTATTTTTCGAATAGTTTTCGAGTAATCAGCACCGACAGGAGAACTCCGGCTTAGATTCGAGTACAGTGATTAAGTTTTTTTTCTGGCCTTGTGAATTTCGGAGGTCAGCCTACAATCGAGGGCGGCCTAGATTCGAGTAAATATGGTATAACCGTTTCCTTATATCTTTAGCTGTGTTCGTGGTGTTCGCTTCAAACTTTTTAGTCGTTATATCTCTATTTTATTTAGAAGCAGGTGACCAAGTGTTACCTTTATTACTGTAGTCACCACTGTATTTCAACCTGCAGTTGCAAAATATGGGAGGTTAGGCGGGCTCAGTTTCCCCCCATTAACGTTTACACTTTTGCATGTTACCATGGTAACACAGACGTCTCAAGAAGCGAAGGGTATGTTCGCTTGCAATCCGGAGAAGTATGGCGCTAGCGCAGGTCGCAAATATCTGCGGCTGTTATGAAATCCGGCAACCTTGAAGAAATATGTTCGTCGCAATCGCGCATGGGAAGATTTGTCACCGTTGAGCCTCTTGAGAAGCGACCGCAATCCTCCTTGAGGCTTCCCGCACTACTTCGTGCCAGCGAATTTTACATGCAGATTGAACAGTTCTACGCCCACGGCTTTTCGCAACGGAAAGAAGCCATATGTTTACTCCTCGATGTGGCAGAGCACAATGCTCTCAAGAAAGAGGACACATCCAGCATTTCGCCGGCCTGGCATTCAGGCCACGCTTGCTTACGTTATTGAATGACGTAAGCGCCAGAAAGAACGCCTTTGATCAAAGCTGCCCTCCCTACCTCACCCCCAACCCTGCCTTGAATCCCTGCTTTTCGCATATTCGTGTTCCTTCTTTCAATGCCACTGTACGTGACGAAATAACGTCGATACCGTCCAGCTTCTCCGAAAAGTCTGAGCACCCACGCCTCCGTGTTGTAGACCGCGTGCTCTCGACAGTCTGTTGCGTAGCTGTGCGCTGTTTTCTGGTCGCAAAAGCGCATGCCTTGCAAGCAGCCCCTGGTATTTTTGCTCGACATTATTACGTTGTTCGTTTAGTTGCGACTGGAAAATTTCTTAAGTCTGGAGTTATGTCCTATAGGAAGGCCCCTTGCATGTGCGGAGGCGTCTTTTAAGCCCAGCTTCTTCCTTTTAAGCTTCACTAGGAATGCGGGCGGGTGCGCGAAGACATGAAAGTAAGACGCGCCTTTTTTGCGTTGGCATATTGTTTCCTACACCCAGCGACAACTTTATCTGGCAGCATAGCCAAGGCCACAGAGCAGAAGCAAAGATTTTTTATGCGTAAGTCTTGTCTTGCAGAACATAAATATCAATAGAGAGGAAATCCACACGCCTTTAAAAGACACTAGAAAAAGTTTCGCGTTTCTTTTTTTCACATTTTATTTCATTTAACTTGCGTCAGAGGCTACTTCCGAAACCAACCAGGCAGCCGCATTATGATCACTTTCGTTATCTATAGCGAACTGTAACAAAAATAAAGGCTGATTTTGAAATAAGCATGGACCATTTAAAGGCGTTAAAATTGTATTCAGCAATACATAAGCTATGTGAAGATGTTTATTGCTGTACACCCAACGCACATAGGTTGCCGAGACAAAATCAACCCAAGATAAGAATTACGAATTATTTTGCGAATGCTTTCGTTGCATACCGCCGATACAAACGTTCCGTCATGAAACCAGAAGACCAGAGAATTGTCTAGATGTCCGAATAACTTAAATTTTAAATAACATGGCGAAGAAAACCACCACCTTAATTTGTTCGAGGCTCTTATGTGTATATGCTTTCATAAGAAATAAATCAAATATAACTGAAAGAGGGGTTGGGGGGGGGGGGGCGCACGGTGCATTACATGTTTGACATTGAGACTTATCAAACGCATATCCCTCTTTCTATCTCATTTGCTTTTTTTATCTTCTAGGAAACCTCAGAGTCGAAAAATAAACTTACCTGACGCTGTAATGAGGGGGGAAGAGCATTAAAACTGCCTTCAGATGCTTCGTGATTTTTCTGCAGTCGCGGCTACGCTGAAAGCCGGCCAGAAAAGTTCAGCGATGCGAATCCCCTCGGCTTTCCCAACATCCACTGCAAAAGCAGCGTTGGTAACTCTTAAACAGCGTCATTCGTGGAGGAGTTCATTACCGGCCTGGATAAGTGATCTCTGGCGTATCGAACTTAACTTTTCCAACGCATTCACCAACGTCCTGCACATGTTCAGTACGTATGCCTGCTTCATTCACCCTCCACCCAAACATTCTTCTTTTTTCTGCAAAGTTGTGCAAGGAAGCGCAATGTGGCCAGATCAGTGTTCTCACCTCCCGGACTCTCTTCAACTCTGTACGCATTGCTATGCATCGCCTCACGGAACATCGTTAATGAATACCTCGCCGATAGTGCTAATTAATGTGAACACTATTTCGTGTATGGGACAGTCGCGAGGGCAGAGGAGAGAAACGCGCACAGGACGAACGCAGACAACGTTGCCCTGATGAATATCGGCTTTCGAGCCGAAGTTGATCTGTATGGCGTGGTAGCAGCAAACGCTTTGGCTATGAGAAACTAATTTGGACGATGTGTGCTCCGAATAGGCGCTCGTGCTTACTCAAAGGGTGGCTGAGCAGCGTCTGAACATGGACAAGTGCAGGTAAATGAGCTGCTGCATGGACGCAAACCTGTTTATTTTTGTTATTCCGTTAGAACTAATGAACCTCACATTGACGAGGGCTGGATGTTTACTCGTTAAGCTTAGGGGATGTCATATTACACGGCAGTTGACGTTAGTCCTAGTAGATACAAACTCAGTGAACAGTATTAGCGGCCATATTGAATGTATATTGCAGGTTATATAGTGAACTTAACTATCATTGAGTTATTAAGAATATTGTGATTTAAGGATAACTTATGGGCCATTATTTATACCCTCCATCTAAGTATTGCCCTATAGCTGCAATGTAAAACTACATTACTAATAACATTGTTCTTGCAACTTAAATTCTCCTAATGTTCCTTGTGGTGTTGCTCACTGAAGTAGTGAAAATAGTTCGTAAGCAAGGCCACTGAGGTAAGAGTATGTTTGACATATAGAAGACTCTTCGGCCTGTAAAGAATTGCGCCACTCTGTCATACGATTACGCTTTAGTTGGGTAAGTGATATCCTAAATGCCCTAGCCTTTGAAATTTACCTATATTATTTTTAGGGCAACACTTGTTGCTCACATCTGCGCAAAACAACAGCCTCCCACAAACACTTCAGTTAGTTGAGGTATAGGCGATGTGCTCTTTAACAATACTACGCCTTCTAACGAAGACCAGTTGAAAGAAGGTTATCTCAGAACCAACCACCCTTTGAACATACGTTCCACGTTTGCTGCGTGAATGAACAACGAGTTTGTACAGCAACTAAGTATTTACCGAACGCCTACGAAGCACTTGACTAACACAAAACCAGAGACCCTCCACAACAACATAGACGTAAGCTAGGAGATCATAACATTAACTCCGATGTCTCTATTTTCTTGTGCTCTCAGTCTCTTCTCTCGCTCGTACAAGTCTCTACCTTACTACGCAACAATATCTAACAAGTGCTGTACCAAACACACGGCGTAAGTTATACAGTCAACTTCGTCAATCGGAAATATTATAATAAAACAGAAAAACGTTATTGTCATTATTATTATTTTAATTCTTTATTTTTGTGGTGGTGGGGGGAGGGGTTGGACCCAAGTGTCACCGTCACAGTAATGGGTTTCCGCGTGGTCCTCGTATGACGCTTTGCGCTAGCTGCAAGCAAACCAAGGCCATTACTCCCGCTCAATTTTCGTGTCTGTTTCGCCACTCCTGATGATGTCCCAGTGTCTGGTCGCTGTCTCCTATGGAGTGAAGATGAATAATAGACTTCATTTCCGGTCATGGGGCCATTTCTGCAGCAACGCAGTGCCATTTTCCTTCTATAGCGCTGCTTTTGTGCCATCTACACAACATGTACATGCTACCGTCCCGACGAGAGCTCGTTTTTTTTCGTCTAACCTTTATTTTGCACGCGGCGAATACGTTGATTTCGCCAGCCGTGAACAAACATTGCTCGTCGGTATGTGTTGTTACCACTGCTGAACACGTGAAAAGTGTTCTTTCCTAGTCATTGCGAATGCCATTAGGGTTATGGTAGATTCATTCTACCAACGCTGTTTTCTGCGGCGTCTACATGCATTCTCTATGCACGTAAGCACGCACGCTGAAGCTCACAAACAAAAGCGCTCAGGCATAAACAATTGTTATTGGTATACAGTGTATAACTTGAATACTGTACTTCTCTGGTCGTCCGTCTTTACGTCTGTATGACTGTGAGTGAGTAAAAGCCTTATTGAGTCGCAATTTCCAAGATTTCGTTAATGTTCATTCCTACTGGCAGGTAGCCGCCTTCGCTAGTGATATAAGCAGCATCGGGATTATGTGCAATATTTCTTTTCAGTAGGTTCTTGTCCATGAGATTAAGTCCATTTTGTCGTTACATCTCGTAGTGTCATGTCTTCCTGCGCTTGAAGTATGTCATAGAAGTTTTAACTGCCCAGCCAGTTCTGCCATACAGCGACACCTTAGTCTTAGTGTGCCTAATTATTTACTAATTCTACTAGGTTTATGACAACGAATTGACCGCATCCGAAGTGCACTCATGTCGCCTCCCTCTCTTATCTTGTAATGTGCTTGATGTAATGTGCTTGGCAAAGCGAGTTGCAAATCTTCCTTCCTATATTCTGTCACGCGATGTTGATGTTTGCCATATAACGGCATTCAGAGAACTGTTTGAAATGAAAGGAAAATATAGCATGAGGGCTATCTTGCTGCAGTTTCAGCAAGATATCGGAAGAACATGCATTGATCACACACATAAAGCACAGTTTTTTTATTATATTTTTTAAGGCACTCCAAGTATAATGTTGTTAAGAAGCAACGCAGAAGGAGTATACGGCATAAAAACCTCGTCGGGACCAATGCACGACATGCAATACACCGCGACGGTCTCTGACAGGTCTCTGATGGAACAGACTGCGCATTATCACGGCTCCAATAAGTACACATCATGACTGCGTTTGATAAACATTCAAAACATGTTAAGCTTACGGCGCTTTCAAAAGTTCTAGAAGGATTAACGAGCGCAGAACCCAAGCCCAAATCAATTTCGGCCGACTGGACTGGCGAAGCTTTTGTTTTACCAATGTGTACTAATTACCAAGTATAGAAATTGAACGTCGAAAAATAGAAAAAGAAATGTAAAGTGACAACCCACGCAGTATCATGGACATTGTTCACGGGAATTGCGATACACATTGTTTGCATTTAATATGGTAAAAGGGAGGGTAAAACGGTATCTTTTGAATTCAACAAATAAAAGGAAAAAATAAGCAAAGTACGCAGTTGCGTCGTCGTTGGCACGTTATTGCAAGCACGAATGATGCAGGTGCGTTCTTTCCCACGCCAGGATTACCAGAGGGTAAATCCCTTCATAGTCACCTGCAAGAGATTCAATTCGTTTCTTTCTTTTTTCTTTTTTTGCTTGTTCGTCTTTCGGCATTCGCAAGTTCCCCGAGTTTTCAGAATCGCAATTGGTTTCAACTCTGACGCAGCACCGCGGAGGTAAACAACAGACTGGAAAACTGTGAAAGTAGCATCAGTGCTGTATTTTCTTTTTATTTTAAGGTCCAACTAAAAATACTTCAGACTTACGTGAATTTTTTACGAGGTTTTATAATCCGCACATATTGCAGTTAATTGAGGTAGCAAACATTGCAGGGTCTGTAAGACGGACTACTAAGGCAACACAGAACAAACGAAATTGTACTGTCTCTCCGTTTTATTTTTCATTCTATAATAAATTTGCAGTAACCGCCTCGGCTACCAGTGTGATATGGAGCGTCATTGTACCGGCTGTGGTTTTCCATCAAGTTTATTCGATCACAATTGTTGAGCAACGCAATTCAGAAACTTTCGATACACCATCGTAAATATTCATAGCTCTTTCGTGAACACACGCACTCGTTCAACACAAGCACTCGAACACGAGCATGATGTTATGTGTGTGCAGGCATACACAAACACATCTCACTCAATGACCGGGAGCGCTATATGTATTCCACTAAACTAGCGTGATATCTAAACTTGTGTCACTTGCGCTGTTAAGAAACTGTCTCACATCTGCCTACATTTTCAGACGGAGAGGCATTTGTTTTGCATCGCCTTAGAGATATCATTCAAAGCAAAAGCCAAAAGGAAAGTGCTCACAGCGAAAGTGGGAGCACAAATGAATCGAAAGCGCGGATTCGCTCCTTTTGGTCTAAACGTCTGCGAGACACGCTGTTGCAATGATTCATGCCACCTCAGGTATAGGAGCACTGAATTTCCTTTAAACCTCATTTGTTCCCCGTTAGTATACTGTCATGGCCACTTGCTAGCGAAATTGATCTGGTCATGGCATTGCGACTATGTTACACTGAGAATACATCTAAGAGATTGATCAATAGAGGCTAGTGCCACAGAATCCAACGCATGGACTATCTTCAATGTGCTACACAGTCAAAATTTCTGCGCACGTTGGTGAAAATTTAACTTACATGCGGCTCCGGAGCAGCAGTGTTGTGTAGCAGGATAGTTGATATGAGGCTAACAGATTGTGAATGCAAGAAAAGCATGAGGGGCACGATTGAGGTATTGAATTGCAGCGTAGCGATTGTAAATTAAGGAGCAATGAAAGTGGACGAAAAAGTACTTGCCGCCAGGTGGGATCCGAACCCGCAGCCTTCCTATTACGTAGGTTGTGTGTTTGCAACTCTTCACCCAAAAGGCGAAGCGCGCTGAAAGCAGTAACAGTGCATTAAACAGTTTTGCAAAAAAAAGAGAAAAAAATTGGCAGATCCCACGTTACGTGGAAATCGATGGTATGCGAAGCATGTGCGGGATGGTGACTGTCGCGTAATTTTTCACATTGAGCGAAACGTTAAGAAATGACGCTAGAGAAATATGGAAGTGGTATACGCGCACTCATGTGTTGAAGAGTCGCATATCTATTATATAACCAGTTGTTTACAGTTTCGTAGCGAAGGCAACAGACACATAGGTGTTACCAACACCAGATGCGGAAAACTGATATGTAGTGCTTATATTCATCAATACTGGATAGCGCGAATCCGAACAGGACAAAGAAAGAACACAGGCGCACAGGACAGGCGTAAGTCGCAACTAAGCTTCATTCAGCAAAACTTTCCTTAGATATATACACAGCCGAGTGGCAGGCGCAGGCGCACTGCACGTACGTTACAGTCACAATTACAGTTGTAATGCTTATACATGTCCGTTATGAGAATGCACGCACGTTTCACGAACCCGTGTGTATGTGTAGAAGGGGTTCTTGACAGTTCTCGAACAAGGTCATCATCACCGTGATCAATGAGCACCAGCAGCTGGACCAGACTTGTTAATCGGATCCGTTCGTGATCGCGGTTACGAGGGGTCTAAGTGTAGTTAAATGCGAGGCATAGTACAGCTGGTGGAAATTCTGGATGCCTCTTACGATGAAATGATCTATAATGCCTCCTGTCGAGGACGTGGTAGCGAGGTCTTTTGATGCCCTCTCCACATCCAATCCGTCTTTCACGCAATATCAGGACCAAGCATTTTTGGGTCTTGATAAATCAATGTTCAAGACACCGGCAATGATGAGAGGCCTGGTTCTCTCAGCAGGTTTATTGTAGGAAGCATTGACGCCGGTTTTTGCGTAATCCCCGTGGTCCACGTTGCGGACCATGTGGACGAGTGGATGGTACTTGAGCGCCTTCCAAGGGTGTTCTGTCTTCAGTTTCCCCACTTTCCTTGCGTTCTCCGCGGTGGTGTAGCGGTTAAGGTGCTCGGCTGCTGACCCGAAGGTCGCGGGTTCGATCCCAGCCACGGCGGTCGCATTTGGATAGAGGCAAAATGCTAGATGCCCGTGTTCTGTGCGATCGCGGTACACGTTAAGAATACCGAATGGTCAAAATTTCTGCAGCCATTCGCTTTACGGCGTATCTCATATCATGTCGTCGTTTTCGGACATAAAACCCCAACAAATATTAATATTATCATTTTCCTTGCGTGTCTATGTGTGTGTTCGCTGTCACTGTGTTGGTTGAGACTCTGTATCACCTGTGGCCCATACCCGCATAACATTAACTCTGGTTTACGGGTATGTGCCACACGTGACTGAGAGAAAGGGTTTCATGACGTACGTGACAGGTATTTTGCGTTATTCATGTCATGACCAATGAATCGTGTTCGTCATACACTGATCCCCTGCTAGGCCAATTTTGGTATATTACAAGTTATGGAGACGACCAGGAAAGCGCCCAGACGTAGGCGGCTAGATAGATAGATAGATACGTAGATAGAAACGGCCAAAGTGCCTGAGCTTCGCTAAGAAATGCTTCGCATTTAAAAAGATGGGGCCCGTTAGTCTATGGGCCATAAATATTGCAGTAAACTTAGTACTACGCAAACTGACGAGCGTGTTGTTACGTGCGTGCAGGCATGCACGAACACATCTCACCAAATCACCGCGAACACTGTATACCACTAAATTAGCGTGATCAACTGTGCAAACATTCCTTAGAAAACGTAGCGCGTTGCCTAGCACATCTATAAGATAAAGTGACCACCAGTAATAGGTGCGCTCGGAAACGGTGTACACGAGGCGACCAACACTGTCGGCTCTCTGAGCCTTTGGAACTGCCGCAGACAACTTGCAAGACAGGCAGCGCGCACTGTCTTTTACAAAAGTTGTAGTGCGAGCAATGGTTTGGTCGTTCCAAACGCGACTGACTGGACGTGTGCCACACCTCCAACGTCCGGCACATGAATGTACCCAGCACTTCCACCAGATGTCACGACCCCATGACAATATTCAAACATCAAAAAGGAGTCCTTCTCACGTAACACTGATAAGGCATAACTGTTTTGAACAAAAATGTAAGCAATTCAGTGGCTGCATGCCAAATGGAAATATAGTGTCGTTAGAGCCAACTAAATGCGTATAGTAGAACAAGGTTTCCCTGATTTCTTTTGTGATCTAGTCATCTAAACCGCGAATATATTTAACAAACCGCAGGACTACTTTCCTAGTCAAGCATAAAAGTTTTCGTCGGAAATTTCAGTAGATAAGCAAAGCCTTTTTAACACGAAAATGTTTAATGCTGGGGTCCACCACGACTCCACTGACGTACTTCCGTCACAGATATGACGTTGTAAAATGTACACTAACAGATGGCAAAGAAACAAACTAGAAGAAAGAAGTCACAGTTTCGCCGCAACGGCGAAGCAATGAATGCGATAGCAATAAATTGGTATGTAACGCGAACAACGGAAAGCAGCTCGAAATTGCCAGCGCCTCGCTCGAGCCGAAAGGACGCACGAAAAGAACGCACACAGGACGAACGCGAACTATCATGCGTCACAGCTCGACACTTGAAGCACACTGCTCAAACATAAAGCAGGACGCACGAAACGAACGAACAGGTACACACAGGACTAGCACGAAGTAACTGTCACAATTGTTACTTATTTATCTTTGAACAGCGCGCTCCTTTCGCAAACGCGGCCACTGTAGCCAGCGAAGTGACCTTCGTACGCTCTGTGACTTCAGCGCGGACATCGCGGGAAAAGGAATAGAGATACAACCCCCAGCTACAACCCCCCGGCCGCCCCCTTCTTTCCTCGAAATAAGCGCACGAAGGCGACCAGGCCCTGTAGGGCAAAGGGCATCGGTGTTCGCAGGAGCAGGGCGACGATCCTTAGAAGCACGCAAAGCGCACACATCGCCCCATCTATGTGGTGACTAAGAAAGCATGCTGAAGTAAATGATGTATATAAATAGCTCGCCTTGATCAGGCTGAAAGACGGTACTGTTGGTGGCGTAACCGTCTAACGCTGCGCGCTGGAAAGCGAGAGGTCACCCGTTCGATTCCGCGCGCCGGAATGTTTTTCTGAATTATTCTTCGTGGTTTACATATATATATATATATATATATATATATATATATATATATATATATATATATTGCGAGCACAATATTCACAGCATTCGTCCTTCATCTTCTTCACCTGTATACAATCATCATCACTGGGAGCGTCTTCCTCGTTCGTAGAATTGGTCAGGCGGCCCTGCTGAATAAAAGGCGTCGAGTCCTCGACATTGCTGCCGTCTTTCAGAGTGGTGGAGGCTGCTTTTGATCCTCAAGTCCTCTACAACGTCGAGTTCCCTGGAGCTTCGTTCCGGTCGTCGTTTGCTCAGCGTACCCGCTGCCATGGCCCAAGACACGCTGCCTGGACCATCCGCGAACCCCGTCCGACCACCCGCCCCCGCATGGACCGTCACCGCCCGGCAGCGGGACCCACCCATCTTCTCCGGTCTCCCACGCGACGATGTCGAAGTGTGGCTCAAAGAATATGACATGACCAGTGTGTACAACCAATGGGACGCACCTCAAAAACTTCGTCACGTCGCCTTCTATCTGTCCGACGTAGCAAAAACGTGGTTTTTTAACCACGAGGGCAGCTTCCCTGACTGGCCTACCTTCGCTCAACAACTTCGGAGGATTTTCGGGACCCCAAACATCCATTCTGAAGTCTCGAAGAGGAAGCCCGACGGCCGCGTACAACATCCAGGAGAGACGTACACCTCGTACATCGAGGACGTCCTTGCCCTTTGCCGTCGCGTGGACTCGGCTATGACAGAGGCTGATCGGGTTCGACACGTCCTCAAAGGGATAGGCCACGTCGCGTTCAACGCTCTGGCCGTCAAAAACCCCAGCACCGTCGAGGATGTCATCACGACTTGCCAACATCTCGATGAACTGCAAGCTATCCGATTGCAACCCGACGCCTGTGACATTCGTCCTTCCTCGGATGCGGATTTGCGCACGTTGATTCGCACTCTGATTCGCGAGGAGCTTCAAGCGCAAGGACTGTCTTGTCCGCCAGCCCCACAGCCTCGCTCTTTGTCTACTGGTCTGCGCGACATCATCAAAGAGGAGCTGTCCTCCATGGCTTGCGCTCTCACGTCTGACATTCAGACGCCACCACCTCCGCCCCCGACATATGCGCAAATGGCTGCCCTGCAACCTTCCTTGGCTCAAAGCGTGCATCCTGTTCCTGCTCAGACCAACTTAGCAGCATTTGCGCCACGTCCACCTGTCCCACCTACTCCTGCCTTCTACGCCCCCTGGCGCTCGTCTCGCCCGATATGTTATTATTGTGGCATTCGAGGCCATATTTCCTGATATTGTCGCAAACGCCAGCAGGACGAACGCCGCGGCTACGACGTATACGAAAGAGATTCGACGTCCCCTTTTAACCAGTACCAGCGCCGTCCTTCAACACGTTCCCTCTCCCCGTCTTCTTCAGCCGACGCACCTCGAAACTACCACTCAGGACGTCACCGGTCCCCGTCCCCTCTGCGACGCTCAACATCACCTCTACGACCGGTCGTCCCTATCTCTGAATACCGCTCGGAAAACTAGCTGGTGCAGTTTTTGGAGGGAAAGCTGCATCGCTCGGACAGACACCAACACCTCCAGAGGGCCCGACCAATTTGTTATTAGTGTATGCTGAAGGGGTGCCTATTCAAGCATTGGTGGACACGGGGGCCGCTATTTCTGTAATTCATGCTGATTTGTGTCGTCGTCTCCGTAAGGTTACTACACCTTATAATGGCACTCCCTTACGTAGCGCAAATGACTTTACGATACGGCCATCAGCACAGTGCACCATTCGAGTTTTCATTGAAGGGATCAAGCACCATATTCAGTTCGCCGTGTTGACCTCCTGCGCTTATATGCTTATTTTGGGATGGGACTTTCTTTCTGATGCTGCCGCTTCCATCTCTTGTCGACAACGCCTCGTACATATGCAAGAGACTGATGCTACCGACGCGGAAGATTGGTCACGCCATCGCCTACGAACCGTCAAAGATTCCGTGGTGCCACCTGGCCACGAACATGTTCTTATGGTTGCTTCAGACTTCATTGACCACGGTGACGTTCTAGTCGCTCCATCAGCCCGTTATATATCCAAAGGAATTGCACTAGCATCGAGCCTTGTTCGCTTCACCAATGGCACCGCCTTCCTCGCTGTACTCAATGTCACAAATGAGCCGATTCTGCTTCCTGAAGGCGCTGTTGTAGTTTGCGGCGTGGACACACAACCTGTCTCTGTAGTGGCTGCGAATACTAGTGGGGCGGAACCACGCTCACCAACGGATGCTACTCTTGCTACGACTCTCGCCAATTCAATAAGCACGGATTTGACTCCGCCGCAAGCAGACGAACTACTGGCGTTGTTGCCGAAGCATATATCTTCCTTCGACGTACACTCCCCTATTCTAGGGCAGACATCGGCGGCAGCCCATCGTATACACACCGATGGAACTTCTATTGTCCGCCGCCGACCCTACGGTGTCTCTTCTAGCGAACGCGAGATCATCGACAAGCACGTTGCCGATATGCTCAAGCAAAATATCATCCGTCCCTCCGCAAGCCCTTGGTCGTCACCTGTCGTTCTTGTGCGCAAGAAAGACGGCTCGGTGCGATTCTGCGTTGACTACCGTGCCTTGAACAAAATAACCAGAAAAGATGTATATCCCCTGCCTCGCATTGATGATGCTTTAGATTCCTTGCAAGGAGCGGAATATTTTTCCAGCCTTGACCTACGCTCGGGTTACTGGCAAATTCCCATGCACGAGGACGGCAAGGAAAAAACTGCCTTTGCCACACCCGACGGACTTTACGAATTCAACGTCATGCCTTTCGGCCTCTGCAATGCGCCAGCAACTTTTGAACGAATGATGGACACTGTACTGCGGGGCCTTAAGTGGAACATGTGCTTATGTTACCTCGACGACATAGTGATATTTTCTTCCACATTCGAACAACACCTGCAGCGCCTAGACGAAGTTCTGGCGTGCCTCGCAGCTGCTGGTCTCCAGCTGAATACCAAAAAGTGCCGCTTTGCAAGCAAAAGTATTAAGGTATTGGGACACCTCGTCAGCAAAGACGGCATTCGGCCTGATCCCGACAAGATTGCCGCTGTTCTTCGCTTCCCGACGCCTCATCGCTCCAAAGAGCTCCGCAGCTTTCTTGGCCTCGCCTCTTACTTCCGGCGCTTTATACGCGACTTCGCCACCATTGCCGCACCGCTTCACCAACTCCTTTCTTCGGGAACGTCATACGTATGGTCGGACGAGTGCCAAATGGCTTTTGACACCTTGAAAAGTGCCCTCACGTCAGAGCCAGTGCTTTGTCACTTCGATGACACCGCACCCACTCTCCTCCATACTGACGCCAGCGGTCATGGACTCGGCGCTGTTCTATTGCAACGACATGAGCGTTCTGGCGAACGCGTGATCGCATACGCAAGTCGTACCCTCACATCAGCCGAGAAAAACTACACCATCACTGAGCAGGAGTGTCTCGCCGTTGTCTGGGCCATTCAGAAATTTCGACCTTACCTCCACGGCCGCCACTTTACCGTCGTGACTGACCACCATGCTTTGTGCTGGTTGTCGACGTTAAAGAATTCGTCTGGACGTCTCGGTCGCTGGATACTTCGTCTTCAAGAATACGACTTCGACGTTACGTACAAATCTGGCAAGAAACACAATGATGCAGATGCCCTTAGCCGTTGTCCATTACCTCCGTCGTCAAACATACCCGGCCTGTCGTCATGCGTGAGCGACCCAGTCAACGCGTCTTCGTCAGTCCATTCGCTCGCCGCTCTGAACGTGCTTCCTTCTTTCCTCTACGAGACGTTCGCGTCTCGCCAACGCAGCGATGCTTACTGCCACTCCATTATGCAACGCCTTCACGGCTCGTCTCGTCCTCCCAACGCCCGCGCCCGTCGCCAGTTGCAGAACTTCAAAATGGAAAACTCAATCCTCTACCGCTTTGTATTCCATCCTGAAGGACAGCGTTGGGTTCCCGTCGCTCCTCGTTCACTCAGAGCACAGATATTAGAAGCATTTCACGACGACCCCAAGGCTGGCCATCTCGGCTTTCACAAAACATATGAACGAATTCGCAGTCGTTTCGCCTGGCCTGGACTCTCCACCTGCGTAGCACGATATGTTGCTTCATGCTCGCTCTGCCAGCGCCGCAAACGACCCACTTCATCTCCGGCCGGACTCCTACAACCTCTTCCATGTCCTGACGCTCCATTTGAAGTCATTGGCATCGACCTCTGCGGACCACTGCCCATATCAGCCACCGGCAAGCGATGGATTGTTACTGCAGTCGACCACTTGACAAGGTACGCCGAAACAGCTGCCCTCCCTTCAGGATCAGCGGAGGACATCGCCACTTTCTTCCTGGAAGCTATCTTTTTGCGACATGGCGCGCCGCGCGTCCTTTTGAGTGACCGCGGCAAGGCGTTTCTCTCGAAACTACTCGAAGACGTTCTCGACGCATGTAACACCATCCATAAGACGACTTCCAGCTACCATCCCCAGACTAATGGCCTCACAGAGCGCTTTCATCGAACTCTGTCGGATATGATCTCCATGTATATTAATGCCGACCACACCAACTGGGATACCATCCTGCCATTCGTGACCTTTGCGTACAATACCGCAACGCAGCGCACCACGGGCTGTTCACCCTTCTTTCTTGTTTATGGCCGTCAACCGACATCTCCCCTCGACGTCTCCTTTTTTGATGTCCCTGTGGACTCGCCGGCGTCATCGAGTGCGCACTTAATCTCTCGCCTGGCCACTTGTCGCCACCACGCCCGCCTCAGTACCGAGGCAAGTCAACAGGAGCGCAAGACTCGCTACGATGACGTTCACCGCATCGTTCAGTTCAATCCCGGAGACGAAGTATTGCTGTGGACCCCAACGCGAGTTCCTGGCCTATGTGATAAGTTTCAGTCACGTTTTATTGGCCCCTACGCTGTTGTCGAGCAAACTTCTCCCGTGAACTATCGGGTAACTCCCGTTATCATGCCTTCCGATGGTCGTTGCCGTGGCACGGAAGTTGTTCACGTGTCACGCTTAAAACCATTCCTACGACGTACGGCATCGCCATAAACAGCGGCCAGGTTGGCCGCTTCCGCGCGAGGGAGAAATTAGTGTGAGCACAATATTCACAGCATTCGTCCTTCATCTTCTTCACCTGTATATAATCATCATCACTGGGAGCGTCTTCCTCGTTCGTAGAATTGGTCAGGCGGCCCTGCTGAATAAAAGGCGTCGAGTCCTCGACATTGCTGCCGTCTTTCAATATATATATATATATATATATATATATATATATATATATATATATATATATATAGACGGTGCATGACGGCGGCGATGGCAAAAATCAGCCGAGACGGTCCATATAATTGCTATCGCAATAAAATTTCCGTCGACGGAATTCGAACCTACAACCCTTCGCTCCGCAGCGCACGGCGCGAAACCACTCGGCCACAGAGCGTACGTTCTTGAGCTTACTAACGGCAAGCTATTTACCGTTCGTGCTACTCAGAGCTCTGTCTTCAGGGTGTTCTCGTTATCACCAGCGAGATGGCGCGAAGCAGGGCGCGGTTTAACGGTCGTTGCCCCGCGCGTCGCGATGCGATGCGAGCGCGCTTCTACAGGGGTTGCCTCTCGGGCGCGCGCGCTTAACTCGTGATGGGGGTGGTTTGTACGTCTTTTCCTTTCACCGCGAGTTTACGTTGACGTTACAGAGAGCAGGAAGATCAATTCGCTCGCTGCAGCGGCCGCGTTTCCGAAAGGAGAGCGCCGCTCACACGCAGAGTGACAGTTGTTAGTTCGCGCTCATCCCGTACGTCCTTTCTGCTTTAGAGCGAGCTGCAATTTTCGAGCTGCATGCCGTTTTTCGCGTGACATTACAATTTGCTGCTATAGCATTCATTTCTTCGCCCTTGTGACGAAACAATGCACAATAAATGCTCAACTACAGCTGTGAAGACACGCTTCACTTTAGTGTTATACTGATTCCTATGAAAGGGGGATCAGCCATCTTTTTTTCGCAAAAATATTATGCCTTAGGTTGTGACCGTCTATTGGTGTTTATGAAAATAACACAAAGAAAAATAGAAATAAATTCTGGTGCGATCTCCTGAAACCTTATTGCATGTGTGGCGTTTAGGTATTTACTGTGAATGTTGGCTAATTGACCGTTCAATTAAATGCCGCGACACTAGTGTTGCCATACAAAGTTTCAATACTTCAATTGTTTATACATACACCCATACATCTCACTTAAGTGACGCAGTAAACGTGTAGAAGAGCCACAAATGCTCGCTGCTCAATCTCGCGGTTAATCGGAGCGTACACAAAGCCGAAGTTTGAATATTCCGAATTTCGATGAAATACTTCTCCTTTAGTAAACAAAAGAGAGCAGGCTTAATTGGGACTCGCTAAAAAGTCTGAAATGTGTTACTTGTTTTTCATGAGTCATTTAGGTATACAAGAATGCAGAGTAAAAAAAAAAAAACTGATGTGCACTGTAAGGAAGCGAACATAAGTGAGAAAAACAGAAGTTATGTTGTGATTTCTTGTATTTTTTAGTCCAATATACTGACTTCTAATATTCATATTACCTAAGAAAAAAACTATTTCACACTGTTTCGTATCGAAAGCAACATCGCGCTCCGCCAGATACCACGGTGCTTTTATTGAAGCAATCAACTTTGATTGTTTGCTTGTTTGTTTGTTTGTTTGTTTGTTTGTTTGTTTGTTTGCTTGCTTGCTTGCTTGTTTGTTTGTTGGTCTGTTTGTTTGTTTGTTCGTTCGTTTGTTTGTTTAGATTTCATCAACTCCCGCATGATGTCGCTGAAACACATGTATTTGCATCGTCTGATTGGCTCATTTGCTTTTGAATTTGTTCTATGACCCGGCAATATTCCACGCTTATTTTTTTTTATCGTTATTTCATCTCTTCATTCCTCCCTTGTTCATTCCGGTGCAGCGGTATCTATCTCCGTCAGCCAAGTGCATGAGCGCCGAATTTTTAACAGACTTCCAGCAGTGCTTTCGTGCTCATTATCGTCTACAGTTTCGTCGTACGCGGTATAGACAGACTCTCACAGCGAGGACACACAGGAACTCAGGCGACTGTCCTCCTAAATATACGAACACGCTCGCTCGATTTCTTTTCTTTTTTTATCGTGTATGCAAATTCACCGCCCTCCCAAGCATTGGGAGTGTGGTGAATTCTCTAGCATTGTGAATCATATCCACTAGCAAAGTAATCACACACACGAGTCGTTCAAAACTACAGCAACCAATACGTGTTACTTAACCATTTTAGAGCGGTCCTTGTAGCTAGCGTTTGTGAAATAGGCAAGCTTTGTTTTTCTTTTTGAATAAACTAGTTACTAGTTCGCATGAAAGTTTCTTTGGTGGCTTTGTGAAGGCAGCGAGCCTATTTTGTAATAAAACACTGCAATGAAATTCAACATGGCCTTGCTTTCTCCAGACATGGAGCTGTGGGAGCATTGCGGGTCAGTGTGCTAGGCCATGTGATGGGAATACGCTGCCATAGTGGATACAACGCGTGTGACAATTCACAGCCATACACTTCCGATCACGTTACAGTGAAGTACTTTCATGGACCCTCTAGCCTTGCAAGATTTTTTACTTCGCGGATTCTAAGTAATGTCTAGTGAGCCAAACTTCATTTCGTCCTTTTTGCTCGGTTTCTCTTTTTAGCTTTATTGAGCGACTACTGCACAACAGTTCAAGTCTCTATGGCCTGTACTAAATCAACGACTACGCAACGTAGTTCGTTGAGAACGTCCATACATTTTTCGGTCCTCGAAAAAGAGCGCGTCTCAGACGTTCCACTTTCCGCATTGAACTCTCTTGAGAAATCACGATCACTTATTTCATCTAAGTAGAAATGAGGTGATGAAAAAGAAAAAAAAAACACGAAGAAACTTTGTAAGGAACGACACGTATGAAGGTGTGGCGACAGACTCTGAGCATAATGCCGCTCAACATCTACCTCACTATCATTGAGTCCGGCCTGACATGGCTACACGCTGCACTCCGTTCCGATAAGCCACGGCGCCACCGCAGCGTCGCCCGAGGCATACGTCACCGGCGGTGGCTACAAAACCAAGCTGCCAAGCTTGGAAGAGTCTCATTGTTTCGCTACACAGACGAGCGTAGCGTCGCCATGCTCGCCCGTTGCTGCTGCTAATCGAATAAACGAATGTTACGTTTTTATGTTGGGATTCATACTTCGGCAGACACGACATCCCGCAAAAGTACCGAGGTGTCATATGGCAACACAGTTTGACATCAATATACCACAGCGCTAGAAAAATATAAAGAGAGATGGACAAATTATGAATTGAATACTGTAATGCTATGAAAGAATCAGGTAATGCGTATAGATAAATTATTACATAACAGTATTAACATGTACAGTATTACATAAAAAATCAATATGTTTTCCGGCCGCTAGCAGTATCCTAAGAGATAGCCCTGTATTTCTTGAAGAAACGTGTTTTAATTGTATTTGCCACAACCTTTTTCCACTAAGTTTTCGATGCACTACTCCATTATGAGAGAATTTGAGTTATTGCGCCAATATACTTGAATACAGCCAATTTCGTAGAGCACAGTCACCTCAGTCTTTCGCGTATTGCTGGCACTTAAGCGGTCGACAGCCCAGAGGCGTAGGCAGGAATTTTTTTCGGAGGGGGGGGGGGCACCTCCTTGATCTAAAGTGGGGGCCGGGCAGGCAGATGTGGTCAAGTGTCATTTTGGGCTCTGTATGCCATAACAAAAAAAAGAACTTCGGGGGGGTGGACATGGGCGCGATGTGCCACCCCCTGGCTACGTCACTGCCACAGCCTATCGCTCTGCAGCACAGATCTAACGAAATACTGAAACACTGACCACCTGTCAAAATATCGCGTTCAGCCACCCATCAAGACAAATCTTTATTGTTGTCTACAGCAAGCAAGCTGAAAACGGAAAGTGATAAAACTAAGCACGCATAAGAGAAAAGCCGGAAACTATTGCTTCCTAAAGAGGAGTGCCAGAAGTTGTTGCAGTGGCTGCCATGGTAGCTTAGCAGCTAAGGTGTAGCGCTGAATCTGTGTACTTGATACAGGTATATGTTAAAGGACCCCAAGGGTTCGAAGTCTATCCGGAGTCTCCCAAAACCGCATGCATCATTATCATGCAGTTGATTTGGCATGTAAAGCTCCAGCAATTACCGCAGTTGTCGCAAAAGGGTGCTGACGATATTTTGAAATCTGAAACGAGGCTTGTGTACGCTTTTCTACGAGTAAATGCATGTGTCACCTTCCTGTCCAGCACAGTTATGCTTTTGCTCACAATTAAACCAGCGGGACAGAGCTAAACTGCACGTCATCACACGACATGGTCGCTTGGCCAAATGCACGCCGATCACGGAGGCAGTGAAAAAGAAGGCATGGTTGATCCTTCCGTCGATAAACCTCTTTGCTCCGTCATAGGAATCGGTATTTGCAGAAGTAGTTGAATGTTTATTCTACATTGATATACGAGAGCTTGCGCAATGTTTATTGGTGTTTGGCAGCTATAGCACCACTTGATTTGGACGCACCCACGTTGACGCTTGGTGGCATATCTCCATTCCGACGACTAACGTCCACGAAAATCATTAAGTTTTTGTGGTAGCTTTAGTAGTACACATACACCTGGACATAACATATGGTGAATCCCGCGCAAAAATGGCTTCAACGTACACATAATAAACACCAACCAACTCAACATGCACTCTATAAAACCTCCTCGAACGCCGGGGGCGGCGTTCGAGAAGGTTGGCTTGTGGACGCTAGGCTGGCGCGCTCGTCAGGAGGAGGAAATAACCTTTATTGCGATAGCAATTATATGGACAGTCTCGGCTGATTTTTGCCGTCGGTGGCCGCCGTCATTCACCGTATATGTATATGTGTATATATATATATATATATATAGAAAAGCCACAAAGAAAAATAATTCAGAAATTCTTCCCGACGCGCGGAATCGAACGGGCGACCTCTCGCTTTGCAGCCCGCCGCGTTAGACGTTAGGCCACGACAGCACAGTCTTTCAGCATGCTAACGGTGAGCTATTTATATACACCATGTAATTCAGGATGCTTTCTTAGTGGCCACATAGATGGCGCGACGTGCGCGCGCGCTTTAAAGATCATCGCCCCGCCCCTGCGAACGCCGTTGCTCTTCGCTCTACAGGGCGTCGTCGCTTTCGTGCGCTTATCTCAAGGAAAGAAGGGCCGGCCGGTGGGGTGCTTCGCTTCGCTCGCTGCAGCGGCCGCGTTTGCGAAAGGAGCGCGCTGTTCAAACAGAAATAAGTAACAACTGTCACAATTAGTTCGCGCTCGTCTTGTTTATATACACCTCTTACATCAGTATCCTTTCTGAGTTACCACGTAGATGGCGCGATGTCCGCGCGTGGCGCGCTTTAAAGATCGTGACCCCGTTCCTGCAAACGTGGTCGCCTTCGTGCGCTTATGTTGAGGAAAGAAGGGGGCGGCTGGCGGGGGAGCGGGGGGTTGTATGTCTTGTGCTCTCCCGGCGATGTACGAAGGTACATCGCCGGGAGAGCACAAGACATACAACCCCCCGCTCCCCCGCCAGGGAGAGCACAACGCTGCAGCGTACGAAGGTCGCTTCGACGCTGCAGCGGCCGCGTTTGCGAAAGAGGCGCGCTGTTCAAACGGAAATAAGTAACGACTGGTACAGTTCGTTCGCGCTCGTCCTGTGTGTACCTGTTCGTTCGTTTCGTGCGTCCTGCTTTATGTTTGAGCAGTGCGCTTCCAGTGTCGAGCTGTGACGCATGATAGTTCGCGCTCGTCCTGTGTGCGTTCTTTTCGTGCGTCCTTTGGGCTCGAGCGACGCGCTGGCAATTTCGAGCTGCTCTCCGTTCTTCGCGTTACATTCCAATTTATTGCTATCGCATTCATTGCTTCGCCGTTGCGGCGAAACTGTGACTTTTTATTTAAGACGGCAAGATTGGGAAGCATGGGCTCCCTTCCCTAGGTGGCAGCCATGAGTCCTTGAGCTCTGGCGGCACCCTCGGCTTGCCGAATGACTTGGAGTTGCATTTCTGGGTCTGGGCTTGGCAGTGCGGTCTCCCACTGCTCTTCGTTAGTGTATGTTCTATCCTTCCCTGGCACTCTGAGGCAAGCCCCCGATATATGATTCAGGTCCGCCCTTCGAGTACAAAACCAACACATATCGGAGTATAACTCCGGGTAGTAGTAGTGATACGCGACCGGATTCGGGAACGTGTTCGTCTGTAAAAGGCGCCAGGCCGTCGCCTGCTGCTTGCTTAGGGAGGTGTGTGCCGGGGGAAAGCGAGCCCTTCCTTCCTAGCCTGTAGTGTTTGCGCGTTCGTCAATTTAAATTTTTTAAATGTGGAGCATTTCTTAGTGGCACCTGCGGCGTCGGCGGCGCCATCTTCACCGACCCCACCCTCACCGTCTTCGGCGTCAAGATGATGATGATGATAACAACTTTATTGTTCCGCCAGATAATCGGCGTCAACAACAGCAAGCAACGCAGAAGACAAGGCTGCGAAGAGACGAGCATACGACGTTCAACGCAAGCGTTTGAAGCGAGCTGCGGACCCGCAACTTCGTGCACGCTGGAGCCGTTCAAGTCCTACTTGTTGTGCGCATCGTGTAACAATTAAGCATTCCCAAACCATACCCAATTACGCAGCATTCACGCGATACCCCCCCCCCCCCCGCTCCCCCACTCTGCGACGCATTTACTCGAGTTCCCCCCGTGGGAAGATGGGGGCGACTTTTTTTCATGAGCCCACCATAAAAGTAAATTAAATAGGAGCGTGATGGGCAACGTGACACGAACACGAGGAGCAAGCGGCTTTAGAGAAACATGGCTGGTGGAGGCTAGGCGCGCTCCCTCGTATTTTTTTCCTAGATGCTCACGCGAAAGGCTAAATCGCGCAACTGTGTCGTCACCGAGTCGAATCACCGTGGACGCCGCATTTCACCGACCGCAGAGTTTTCTACATTATTGCAGCGAAAACATCTACCGCGCTGAGACTACCGAAACGCTCGCAGTCGATGCTCGTTAGCGTCATGATGCATTAATCGTGGCCTCCGAGATGGGCCCCGGCGACGCGCCGTGGCTAGTCTTGCTGAGGCCGTTCCGTTCGTACGGGGACAGCGTAATCAGAGATAGCGGTGTTACAGCCAGAAGAGCGTCGGTTATTGGACGCTGAGCTTCTTTACTGGGCTTGGACGAAGGTCCCCATCCCGCAGAATGCTGAAGAGTTAACAGAAAGATCACACCGCGGCCGGGCTAGAAACACGACGGGAAACGCGACTCGCGTCGTGTCTCTCCTCTAGCCTGGCCGTGATTTCTCGTGGATTGAACGACCCGCCGCGGTGGTATAGGGGTTATGGCGCTCGAATGCTGATCCAGAGGTCGCGGTAACGAAACCCGGACGCGGCGGCCGCATTCTCGGTGGAGGTGAAATTGCGTGAGGCCCGTGTACTTAGATTTAGGTGCACGTTGTAGAACCCCAGGTGCTGGAAATTTCCGGAGCCCTCCACTACGGCGTCGCTCATAATAACATCGTGGTTTCGGGACGTAAAATCCCAGCAGTTAGTCGTGGTTGGAGCGAGGGACACGGTGTGACAGCCAGGCGAGCGTCACATTTTTTTAAATATGGATGGATGACATGTGCGAAAGATGGATGTATGAATGGATGCTATGAGCGTCCCCTTCATAACGGGGCGTTGACATGTTTGCCGCCAGGCTCGACCAAAAAAAAAAATCCCTTTTCTTTTTTATGTTGGCCTAACGCCTTGTCTACTGCGATTAAATCGATTTTCCCGCAGGAAAAAACTAATTCACAGCCCAGTTCCCTGCCCCTTTACGGCAAAACGTCCCTAGTTTTCCCAGTATTTATTTTCGCCCTTTCTCTCTAGTTTTCTGCCACCAATACTGTAACCGTCTCCTACTTATTTCTATCGCGGGCGTGTTCAGCTTTCCATTGTATTCCCTAAAACTCAAGGCTTCATGTAGGCTCGTGGACAAACGTACACCTGGGTGGAAAGCTCCGCACTCCATCAGAGCGTGCTCCGTCGTTTCCTTATCTTCCCCACAGCATGTGTCTAACCGTCACTTACTTATTTCTATCGGCGGCGTGTTCTGTCGCTTGGGCCCGATATTTCCATCGCGGGCCCAAACGAGGCTTGGGCTAAAGCCGCCGTCTCGCTGCGTAAGGCTTTGAGAAAATTACGCTTCTTTTGAAAACGCGACGAATGCGACTGCCGTAGCAATGGTGGAACGGCGCGTTGCGAAAGCTAATCGTGGAGGTCACGCATTACTTCCCTTTACCATACCAGACGGTGACACCACCTAGCAAATGAAGAGCGCTGCGAGAGGAAAGTGCGAGAGATATAAAGGACGTTCGTGGAGCCTCCTGCATGGGCGACCATTGTGCACTGGTTAGAGCGTCCGTCACGTATCGTCGCGGACCGGTAGGTCTGTGTTCGACTGCTGTTTACAGAACTTCTTTCTTCTATTTTTTTCTTTGCCATCTGATCGTGTGCATTTTGCTGACGTGTTTCCGTGACGGAAATGCGTCATGAAAGTATTGGTGGACCACAGGATAAAACACTTTCGTATTAAAACGATGTGAGGTGTAGAAAGCTTGCAACCCCGCCCATACCGGAGCTTTGTGCACGTAACGTGCTATGGAGGTTCATACCTCCTTATCACTCAACGAGAACGTAACCTCCATATAACGTAACGCGAACTGTTACGGAGGTGCCAATACCGCATCTGCTGCCCTCCTAAACCTATTTCGAGTTAGGCTGTGGGCTTCAGACCGTGTAATTAGGCCCTAATTATTGTTATTTGACTGTTACACGTATGCTGCGTAGCCCTACACTTGGATACTACTATACTATGTACGCACCAGACGTGATTACCTATGTTAACTTTGGGTGAACCGATCTGTCCATTTCTGTAGTTTCGATGCGCACCTAGCGCTATTCAACTAATTTCCGTTAATCATCCTGACAGTTCCTTGGCTCTTCTGTGTAAGAAACGTATGCTCATATATCATATTTATCAAGTAGGATCATTATCTCACTTTTTCTGTTGCTTTGCTTTTGTTTTCCGGATTTCTTTTTATTTATGGACAGCCCCACTCAGTGGTGCATCTTGACTTTTCCGCAAGGAACCTAATGGCGATAGGTGGTAGTGCAATAAAAGGCTTCATGATTTACCTATGTAGAGCAGTAAGTGAGAGTGTTAAATTCACCAGAATACTAACGCTGTCGTTCATTTGAGCACGAATACTGCACGCAGTGCGGTATTCGTGCCAACTTCTTGACAGCTTCAGCTTGACAACTTCAGCTACCGCAAGGGTTAAATCATGATCATGGGCGTTAGTCGTTGGTACTGAGATGTGCCACTAGGCGTCAGCGTGGGTGCATCCACATCCCGCGGTAACAACAATAGACATTGTACAAGCTCTCATCAAGGAGGTTTAAAAAAATTCTGGAGTGGAAGCTCTCAGCTCTCGCAACGCCTTGCCAGCCAAAGTGAAGCCAGCTTTTGCCCACCTCGCAGACGTGCTCTTTTAAAGACGATAGTCTTTCTTGGGGAACTTAAACGCAGAAATTTTGGTCACAAAGGAAAGTTTATTGAACCTGTACACGCAAGCGCGAGAGACACTTATAAACTAAATACTTATAAATTGCGTCAGTGTAACTTATACAAACGCTAGACGCAATTACTGGCTAGGATAATACACTGTACGCTACCAAGCGACTATAATTTTGGTCTATCTTTCGGACCTTCTGTTTGTCGGCACGTCACTCGATTCAGCCACCCGGCCAAAGTTGAACCACTTGCCCAAGGGCCAGCCATCTTGAGCGGCTGACTAGGTTCATACTTGTGTACATTGTTGATCAAAAAGCAAACATTACGCATATCTGAGGCACAACATCACTAGGTAAGTATTAGATGGTGTATTCCATTAATAGAAAATGCATAGATACGTAATCCTGGAGGCCCTAGTTTCTTAAGCTGCGCTGAAAATGCGACTGCGCTGAAAGTTGCCTTTCTCCGTGCCCTCTGCACGAGCTCATTGTTGTTTTTCGGTTTCGGTTCAGTATTGCACTGTACGAATGCCATGGGGCGCTGCTGTGGCATTCCTGTTTTACCCAGGCGACGTGTGAATAAAATAGTGTGTGGAGAGCACTCGTTGAGTGCGGACGTTTCTTCTCCTTCGGCGCTTCGCGCCAAACCGCGTGTTCGGGCTGGCTGGCGTCGCCGCCGGTCGCGTTGGTCACCGCGGGTCTTCGCCTGCTGCTGCACCGGGACTACCAGCCCGCAACACAGCACTCATGTTTCCCGACGTATTGCCAGATAGCGTCCATACCTCAAGCAGCGCCTCTTCTATCGTCTTTAGACGACATTTGCAGCGAAGCACGCAGATACGCGGTCAATTTTTTGGTGGTGCCTACTTGGAGATCAAATGGCTTCGATCTGTTAGTGTAAATACTACGTTAATTATAAAATAAAAGATCGTTGTTTCCGACAAATGTAACCCGTCCAGAGGAGTATTGGCGATTGATCGCCACTAACATTTGCCAAGACTTTGTGGCTTACTTTCGAAAACTAGTAACACAAAGACACACTTGGAGCAGTATCTGACCCGTAAAAGTTGCCATATTAAACTCGTCTGGCGTGCGAGGAAAACGCTCGCTCTCCTTCGCCAAACACCGGTGGTTTATCGTGCATCTACTAAGATGGCGGGCGCAGCTGCCATCTTGTGGTGGGCACGGCTTCACTCTTGCGAAATAATCGTCACTCCAGCGCTCTCATATACCACTGCACTATAAACAATCAACTACTTCTGTGACGACACGTTTCACTTTCGTGTTATACCGATTCCTATGACGGAGGGGTCAGCCATCTTTTTGGTAGCATCCACAAGTCCATTCTCTATAATATCTTAGGATGAAAGATGTATATCTAAAGGAAATGCAGCCAGCTTCAACTGTTTTCTCCTTACGTGTTTATCTTCTGTCTGGCCCAAACTGTTTTCAGATATACTGACAAAACCACCAATCTAACCGGAACCTGCACACACGCTTTTCACTATCACATATATTTGCGTTTTGTTTTACATTCGGCTTCATGGACAGTAGCGTCCCTCCATACTACTCCTACTCCATACCACGTTACGGTTCAGTGATCACGTGATGTGGTGATGTCATCGCGTGATGATTTTTTGCATCACTCGTGTTGACCCCGTCGATGGTCAATTTTCGCATTTGATGAAGCACATATAAGGCTTTCGCATTAAAAAAAGACAGCGTTCGCCTTCGAATAGTCCTAGGAGTGTGTGTTTTTAGAGTTTGGTTGTTTCTGTGCTTACTTTTGTCGTTATTGAATAATTATGCCATGGCGAAGACAATTAATTAATTTCATTGTGTGGACAAATTCCAAACGTCAGTTAGTTTAGCTATGTTAGATTGCTATTCCACATATGCGTGTTACCTTGCATGACATTAAGTTTGTGTATTCATTTTTTCGTTCAACTAAGTCATAATTTCGGTGCGCCCTCTCTCTACTTAACTGCTCGTTCAAATTTCACTGGTTTATATAATCAATAAAGAAAATTGATAGAAAGATGAATACGATTACAGCAAAAAAGTGAAATAAAGTGTGCTCTAAATTTTAATGTCAGATGTTAAGTTCCGATGGCTATATGTTGTGTTGAATAAAGATAATATTGTATATACAAGCCGGTACGACATTAATATATTGGGTGTCTACGGCTACAAAAAAATAAGAATGCCAACTTAAAATCAGCCAATCTGAATCTTATTGAAACTTTGTTTGCGAGACGCTGCTTTCGAAACACTTCTACGGACACGTGCAAGAAACACCACTGTAGGGAGAGGGCGCCACACTAATCTCGACACGCAACAAACTTAGGTAAATAACGGGAGTGATCTTTGTACGTGTTTCTCTCCTCACGTCACCCTCACCCCATCATAACTATAGGCCGCCTTCTCATAAACTATAGCACGGCTGCTACATAAAAAATATTCTTCTTTATGTAGCGGTCGTGACTATAGTAAGACCACGCAGGAATAACAGGAGAATGATACAGATGCCAGAGCCAACTGCGCGATACTCGTATTTGGCAGGGGCGAGGACACGGGGTGGAGGTTGGGAGGAAGGGGTTTCTGAGCCGCTCGCTACGATGAGAACATAGATTTCCACTTCGAATACATCACGTTCTCTCGCTCCCTCCATTACGCTGCGTGGGGCCCGAATGCTACACCTCCTTCCCTTTCCTCCCACCCTCCCACTACCCTCCCACCACTCCTACTCTTCTCCAGCTTGGTAGCGACAGGCGGGCGGCATTAAGCCAGAAAAGGAACGCGCGTCACGGTATGCGTTTGGTTTGATGGGATCAATTCTAGCTCCATTCGGGACACCGTGGAATGCACAGAGGCGAAGCATAACGTGGAGAACGGGGCTCGCTTCGAGGGACGAAAGGTTTAAGACTGATGAGTTCTCTAAGCAAGGGTCGTTTCTGCACTGTGCCTTGTTGAGGACTTACCAAGCTCTCTTTTTGTGACGCCAACAGCGTCGCAGTAGTGCGACAGGAACGAGAGAGCCAGCACTCTCCGTCACATAGCCTGAGCGCACTCATCGGTGTCACGGAGCCAACCACCGTTTATAATTCATTCGGAAGCGCTCGTGTTTCACTAGCAACACCGGGGAGGCACCTGACCACTGTCACTAGTTCGAAGGTTAAGCTCCACTCTACACCCTCATTTCCCGTTTTTTCTTTTTTTTTTTTCACGCAGCTGCTCTTTCTATGGAGCTTCTGCGCCACGCCCTTCTAATCTGCATCGGACAGCTACCGCTGTCAGAGAGAATGCGGGGCGTGTTACACTCGCGGATGTGCATGCCGTCACCGCCAATAATATACGTCCACGTGCAGTGAACAGTTTGGCGCATTCATTGCAATGTCAGACGCGCAACGAGGAGATTCAGGCAAAAGGCGAAAGAGGCAGTGAAGGCATCGGGGCTACTGGGACATCTCGTAATAGGGGATGAGATGCACGACGAGTGTGCGCGTTCGCCGCAACCCGTCTCGAAGCAGTGAGTCGAAAAATGTGATGTGGTTTTGTGCGAACATTGAACACTGACGATGAGTGGAGTGAGCTCGACGTGTCATAATAAGTTATGAAGAAGACGGGTCGGCGGTGCTTTGCTAGTGAAGAGAGAAACTTGTTTCGAGAAAGTTTAAAAGGAAACTCTGTTCGATGTATTTGCAACGTTGTGAGTAGCATCTATCTATCTATCTATCTATCTATCTATCTATCTATCTATCTATCTATCTATCTATCTATCTATCTATCTATCTATCTATCTATCTATCTATCTATCTATCTATCTATCTATCTATCTATCTATCTATCTATCTATCTATATCTATCTCTATCTATCTATCTATCTATCTATCTATCTATCTATCTATCTATCTATCTATCTATCTATCTATCTATCTATCTATCTATCTATCTATCTATCTATCTATCTATCTATCTATCTATCTATCTATCTATCTATCTATCTATCTATCTATCTAGACCTCTTCTTTTGCTTCTCCATCTTCTTCGCAGCTGAATGTATTGACCCCTTCCCCTCCCCTGAAAGCTTCCAGCTCCTAACGTGGTTTTGCACTGGCTCCAGGATGAGAGGCATAGCAGCTTTCTGCACCTTACGTGGTTTTGTAGCACTGCCTCAGAGATCGGCCCACGTGTGAACACGCAACTATGCCGTGCGTTGACGTCATCGTGTGGCGTCACATAATGTGACGTATTAGGGACGTCACGGTGGAGTCATAATGTCAGAAATTTTGGTGGCTTGTGAAGCTATGGTGGCGTCATATGATGACGTCATCGCATGATAATTTCGTGCGGCACTTCGTGTTGACATCGACGGTGCCGACGAAGGTCAGTTTTCGGGTTTGATGAGGCATCTAAGGCTTTCGCCTTATTATATACTGCGTACTAAAGAATGAGTGACATTTTCCTGAGGCCCACGATGCGGACTGCCAAGCTTCGGCTTCGGCGTCCGCAATAAAGAACCCGTGCATGCATCCTAGTAGGAGTCAACTTTCATTCTCCCTACGCAGTGCAAAAATAAGACTCGTACTAATCCCTAAACATTTAGCCTAGTGCGACGGCGCATGCTCTTACTCGAAGTAATTTCATCGGCAAGATGCGCCTGGTTGCGCTTTTGCAAGAGTACCATAAGTAACGAGCAACAAATCAGCCTTACTTTAATAAAATTGTTTATCTCTCCAGTTTTCCTGCTTTTTCGCTTCATTAATATTCCTCCGTTCGTCGCGCCACCATGCCGAACGTATATAGCTCCCAACGAGAGCAGCAACCTCCTCCACTGTACTCGTGCGAACCATATGTCACCTCTCCTGAGCCATAGGTACCATTGACGGGAGAAGTAGTTCCTAACGAGCGCTATTTCTTGAGATATAAACCTCGCATTTTCTCCGCCCTCCTTTCAAGTCTCCATCCCAGGCACAAGGCAGCGTCATTTTTGTTTCACTTTCGGAAGTACCATTTCCCCGCCCTCCAGCGCGTTTACGCTAGTCTGTTCTGAGTTCCCCTTCTCCTCTTGTTTCTTTCCCCCCTTTTGCCGCCGCCTTTATCTTCTCTTTGCCAGGTCGTGGTCCATTACCCAAGGGTACGACGACAAAATGCGGCATTGGATGCGCTCCCTCAGAGGATGAAGGGCTGGCTCATCTCCGTGAGAGCACGCGGCCTCGTTTTTCGGTGGAGACGCAAGCACGGCGTTCTGTCGCTTCTCTCTCTCTCTCTTTAGGAACCGGCATACCACTCGCGACAACGTCAGAAGGCGGCGAATTCAAAGCTTCCGACGAGGAAGCCGCAGCGACGGCGATGAAAAGCGTCCGCGAAGAATCATCAGAAGTCTTAGTCCAAGTGCGCAAGAAGCCTCCTTTACAAAAATGGAATTAGGATGTTTATAGAGCGTTTGTAGACTTCTCGTAGACAAGTCTGCCTTTATGTGGATTTAGTCTTTTGTATAAACAAAATCTATTAATAGTGTATACATAAAAGTCGACAAACTGGATGCTACCTTTTCTCTGATTGCGTTGTATAAGTTGTCTATAAACAAAAGTCAGAAAAGCGTATGTTTCTTTTTTTTTTTATACGCAATCTATACACAAAAGGCAATATGGTATAGATTCTCTTTGTCTAATCCCATAATCCCATAGTGTAGATTCTCTATGACAAAAAATCAATAAGATATCTACTTTTATTTGTCTAAGCATAGTCTGCAGATGGTTTATATGCAAAAGCCTGTAATTTCTTCTTCTATTTGTCTAATGCCGCGGGGAGTAAGTGACTCGTCTTAGCGGGGCGCAGAACATGGCAGAAAATAATATTACCGAATAGCAGAAAATATGAAGATAAGCCTTAAGTAAAACTTAAGTAAACGGCATGGATTTATTTAACCAACTATTTATGACACCAGTGTCCGATGCACCAACTCTGTCCAACTTTAATTTACGGTGGCCGATCGAGAGCTGAATTTAGTGTCTCGAAGTTGTTATAACGTTAATATGACGAAACCATCCCCCGCTGCTTCAACTTTTTGTTGCTGTCCTCTAACCATCTCATCTCATCAAAGAGCACTCCCATCTCATCTACTTCACTGATGTACTATTGACTTTCGGTGCATTTGCAGTGAATTAGAAGAACACGGATGAGCTGGTATCTCTGCATTGGACATCAGGGTTGCCTGCCAAAGAATGAACGCCCTCTCGACCGTAGCGACACAGTGACTGCCTCTTACGTGGAGGAAAATTCTTGTAGCCTGTAATAAGGGGAAGGGAAGGCATAATATCAAGGGAAAACGGAGCAACTGTGAGACCAATGTTATTACATCAGCCTTGCAGCCAACGCAATAGTTTTACGTCAGTGACATAAAAAAAACCGAAAACAAAGACACAACCTGCGTAATTAGAGAGAAAACCTGGCTGCATTTCGTCAACAGTCAGAGGATATTGTACGTTAAGATGCACGAGAATTATTTGCTTGTTCTTTTTGTCGTTTTGACGTTTTGCCATGCCCCTTCTACAAGGCTAGAGAAACAGCGCCTTTCCCCTACCTTGACTTCTTCTCTCTCTGTCTCTGTCTCTCTGCAGTAGCTTTCTTTTTTGTCTTTAATATTAATTATATCCGGGGTTTACAGTCCCAAAACCACGATGAGACTATGACGGAAGCCGTAGTGGAGGGCTCCGACCACCTGGTGTTCTTTAGCGTGCACCTAAATCTTACACGGGCCTCAAATATTTTCGCCTCTTTCGAAAATACAGCCGCCGCGACCGGGATCCGATCCCGCGACCTACGGGTCAGCAATCGGGCACCATAACTACTAGACCACCGTGGTGAGGCTTCGTTTTTGTCTTTAAACTAGAACAACACCATTTCAGGCAGTGTGTTTGCCGCGTGTATTCACAATTTCTTGTCGCAAAATGCACAGCAGTGCATTTTGCAACAACAAATCCGGGCGTGTGCTCCCCATCGCACACGATTGCAAGCTCTCTGCAAATGCTTATGGCGGCGACACGGAAAGCTTCGGTCGCCTAAGCTCTATTACATATGTATGTCCTCAGAAAAGCGAAACGCCTTCCCACTGTGCAAATGCCCTACTTTTGAATACTTTTGCACCTACCTTACTCTGTCCGCACGCCACTGCGCATCTTAAATCTTCCTCCTGTCATAAATTCCCACAGGGCACTCCTAAGCCGCGGCAAGAAGTGGCCGACGTCCATCGCCTTTCAAGAACTGGACGTGCGTTGTAATCTGGACGGATGATAGAAATCGGGCAAGGCGTATCTGCTGCTACTTCACAAATGGCGGTAAGGGCAATGGGTCCGGAGCTGTGTGTAGACCCGTGAATGGTATTTTTATGGAAGGACAGGGGACACCATCATGTTGGCGGAAGCGTACTCTCTGTCTTAAACAAGGTATCATTGTAATACTAACACTGTTGATACTACCAGGTTAGATCTCTAAGGGGACAGTCAGTAAATAGCATATGCATGTTACGTATTTTCGCGAAGATGATGTGTCAATCAATAATCGCTGTCACAAGTGAATGAGTTTACACCATCGCTCTACAGAGTAGTACGTCAACCTTTGTGCAATATTTGAGCACGTCACCCCTGCTTCTACATATTTTTCAGAAGGACGGGCGCTTTTATTAAATTATTCCAAAACGCTGGAGCCGCTCTAAACAGCGGAAAAGGCTGCAGCCCCGAGAGAGCAACAAAGCTTTTGACTTCTTCCATTTAGCTGTCACTTGTACGTCAGAAGCAAAGTATGCGCTAGCATTCATTCTGATTACAACTCCGCATCACTGAGAAATACAGTACTTGTCTCACACACCAAAAAAAAAAAACATTTATGGAAGCCCTCTCTCATTTAGGAGGAGGCGAAGAGGGTCGCGTCGTTGGCAAGCGCAATCAGAAAGTTGACTGTATTCACGGAATCCGGTTTACAGGCTCGGTGAATTCCAGCGTTGATTGGCTGTAGCAAGCTTTAACTTTTCGGTCCTGCATGAGCCACGTTTGAGATACAAGGCAGAGAAGGCAGGCGATGAAGCGCACTGTACACCGGATCGCGAGCTTATCCAGCGCTCGCCACGATATTGCTTTCGATCGATCCACTCCTCGCTGCGCGAATGTCCACGCGCGCACAGAAATTCCCGGCACACCGTAGATGACGTGGCCTCGTTAGGAATTCCGCGAGTGCCTGTAGTGGTGCACTGCGCTGCTGGATCTGTCAAGCTTTGCGCTTTCCAGATCGAAGCAGTGCCTGCGAGCCGTTATTAAGCTGCAGTCCCTAGCAACCGTTTTCAGTAGACTATACATTTTAGCATTGCTCTACCTCATATTGCTCCATCTGTGTAAACACAGACGCTGAAAGATACGTTAGCAAACAACTTCGCAGAGACAGCATTAAGCTACATTTGCCGAGTCTCTTTTGCAAGAATCTAAGCACTCGTTGTAGCATGCTTACTGATAGGAAGCCGTCCCTTTCGGTAGTGCTTTATGGCAGTGAGTTTAAAAATTACTGCTATTGCCACGCTTTCTCCTGGCGCGATGTGCGTTCTCCCCTTCCTCAGTGCAGGATAACCTACCGGGCCCAGCCCTGGTTAACCTCCCAGCCTTTCTTCTACCCTCCTCCTGCTGTACAATTGCTTATACTGGACAGTTAGCGCTGACTCGAGCCTCCGAACGAAATAAGCCTCAGCCGTAACCTGGCTCTCAAAACCTAAGCTGTAGTTCCGTGCCCTGTGATTAAATTAAAGAGTATCCAGCTACGCGTCTTGGTGCTTTTCCTTCTAACGCAACTACATTTGTGTCCAAGACATCTGCGTTAACTGTGTATTGCAACACGGCTCTAGCCTTACACTTTCGTTCTATCGTTTGACATATACTATCTCTTCGATATGCATTACAAATAGGTAAGGTATAAGAACGTTTCCGGCGATTACTTGGGATTCGGGGTATGCTGGTATGCTGGGGTTGTAGCTTTACTGATCTTTGAGCAAAATGTATATATATATATATATATATATTTGCTCACGAAGCAGAATAACGCGATCAGGTGCAGATACACGCTCCAGGTTTAATTAGACCTTTTTATCCAAACTTAGAGTACTGCGCCAACAGACGCAACAGCTTGAGTAACAAAAATTAGCAACTTGTAGCAAGATCTATGCAATCATGGAATTACTTTTTATCGGCCCTAGGCTAATAAGTAAAACTAAATACAAACTGAATAAAGGGAACAGTGGACTGTTCCACAATACATTTTTTCGTGATGGACATTAGCATACAAGGGGATACTACACCGGGTCATTGCAGTATCCTTGCACTTTGTGCAAGAAATATTGATATTCAAACGAAATTTCTAGACTTCCCCAAACTCATTTCATCCTTGTGATGGGCATATTTGTATTTTTCAAGTTCGCTCTGATGATATGCTCGGAAGATATGAAATTGAGTCCGGCGATGTCGCAGTTACGCATGCATCGCACAATATGCGTATAGAAGATTACACAACCTTCGCACCATCTGTGCAGAGTAGATTGATTGTCTTAATATAGGCACAGTATACATGCTATAAGCATTTTGTCCTTCTCATTCCAAAGTGAATGTTCACGGAGCGTGACTAAGGTTGTTAAGCGTTTCAAGGCCTTCCGCGCAATAAAAGAGTCGTTAATGAACAATTCTGCAGCCCTATGAAAGACACGTATAAAGGAAAAACTGCGCTGCTTTTCCGACTGTGTCCACTTACTTTCGTCAAAATGAAACTCTGACTGGAGGTTCACGGTCATAGCGGTTCCAAAAGCAATGCAGTTTACGTTATTAGGTGTTTAACGACGCACTATCTCGTCGGTGCAGTAAGCAGGAAAGCAGGTTTTTATGGTGAGATTTACCGAGCGACTAGGTTTTATTTTTGAAGCAAGCGAGAGACAAAATAGAGCGAGGCTATTTTGTTGCGTGCACAGAGAACAAATGAGCAAGCGAAGAGGCTTGAAGGATTAAATAAAAGCTGGGAGTAGAGGGTTTGCGTGGCCGTGCAGACGCTGCAGTGACATGGCGGGTCCACAGTTAGCGGCGAAGCGTCGTGCAGCACAATAGCGAGTCAACAACTCACGGCTATATCACCGAAAGCGAAAGCAATACAATGACGATAGGCAGTACAAGCGCGCCCAAGCGCAACGCCGAAGGATAGTCATGTTGGGCCCGCTAGAGTTCCACGAAAGGCACGCACTAAGGACGATTGTCGAATGAGTCACGAAGAGGCCCCGTCTGGCTGCGAGCAGGAGCTGCTTTTAGTCTTCCTAACCCACTTAGAGAGTGTCCTTCTCCCTCTTCCTTCTCCGTATTCTTTGCTCAGGATGTATTTCTCCTTTCAGCACGGAGAAATGGAAAAAGAAAAAGCGGAATGGCGTGATGAGCGTAGCCATCACGCCATTCCGGTTTTTCAAATCAAAGCACACGGTCATGCGAGCGTGGTCACCACATACCATAACAGAATGAAAAGGACGGGACGAGTCGACTGGTGGACCATGGGTCGTGCCGTTGTTCCTTCCAAAGGAAGAACGTGAAGCGATTTCGCCGGTCGTTTTCGGAACGGCGGCGCCAACACGAGCGAATACGCAATAAGCGGTCCTAATCTCTAAAGCCACGTGCACCACCAGGGATAAAATGGAGGGAAAACATCGGCAGGTTACTAAACCTTGTCTCGAGTGGGCTCTAGGATGGTAAAAAGGGTTGGTTAGGGATGACTTTGAAGCCGCAGTCCGCATAATGGCGGTCGCTCAGGGGTAGGAGCGGGAGAATCGCCCCGGGGCTCCCTGTGCGTGTGTACTGTGTCAGTATGGGCCTCGGGTGGGCCTTCTCTGCGGCAAATAGCTCGCGGCACTCGGCGTATGTGCAGTGCGAGAGGGATTCGCATAGTGGATTCCCGGTACACAGCTATCGTCATAGACCGTGGCTCTGTGCCGTCGTCGTCTCTGCGACTATAAGCAGCCACAGCAGCCGCCGAGTGCGCGATCAATGCCGAGTATCGCACGTCCTCAGGCAACGTTGCCGATCGTGTGCTGCCGGAATACATGGGCAAACTGTCGGCACTGAGCCGTGTCCCCAACTGGGAGACAGAAATAAGTGCCTTATTCTTCCTCCAACAATCACTATATATATCAGTCGTTCGGGTCGCATCGTATTCCGCGGACGCGGTTGTTCTCACTTAGTGCCTGCGGCGTCAACATGGCGGCGCCGCTGGTCACGGACCAGGTGGGAAAAAGAAAGCTTAGCGTGGAGAGAGGGACACCTTTTCGCCGCAGCACCGTATGCTTGTGGTGCGATGACTGAACCCGAAGGAGCCTCGTAAACACTGGGAATCATCGACGAACCACATTTCATCGTATGCGTTGGCGTCTGCATGGTATTGCTTTCCTTTTTTGAATATATGCAACTAATCCTCGCTTGTCATCAACACCTATTTCACTATGGCGTACACACAAATAAGATGGGGTGTGTATAAGTACCGCTGTGGGGTTGGAGCACCGCGAGATTGGTTATTTAAAATTCGGGAAAGCTTTCCCTCATGTAAACTGAAAGGTTAAATTTAAAAGCCGGTCTGTTCATCTAAACCACTTTGCGCTAGAGCGGCTTCGAATCGCATCAAGTAGTTTTTCTTATATTTAGAGGCTAATGTTTTTTCTGCTCGCTTTTTTTTAAATGTGAAGCATTTCTTAGCTAACCAATTGCACTTTGAGCGTATCCATCCATCCATCCATCCATCCACCTATCTATCTATCTATCTATCTATCTATCTATCTATCTATCTATCTATCTATCTATCTATCTATCTATCTATCTATCTATCTATCTATCTATCTATCTATCTATCTATCTATCTATCTATCTATCTATCTATCTATCTATCTATCTATCTATCTATCTATCTATCTATCTATCTATCTATCTATCTATCTATCTATCTATCTATCTATCTATCTATCTATCTATCTATCTATCTATCTATCTATCTATCTATCTATCTATCTACTATCTATCTATCTATCTATCTATCTATCTATCTATCTATCTATCTATCTATCTATCTATCTATCTATCTATCTATCTATCTATCTATCTATCTATCTATCTATCTATCTATCTATCTATCTATCTATCTATCTATCTATCTATCTATCTATCTATCTATCTATCTATACAGCCGCCTACTTCTGGGCGCTCTCATGGTCGCCTTCTAACTTGGCATTGACCAAAATTGGCATAGGAGAGTATGACTAACACGACTGTCTCGTCATGGCATGAGTAACGCTAAAATCCTGGGACGTGTGTCACAAAACCCTTTCCTCCAGTCACCTGCGGCACATACCCGTAAACCATGGGCCGTGGTGTGCGCGCACGCGCCGCACGTAATTCTCAGGCTATATCTATCCTGGAACGGCAGGAGCAGACATTGGTCATTTAAACAGGAGAGCTCAAGAATATGTGGCATCAGCCGCGTCGACCCGAAGTATACAAAGAATAAAAATCAGGATCCCAGCAGGAATCGAACCCAGGCATTCTGCATGGCAATCAAGTATTCTATCACAGATATACGCCAGGTATTCAAGCTGCTTCGGAAAAAGACCCTGTGTTAGAGTCCTGTCAGTGCAAATTTTATAGCAACGAAATACATCCGCACTCATATGATACAAGCTCATGTCGGCTTAACGTCAATTTCGGTTCCAGTATTGTTAGCTCCGCTTTTATAACAGTCGAATAAACATTACATATCTACTCGTATAAATCAGCAATCTATATTCAAGCGTTGCTCGACCCCGGGGCAGTACACTAACGGATGCTCGTATGATATTCACAACTTCTCACCGTAGCGTGCGATAATGTGAACATCATACGTAGCATTCGTTAGTGTATTGCTCCGGCGTCGAGGAACGCGAGATGTGAATCGCACCGTAGCGTGCGCTTTGTTTCAATAAAACTGACATCTGTGCTCTAACATGAGTGCTGACGTGAAGTCAGACCATGAGCACGGCAGATCGATGAAAACACACGGTGCGGCTTGCCGCGTGGAGCAGATACTGCGTCGCACGCCTAGTGCTCCTGACTGCTGCCGCGGCGCCACCACTGGGGGAGCCTCTGGGGAGACGGAAAGCAAGAGCGCCGGAATTATTGCGGCGGATGGCAGCTTGACAGCGCAGCTGCTATGCGCTTGTTAGTTTTTAAAGGGTTACAATAAACTTGCTATAGCGTTAACTATATTGGTAATCGTCCTACCGAATGTGCGCCGGCGATGCTCCAATCTAAATATAGCAAGTGTTAGTTTTATCTAAAGTGGTTGCTCGTGAGACTTGCGATTTTTCGCGTCATGTTTTCACTCTTTTCTTGCCGTTGCGCTGTTCGCCCTCGATAATGTATGTTTGTGCTACAGTTATTTTTATCAACAGAAGAGTCGCTCATTCACAGGTGCGGTTGTATTTCCGGAATGACGGTTGCTCACACCTTAGAAACAAAAGCATTGTGAACATCAGGGGAGTCATAATTGCTTTATTGCACGTGCGTGAAAAAAGGATCACTGTGTTATTGGAATGACAGGCGCAGCACCTTCCTGGACAGAGGTTTTTGCGCCAAGCGCACGAGACGCTCAACAGACATATTAGCATTTCCTGCCCAGTTGGCAAGAAGCGTTCGTAAGAGCTTTCTGATGAACACTTTGCAGACTTCCATGGCGTGGTCGTCCGCCCCGCAAGTCCACTTTCAGCACTTCCATGGTCATAGAGAGCAGCTGGTCACCTTTCAGACATCTCGTGAAAAAATATCCGACAGGAATATTATATGATATTGACAAGCCTCTTATTACAAAACATGGTAATCGGTTTGCCACTTGGGGTACCGCTGTTGAATGCTCGTCTTCACCACGGTCAACGAAACCAAAAAAAATGTCACAGTTTCGCCGCAAGGGCGAAGCAATGAATGCGATAGCAAGGAACTAATACGAAGTGAGGCTGGCCAATGGATACTCTCAGTTTGCACATCGCTTCTGTTGCGAAGGCGGCCGAAGCAGCGAAGGAAACTAGCGTGCTTCAAGTGTCGAGCTGTGACACTTGATAGTTCGCGCTCATCTTCTGTTTGTTCGTTTAGCGGCGTTCCTTGAGATCGAGTGACTTCCGTACGCTCCGTAACATGAGCGCGGACATCACGGTGAAAGCGTGAAACATCCCTCTTCCCCTCACCACGAGAAGACCGCGCGAGCAGACAGCGGAAGCGCAAGCTTCTCCCATGCGCAAATATAAGAAGAAGCGAGCGAGCTCGCCGACGACTTTTAAATGCGCCCGTCGGGCTCCTAGCGCCATCTCGTGGTAATGAAGAAACGCTTATTATCGCCTGCTGTCTCCGAGTCCGTAAAGCGCTAAAGGGTGTGTATATAACGCTCGCCGTTAGCTACGTGGAGGATCTGCGTTTCGTGGCGTAGTGGATAGCGCCGCTCGCTGCGGAACAAGAGGTCCCTGGTTCCGGAAGCATTTTTCTGAATTATTTTTCTTTGGGGCTTTTATATATATATATATATATATATATATATATATATATATATATATATATATATATATATATATATATATATACATACTTATACATATACGGTGCATGACGGCGGCGACGGCGACGGCAAAATCCAGCCGAGACTGTCCATATAATTGCTATCGCAATAAAAAACGCCAGGCCTGCGCGGAAAGCGCAGCACAGTCACAGCGAAAGCTGGAAGAGTGGCATTTCTAGAGCCCGTTTAAACTCTCTTGGGGCTACTAATACAAGTACACTAGCAAGGTACCCACTACGCTATAAATCATAATATTTATGAAGTTGGGAAGCACCTACAACGCCATTATTCATCATTGTACGCAGAAGCGAGGTTCCACCTGCACATCTGTAAGGCATTATGTGCACTTTGTTTACGTGACGACTGATGAGGATGAAGAATTGTGGCTCAGCCCTTGTAATAGGTTGGAAGCTTTAAACGGCTCACCATTTACGTAATTCGAATTATGTGAGGCCCGGTCGCTATTTCACTCTCCCACCATGCAATATAACATACGTTGACGTGAGAAAGAGGGACAGAGATAAGAGGGAAGAACTTTATTGAGAGCCTGAGGAAATGGATGATGGGCGTATGGGCTTCCTTGGCAACCAATGCAAGTGCACTTGCGAGGAACCCACTACGCTATACCTCATCATAATTTCTGTGACACAGGGAAACAGCCACTATGCCATTTTTCGTCATTCAACGGAGAACCGTGGTACCCGCTAAAAACATGTAAGGCATTGTGCGCACTTTGTTGGTGTTGTGCCTGATGACGATGAAGAATTATCGCAGAGCCCCTTATAATGGGTAGGAAGCATCCAACAGCCCACTCGTTGCGCAATTCGGATTGTGTGACGCCTGGTTACAGAATTCGCGTTGTGTGGTGCGTGGTTGTTTTTTCACTCTTCTACCACATTAAATTACATATGTTAATGTGGTTCCTTCTGGACATGAAGCCTGTATAGCGTCATCTTGCAAGGCAGTTCCGAGCACCGGCATGGCTCTGAGGTACAAAAAGTGGGCTCACACGCAGAGGGCCCAGGTTCGAACCCCGTCCTATCCTGGAAATTTTTCTAATTTTGTTTTTTTTTCTTAATTCGAGCGATAGTGGTTACGGACACCGGCGGCGGCGGCGGCGGACAACTACGGCGCCAAAAACGGCCGGTGAAATGATCTCATAACAGCTTTCACTGTAAAAGTTTGTCAACTTGTCGGTCGTATATGACCCTATGCTGTATGGCCATCTCGTCAACGATCAGGGAGCAGAACGCTTCTTGCTCTACAGTGAGACCCTCAAATTTGATGGACAGCCGCTCCCTGTATCAACGAAGTGACGCCGATTCCACCTGTTAAATGGCCTACATATTTCTGGAGCGTTGAGCGACAAGGGAGCTGAAAGATATTTTTGGACCTTGCATGCTCAACTTTTGTTGAAGCATGCCTTCCAAATTACACATTCTCCTACAATGACGTTACTGTATTGGGGCTTCTTCGTCGAGAAACTGCGAACTAGGTTTCTAACGAACTCGGCAGTCTTGTCACCTTGCGCAACACCATTGAGCACCTTCATAAAACAGGCAATGTCCGTGTTATTTTCATAAAACAGCGCGCGATCCTCAGCCTCATCCACTCTTTCTTGAAGGGCCTGCAGTGCTCCTTTCATTCGAGCGATCTTCGCTTGGAAGCCGCGCGTTTTTTTTAGCTTCTTCTTTCCGTTTAACAAGGTCGAATGTAGTTTGACATGATGTATCTGAAAATGATGCCATTTCCAAACACGTTTCATGCCCTAATTCAAAGTTGTTGGGCGTCGTGGCTTCAGTGCTGTCACTTGACGAGCCGTTTTGGCTAATGACAAAACGGTTATTTTGAAGCAGCATTGCCCGAGCTCTTGGCACGCGACTGCGCATTATCAGCTTCTATTTCAGAGCGTGGACGATACTTACTCGAAGCAGGTGTGCTGCTCGTGCTCATGTACCTTGGATAACCGGGGAACACTGTCGGCACAGCCGTTGGCAAAAGTATCCTCAACTTCTCGCTCTTCTTGTAGTCCTGCTCCGTAAAATGCAAGGCGCACACCAGGGACCTGTCATTAGGCTGCCATACTGTTCCCTTCCCGCCGGGTCCTTCACGGGAAATGTTTCGCAGCCATGCTGCCCTGCGTTCCGCGTTACTGGGAAACTCGTGGTAGCGTATTTGCGGTTCCTTCGATGCATTCGTGGAACACAACTGCACACAACAGTTACGCGGCATTTTGCATAACGTATAAAATATCACACATGCGCACACTGTCTTGAGTGACACTCAGTGCGCGCGATTCATTTGGAGAGAAACAACCACTACCTCGACCTACCAGCTGAACGCGCGCTCCTTCCCGACCGCGCGGCACGTGGGGCCCTCCCCTACTACTGGCACCCTCCTAGCGAAATGCGGCAACTGTTAACTCCGCTTCCCCGCTCTCACCCATTGCCTGCGCCTCGACACGGCAGGCCGCATCGTGTGTTTTTCATCGAGCGGCCGTGCCATGAGTTACACTTTAAACGCCAGTGTAGTTGGCATACCTTTTAAAAGCACGATGTGCAGACACCTACTCCATTTACAAACGCACGTCGATCCACATCGTAACGTCAGTTTTTGCGCTGTGTGGTGTTCCTATGTGCCTTCTCGTGTCCGTGTTTCCTTTCACGCTACACCAAAAGCATTTCGTATGAGTAACCAACAAGCCCACGTTGCAACCCACATCGTAACGCTTGACTCAAAGCAACCCCCCCCCCCAAAAAAAAAAAACAAAAACAAAAACAAAATGCAGAGACAGCTACTCTCTGTCTGCTTCGCATGGAACCGATTACCAGAATGCGTAGGATCTGTGGAATTTTTTTTCACAATGCCGTATCGCTCCTCCACTTTCATCACTTTGCTTTACAACGCCGTCAAGAGTACTCTTATTTGCTGAAATCCTGAAAGAACCTGTTGCATCCTTACTGACAAAAAAAAAAACAAAACATTGAAAGCAATGTCATGACAACTTTGCGAAACAAAACACTGGAGCTTGTACATCAAGACCTTATTGCTTACGTGAGCATCCAAACATATTGTGTCATTTCCTTGTGCAACCATCTCTGCTGATTTTTTTTTCTCTTCCTGTTGCCTTACTACTTGCTCCATCCATGGCCTGTCCTGTTTCGTACTGAGTTACTGCAGACACACTTGCCTTTCGTGCGAGCTTTATTGTTTTTTTTTTCATTGCACTGGTTCCTTCATTGTCTCCCATGGCATGTCTCTTTAAAAAGTTAGAGGAAATTGAAAGCATGGTATGCCAGCAGTTTCGCCTGAAAATCTCGCCTTTTCTACCGCTTCATAAGAAGAATGCTACGCAGAAAGTCCACGCGTTTTCTGATCTTTTTTTTTTTTGCCTTTCACCACCTTCGTCCAGGAAGTCCGGTGCAGATGTGTCCCAATCCGGGTTTCATGTCCTATCTCCACAGGATGACATCGATCGATTCTGAGCTCGAGACTCTAATAAAACTACAAAATAAAATATATATGCTCATTTGCCGCTGTACATGGCAAGTAGATGGGCATGGATGGATAGCAAGTTTCACCTTAAACCCTCCTTCCAATGCTTGTCTGAGCACCAACTATTATCGCGAGGTCTGTCGGTCCCGATGTGAGCAGCCCGCCCCCTCGGGTTATGGAACAGAGATGGCATACCTCAAGCCTAGTGCGCAAGTGTTCCTGACAAGATATTTTTTCTTGATCACGGACAACATGCCCGTTAAAGAGGACTTGATAAAAAACTGAACAAACAATATAGATAAGTGTGGGGCATGTGCTTTGTCTTGTTGTTGTTGCATGGAAGTTCTTCTGTTTTCATTCTACTCAGTTGAGTAGCTGATGTACATGTCAGAATTCATTATCCTTCCGTTGTGACAAGGACCGTCGACACAACAAAAGCCGACGGTTTCATGGAAAATGCTTAAATATTACCCGAATAAATATGTTTGTTCTCTCTCCTATACAGTATAACGTAATAGAACGCGTTGCTGGGCGAGTTGGTGAATTGTCTGAAAATAAAAGCAGAGCGCAAAAAAGACGGGACACAAGAGACAAGAAGACGGGACGGGCGCTGACTACCAACTGATTTTATTACGAATATTTTCCCCCAATTCTTTCGTAATAAAATCAGTTGGTAGTGAGCGCCCGTCCTGTCTTCTTGTTTCGTGTGTCCCGTCTTTTTTGCGCTCTGCTTTTATTTTCAGACAGTATAACGTGGTTCACAGATGACAACGTGTTTGCTTGTCATTTTGGTGTGGCTACAACTTTTCCATTTTTCAGTGAATGGGAACAATAGTCCCTGAATTTAGAGTGTAAAATTTTCTAAAATGCAGCTGCGAGACTGAGATGGTATTCATTCTTTCGAATAGCGTTGTGTGCTCTTTGTTTCCAGCACTTTTTAAATAGTACCTGGTTTGTAAAAAATACCTGTGCTAGATTTTGTGTTCGGGTTCCCGTTTTTAGTAGTTCCTTCCCACCTGATGTAAACGCTATATTTAGCTCATCGTTTTTTAAGAGATGCTTATATCAAGATTTCACAAATCAATGAAAGCAAACGTTTACACTGTAACGCGAAAACTACTACGATGTCATCTACTCTTGTCCTTTCTTTTTTTCATTTCAATTAACTCCGAAAGAAATAAATAAATAGCAAGGTTGCCAGCCCAACACAAGCATATTTATACTTTTTAGATGCTTTTCCAACTCCAAACAGTTCGGCAGGAAAAAAATAAACAATAAAAATATTTGAACAGTCAGTCCTACACTTCCTATAAAGACTAGCGTGACCACTTGCAATGGGAGCCGCTACCTCTGGTGGAGTTCAACGCTAGCCTGTGTCGAGTTCGCTGAGCCTCCCCTACCAACATTGTGTACCGACAGTAAACTCCTGCGTTCTTTTCGTGCAGAGGTCGATGATCCAATATAAGAAACATATGTTGCCGTCTCAGCGTTGTCAGATAACCGTCCCGCTTATTGGGATGGTCACGCAAGGCCGTCGTTCTTCCACGCATCCGCCCTATTTTCTTGATAGGAAAGGAATGAGGAAGAGCCGAGTAAAGACAACGATGTGTAGTCAGTGCGAGCTTTCTCGACGGGTTAATGGCAGTCGTACTTTTAGGAAAAATGATATGGCGGGCGGACGTTTATGGTATCGGACCGAGAGTGTGACCGTTTTTTCATCATCGCTAAAATAAAATTCGTACTTTTCTATAGCCTTACCGACGATACCCTAACCGACGGTCCGGGTAGTATATCTCTTAGGATATAATAGTTAACAAAGATCAGATTGTGTCGGCTCTCTTGGTGTATAAATCACTGCGTGGATTTGGCAAACATGTCGAGAGAACTGTGTCAGAACATGCGAGCAATAAGATTAGGAAACCATCATTTATATCAAAAGGTGAGTGCTTTACCGCTGTTTTTTTTTCTAAATGGCAATTTTTTTCCTCTGACAAATGACAGCAGTCTTGTGGAATGCTCCAGGTCTTGATCCATGCTTTTTCACTTTGTTCGCTATCCTAATGAATACATAATCCTTTTCGGTGACATATATTGCCCCATCGTCTTTCTTTGTATTCTTTTAGTTTTCTGTTCTATAATTTCTTGCTAAACATGAAGCTAGGATAATCTCAATTGTTAACCATAAACATTTCACAAGCTTCTTTCTCTATTCCATTCATCGGGAATGAAGTTTTGGTAGTGACACTGCGCTATATGTACTAAGCATTCCAAGATCGTTATGAACCTGAAGGTCTAATCAGGTGCAGTGACTACACAGTCCATATGCCCCACTTCGTATAAAAAAAGTGAACACGAAGAAAGTTCATGAGCCCCTGAATAGAAGGTGCAACGTATAAATAACTGAAGTCGATGGCGCCTTCGCTGATGCAGCTGGCTTCTCGTACACTCTACACAAGGAGACCACGCTGAGACTTCACGGTAAGAAATGCATTCGCACCAATGCCTTGGTTCGCAATCCGCTCATGCCAAGACTCGGATAGACTTCGGAGGCGTGAAGTGAGAGTGGCGGACAATGACCCGGAGAGAGAGGCGGTGCTGCCTTCTTCCGCGGCAAAATACAGTAAATGCGAGGAATCAAAGGGAACGCTTTCCAAGTCACTCCGGCGCACTTTAAGCGGACGGCTTTGCCCGTGATGAGGTGAATTAATGGCCTCCGATCATGCGCCAGAGAGCCCGTCTCGAAGGTAGAGAAGAAAAGCCATGAAACGTCATGAGGTGCATCGAGGCGTAGTCCACTCCGGTCCACTTCAAGCACATAAGGCGGCGGGGAGGTCGGGAAGGCTCATAGCAGACTCGAAGGGAGTGATCGGGGTCAGCTATCGCCTACGAACCACTGTCCGCTGTTTCGGTTGCCTTCCGAGTGGCTATCCGGTCAGCACCGCATTTTTCTCGCCTCGCAAAGAGCAGAGAGAGACAGAGACTTCTGGCCACCGGACTGTACGATACACCGCAACGCCTTTTGTCACAATTATTCTCCTTCCAAGCGGAACGGCGCCAGTGTCTCTAATTCCTTCTTCATCTCTCTCGGACGCGAAACGCCATTACGCCGCTGGGCATTCGGGTGGACGAATAGCGGCGAACTCAGAGAAAATGGCGAGCACGTGCGAGACGGAGAGAACGCGACACCGACGTACAAAGGAGACAGGCGGCGGTTCACATTAGGCGGCAGCCGCCCGCTGTCTGGCGCATTACCATCGGCGCCGCCTCTGTGCTCCTCGCCCATCCGAACGGAGACAGTTTCGAGGGATGAGCACTCCTCCACGCTCCGCTTGCATCTCAGGGTGCCGCAATCCCACATTCTCCACAGTACAGTACCCGTTTCCTCTTTCAGTACCGTTTCTTCTTTTGTGCCTTTGCTTCTCATGTCATTTCTTCTCCTCCTGAAGCATTCTGCTACCCACTTTGAGACGCCCTTCCATGTCTAGATGCCTGCCGCATAGCCAACTTCCCGCGCGGTCGCCATAAGGTTGCGCAAGGAGCACGGGCCGCGCATGGTGCGCTGTTTTGTACAGAGAGGAAACGAGATTGCGTAGAGCGCTTTACTGCTTGGACAACCTTTCGTATGTTCTCAAAATCACTGTCACGTGTAAACAGCACATAGACATGTCTTTCACGTGGCTTGATCGGCAAATGCACGACATAAGAAAGAAAGGAAATACTCTGATAATGCGCTATGGGCACAATTAGAGAGGAAGTGAAAGAAATGAGGGTTGCTTGGTCCTGTGCTTAAGTCTGAGAGAGCGGCCTACTTGGAATAGGTAGCTTCTGAACGTAAATATAACTATTCACATGATAATCATTATACAAACACAGCCGCGTTGGGTGCGTCCTTTGTGCTTGAGCAGCGCTCAGCAAGTTTCTAGCTGCTTGCCGTTCTTCCTGTGATATTCCAATTTCTTGCTATCACATTCTCTGCTTCGCCCATGCGGCGAAGCTGTGACTTTTTGTCTTTGTCAATGGAGTTTCTGAATTCGTACCGTAAAGGAAGATGCGCACATCTTGTTGGCTTTATGTATTTGCGTTCAGCTACATTTGTTTTAACGGCGTTCGAACCAAACGTGGTTAACGTTTTTAATTTCTAATGAATAAGGCGTAGTGTTTTTATCGAAAATAGTTAGAATAAACAAAACATAAGATCGAAGACTGCCGTTTTATTCATGCATACCTTTTTTACACCATACATGTCGCGGGGCCCCAATTTGTGTTGCGCGACCGTGCAAAAACCCGAATTCTGCCTAATCATTAACAAACTGTCTTTAAAGACACAGCAATGACAAAAGTACAAGAAAAAAACGCCAGGCCTGCGCTGAAACCGCAGCACAGCCACAGCGAAAGCTGGAAGAGCGGCGTTTCTAGAGCCCGTTAAGCTCTTTTGGGGCTACAAGTACACTAGAAAGGTACCCACTACACCATAAATCACAATTTTTGTCAAGTTGGGAAGCACCTACTAAGCCATTATTCGTCATTCTGCGGAGACGCGATGCACCAGCTACACGTCTCTAAGGCATTATGTGCACTTTGTTGACGCGAGGACTGATGACGATGAAGAATTATGGCTCAGCCTTTTGTAATGGGTTGGAATCTTTAAACGGCCCACCAGTTATGTAATTTTGCATTGGGTGACGCCCGGTCGCTATTTCCCTCTCCCGTCATGCTGTATAACATACGTTGACGTGGGAGAGAGACGGGGGGGGGGCGAAGAACTTACTGAGACCCCGAGGAAATTGATCATGCATGCGCTTATGGGCTTCCTTGGCAACCAATACGTGTGCACTTGCGAGGAACTCACTACGCTATAAATCATCGTAATTTTTTAGAAGTAGGGCAGTAGGCACTGTGCCATTTTTCTTCATTCTACGGAGAGCGTTGGTACCTGCTAAACGCATGTAAGAGATTATGCGCACTTTTTGATGCTGTGCCTGATGACGATGAAGAATTATGGCAGAGCCCTCTTGTAATGGGGTTGGACGCATTCAACAACCTACTCGTTGCGCAATTCGCATTGTGGACGCCTGGTTACAGAATTCGCGTTGGCGACGCTTGGTGCTTATTTTACTCTTCTACCACGCTACATTGCATATGCGAATGTGGTTCCTTCCCGACATGAAGCCTGTATAGGACCTTTTGCAAAGCAGTTTCAAGCACCGGCATGGCTCAGAGGTTCAATACTGGGCTCTCCCACGCAGAGGGCCCAGGTTCGAACCTCGTTCCTTCGTGGAATTTATTTCTTATTTCGTTTTTTTTCTTATTTCAAGCGATACTGGTTACGGACACCGGCGGCGGCGGCGGACAACTATGGCGCCAAAAACGGCCGGTGAAATGATCTCATAACAGCTTTCGCTGTAAAAATAACAGACTACAGCATAAACAGCTTGCTCGCAAAGAGTGCAGTCGTTCCCTTCAATTCAAGTAGGCCACAAGCTGCTGGCAGGCATTTCATCGGTCCCTTCCGTCTCGCCTGGATTGTACACACTGGTAAGTAGTTCTGACTTACAAATGAAACGGCTTAGTTATTGCGTCTGAAGTGCAGTTTCTTTCCGCTGTTTTCTTTAACTCTTTGTTTTGCAGTTATCTAGGGCATAATATATTTATTTAATTATATATTTGATTTGCATACATAGATACACAAGGACACAGAGAAAAGAGGGACAGAGCAAGCAGGCAACTATACATTATTTGTTTATTTATTTATTTGATTTACATACATAGATACACAAGGACACAGAGAAAAGAGGGAGAGAGGAAGCAGGCAACTAAGCGAAGAAAATGCAGAAAAGGCAAATGAAGGAGCATTTGGTAAGAGGTGTTAGACTGGCATTGTACACTATCCGTTACAGTATACACAGTAAAAATCGTCATAAAAGCGTCCCTGTACTATAGTTTCGATTTAGAGCACAAAAGTTTAGACCACCTCGTCGTTCTTTTAAATAGCCATAGAGAAGCACGCAAAAGCAGCGAGGTTAACCAGACGCACGTCCGGTTTGCTACCCTGCGCTGCGGTAAGGGATAAAGGGGCGAAAATAGAGACAGAAGGAAACAGAGAGATTAACAGAATTACGCGCGCTCTTTGAAGGAGCGCAAGTCTACAGGCGGTCGCACAGATCAGTTGGCTTTAAGCACGTCACTAACGTTTTCGTTGGCTTCTGTCCCTTCGAGGCACACGCCCATGTTCCTAGAAACTTCACTAAAATGGCCTTGAGCCCAGTTGGGTCAGAAGCATCCCGAGCGGGTAACGCTGAGTGTCATAGCGACGGCAGCTGCACAGGATGTGTTCAATTGTCCCTTTAGTTCCGCAGGAGTCGCATCTAGGGTTGTCGGCCATTCCGATGCGAAACGAGTACGCCTTTGTGAATGCAACACCTGTCCAAAGCCGGCATAATAGGTTCGCATTGGAGTAGACGAGCGTTTTTACATAATGTTGCTTGCGGATTGCTACCGCCACGGCCGTCATTTCAACGTGCATCATCAATGCTGGGCGGCAGAAAGCTATAACTACTGTACTCCCGTGCTCAAGGGGTGCGGCTGTCCCGATATGGGGAAAAAGAGAAAGTACCGTTTAGACTTCCTTTTATTATATTTTGTTATTTCTTCTTGTCGAATTAAAAAAAAAGAAAAAAATTACACCACTTGCCGCTAAAGGGGACCATGAGGCGATGCGAAGCCGGAGCACTTGCACGATCGCGTTCCGTTTGGCGTTCGTTGGGGCATGCTACCGACCTCGCGTCGTGGAACGCGAGGAGGAACGCTACGCGCGTCTTGTCTTCCCTCTAGCCTGGCCGTTAATTCTCACAGGGCGAGCAGGGAACGCGCTCGACAGGCGCGCGAGAGGGGGGGGGGCAGCGTAGGAGCGGAAAGAGAGGGGGAGGGGACGCGCATGCTCTGGCGCTCATCGCAGCGTTGCGCAGGAGAGAATTTCGGCATGTCTAGCCCGCGTTTAAGAGGAAGAGTGGAGAGAGGAAGGGGAGAGGGAGGAGAGAAAGTGGAGGGGGGTAAACGGGAGAAAGTGGAGAGGGGAAAGAGAGAAAAGGGAGAGGGAAGTGAAGAGGGGAAAGAGGAGAGGAGGAGTGGAGAGGGGTTGGAGAGGAGGTGTGTGGAGAGGGCAGTAAGGGTCGTCACACCGCACACCACCACCACCACCACCGGTTTGAATTCCGCTATAATATGCTTCGCATCTAAAAACTCCGCTGGAAACGGAAACCACATCCTGAAAGATTGTGTATAGGTATCCCGTTTGCGATCTCTGAAGAGCAGAAAACTCCGGTTGCCTTGAACGCCTGAAGGTTTCATCAATCTTGAACTTCACGCGGCTTTCAGGCTGTTGTTTTCTTTTTTGTTGTTTTTTTTTGTTTTTTCAAGCAGCCTTGTCAGGACTACAACACCGAGTCTGCCATTGGAGGGAAGTTTGCATCAGACGTGGTGACGGCAGCAACACTCCTGATTACCGCATTTACCACGGTCCTGCTTCGCATAATATATGCATGAAGTGACCTCGCATTGCGTTTATTTTCGGGCTCAATGATCAGGCTGCCGCGTATGTGTGATAGACATTACGACCTGCAACATTGGCTTTTCTGAACTCCAACAGGAGAAAATAGCGAAAAATAGAGAAATAGCGGGGCACAATAGACAATTATGTGAGCTGTTCCTACCAAGCAATACGAATGAAGCACAGCATTTTAAAGCGACCTTTGGTTCAATGGTAATTTTTCTGGCCCTGTAAATAAAACATTGTCTTCATCTCTGTGATTATCATTACCGGCCTATTAATGTGCTGAAACACAAAGGCCTCTCCCACTCACTTCAAATCTACCCTGTCCTGTGTGTGCTTTTCCATATTATGCCTGCGAATTTCTTATTCCCCTCCCCCCTCACACTGCCGCCTTCGGGTGCGTTTGCGATCCCTTGGTATTAATTCCCTCGCTTTCACTAGCCATCGTTTATCTGTCCTACACAAAACGGGGTCTGACCTTATTCATTATATTCTTTAATGTCAACTAGGTAATTGGCTAGGTTATTGGCTACCCCTACTTGCTCGCTTATGCATTCTGCTACCTTCCTACCTTCTATTGTTTTGCCTATAATTTTCTCTACCTCTCGTTGATGCGATGAGCACCCCTTTATCACTTTCTGCTTTAACAGCGAGGCTGTTTCAGCCGGCCGTAAACGCTGTGGTGTGTACAAAAAACTATCATCATCATGAATGGGTATGAGCCACAGAAATTTGGCAAATCCCACTACTCCCGCTGGTTCACTAAAATGAAGAGGGTAACAGACGGCCGGCAAACACCAATTAAAGATTTCTACATAGACATAACCAGTAATAGAGGAAAGCTTTAATAAACGTGATAAACACCGTGGCCGCACGTTTTAACTTCGCTGAAGCATCTGAACGGAATGCTTCAGCCTTATGTACAAGGGGAGAATACTAGGGAACGGGAAAAGCAACGGCGGCTGCGAGAAGATTTCAAAGCGATGGAAACCCTTCGCGTACGACGACCTGCCGATAGATCTATGGGAGGGGCTAACACTCGGTTTGAGCGCGAGTTTCTGTCTATGGTGTTTGGAGTTCCAGGTCACGTCTGCGACTTTCTGTGATTCAACTCGAACCAGTCTGCTCTGAGAAGCAACCTAGGAACAAACGAGCATCACCTAGCTAAAGCCTAGCAACAACCTAGAAGCAACCAGATTAGATTTCAGAATCGTCCAGTTTCGCTGTTTTATAGCCTTGCGCCACTTAGTGGAAGCTTCGGCATTTTTCCTTTTGTTTTTTTTTTTACCTCTAGTTGTTTCATGGGCCGCCTGTTTTATGAAGGACGACAGCGCAGGAAGATAATCAAGTGGCATATTCCCTTTGTCAGTGCTGTTCTTACTTATCCACACGCCTCATTCCGTGTCAGCACTTCGCTGCTAATATTTGTTTCTTTGTTTTTATTTATGCGTCATTCTCAATCACCCCCTCATACTATTTATTCGGATTCATGCGAAATAAAATGGACGCAATTAGCCGTGCAGTTGCCTGAGCTACTGTGAAAACATGTCACTGAGAAAAGACCCTCGAATTATACGAAAACTGACCTTTTCACTGGGCAAGTTCAACGACCGGAAGGAGGAGGAAAATACTTGAATAGAGTGAGTCAGTGATGAAACAACTTTATTTGGTCCAAAATAACAGAGAAAAGGATATGCAGAATAGTATGAAGAGAAGTACGTACAATAATGAAAATCCGGTCTACACACTTGGCACAGTCGCAGAGCTAGAATCTTCGCTAATCCTGTTATTTTGCCCCTTTCACTCTTCATTTACAGGTATTGCTTTGCTGGGCACCTTTTGAAGCTTCGGTGGCAAATTGAGCATAAAAGAAGAAGCGGAGGAGTGATGTTTTGTATATACATTGAGGGGCGTGTTCCAATGCCCGTGGCGCCCTCTGCTAGCGTCCGGCCGACTGAAAAGAAGCCGCTAGAGAGTCAATTTTACGGCAGGCGTAAACGCGTTGAGGCGGATTGTGAGGTTTCTGCCATGCGTGCCCAGCGACCAACCCATCTTGAACACTCGAGCTCGGGCAGTGCGGCCCTAGTGTCATGGAGTTGCAACGCTCTCATTCCCCAAATCCCTGCCACTTTTTCTTTTCCTGCTTGTTTTGAAGTACACCGCTGTCTGTGCGAAATGCAGAGAAGGCCGTGCTTTTTCTAAAGGTTATTTTATTGATGGCGCACAAGGAACCATACATTCAATGTAACGCGAATAAATTTGCTTCATCCACAACTTTAAGTTCGTGCTCCTTGGTCGTGACAATTTCAGGAGACATATTTCGATGGTGTGTCCCCGCAGTTCCTTGTGGTTGACTCTGCTCTTTGGTGTGCGGGTATTATGGCTTCAGCTACTACGTTTTTTATCTCTGTAGAGATCCGGCAGACTTTCGCGACTCTGTGTTTTGCCGGATGTTGGTGCCTTTCCTATTTCTTTTTCTGTGAATGTGTATACACTTATATCCGACTGCGTTTACGGCAATTTCAATAAGCTGTCAAAATGATGTCACGTGCACTCTAATGTATGGCTCACATGTTGTATTATAATTTCATGTTGGTTGGTTGGTTGCTCCTTAGTAACCTGGCGCAACCAACCGCGGGGGATTGACCATGAAACGGGCGGTACCTTGTAAATCTCTCGTGTGTGTATGTGTGTGTGCGTGCGTGCGGTCGCGCATGCGCGTACGGTCATCGCTACTCCATGAGAAACGAAGGGGAAACGCGGGTCCGCTAAAATGTATCTCTGTATGTTAAAGCAAAAGCATTGGCATAAGAAGCGAACGAGAAAACAATGGGAGGGATCAGAGGAAATGCGAGATGAATCCTGGAAAAAGGGGGACGCAGAAAGTGAATGCCCCAGAAAACGAAGACAGAGCGTAGATGGAATAGAAGAATCAATGAAAGAACTTATTCTTTGTTTTCATTTCTCAGGAAATGAGCATTTCCACTTTGGGAGCACTTATGGATTTTTAGAGCCTTAATGCAAACTGAGAAAATGTATTCCCTCGGGCAAACCACATTCGGAACGCACAAAATAGCAAATAAGCTATCATAGCTGTGTAAAGGGAGATTACCAAGACTGAATAGAGAACAGAGTTCTGTCTCGTTCTTTTCTCTTCGTCACTATGTATGCTTCGCTGTTGAGGCTTAAGTTCGCCGTGGTTTCGTCTTTCCAGTTCAACGTTCGCCTGTAAAGAAAGAAAGAAAGAAAGAAAGGAAGAAAGAAAGAAATACGATGTAAGTACGATGAAAATGCCCCCACCTCCCCGAAGGGAATCGTGAGGAAATGCGAATGCATTTCTTGCGCCGAGAGTACACGGCGTAGTAATTTTAATGGCGTAAAGCTGGACACATGGACGCGCTCAAGTGTCTCTCTTTTGGGTGCCTCTTTCAACGAACGCTTCCTACATGCGTTCGTAATCACCTCAGGGATGTTGCCACCGCCTTCAATGCAGCACAAACGCGTTTAGAACGCGCTATTTTCAGGCTCCAATACTCAACGTCACCAATACTCAACGTCTGCCGCACACACACGCATCCTGTGGGTGTCAATTGGAGGAACTCCTACAACGGGAGTTTCCGAGCTGGACATATTAGTGAAGACTATTTTTCTTTGTTAGATGTGAAGTATCTTAGGCGGAGTTCAATCCGGTGGTGGTGGTGGTGGTGTGCGGTGTGACCACCCTTACTGCGCATGCGCAATCCTTCTATACTTCCCCTCTCAACTCCCTCTCCCCTTTCCCTCTCCACATCACCTCTCCCCTTTCCCTCTCCCCCTCTCATTTCCCTTTCCCACCCCTCTACACTTCCCCTCTCCACTCCTCCTCTCCCATACCCTCTCATCCCCCTATCTCCTTCTCCCCCTCTCCACATCACCTCCCACCTTCCCCTTTCCCCTCCCCCTCTCCACTTCCCCTCTCCTCTTTCCCCCTCACCACTCCACCTGTGAAACGCGGGCTCTACATGCCGAAACTGCTTCGCATCGCCTCATGGTCCCCTTTAGCGGGAGATGGTGTGATTTTTGAATTGCGGTGAAGGTTCCCTAGATATTTTTGTCATCTGTAATTGTAAAGATTCATTTACCTGCAGCGATGCGTGCATTTTCTTCCGTCGGCATCAATGGCGAGTGTCGCAGAAAGCACTGCTTTGCCCACGCATAAGAACCAAGGAGGGGGAGTGCGTAGGACATTTTTTTTAGCGAGAAAGTGGGAAGCAAAATAATTTTAAGAAAGAGAATGTGCTTCCCAATTTCGTGCTAGAAAATAGATTCTTTTACTCGCCACTCTGGCGCTCACATATGTCATGTGTTATTCAAACCCACCTCGCCCAACAGCAAGTTTGTCGAAGGAGGAGGAGAAGGAAGGCGAGGAGGAGTTAGAAGATCGCACACGAGCGTCGCACTCGCGGCAAAAGCGTCCTAGTCGCGACTCTCTGGCGTGGCAGAAAGCGTACATCAGCAGAATTAATGGGGCGGACGACATCGGCGAAGAGTGGGACGAGAGCAGAGAAAGTGAGAGAGAGGAGGGCAGGAGGAGGGCTAAGAGAGGCCAACGCCACGAGCATCGGAGTCGGCAGAAAAGACACTGGCCGCTTGCAGCGGCACTGGCTAACGGCTGTTGATGTCCCGGCGGTGTGTTTATACGGGCTGCACGACGTTTCATTGCCTCGAGCAGACATCGATACAGAGGGGTCCCGCTATCTGATTACGCTGTCTACTCCGTGTATTAGATCAGCCTTGGCGCTAACTTTGTATTGTGGAGCTCCCGAACAACGCCCCCGCCTACATGGAGCCGTGGTGGCCGACTGGTCAGTGCTCTGCCATCCAGAGAGAGCCGGAAGGCGCACACAGGCAAGGAACTGGAGCGTCAGTCTACCGCATGTCACAACTCCCAAAAGAGACAACGCATTTAAATATAAATAGGTTCCAAGGATATGCTATGGTTTGATTAAAATTAGCGCGTAATGCGGACAGACGCACTTCTTCTATTCTCACTAAGAATGTACCTGTATTTTATCTCGTTTACTAGAGTGTTTGCCTGGGCCGGCGAATATTTCCTGTATGTTGTTTCTTTTTGCCTAGGGGAGAAGAAGCGGTGAGCATTACCCGTGATGGCAATATATCCTGCACGTACATTTAAATAAAAATGAACTCATATTTGTATGTTCTGTAAACAGCACACAAAGCATATTTGCGTGTCCAAAAGCCACATGCCCTGCTTGTTTTTTTTATTTCTTTTGCTTCTTTTGCGTATTTTTATACAACCTAGCTGTATGCGTTTCTTAGCAATAGATTCGCAAAACGAAAATATTTTGTGCTGAGCTATAAGCGCTTGGCGTGCTGCAGCTAGACATTCGTAGATGTTGAAGCATTGCCAAAGAAGCGGAGATATGGGAGACAGCATGGAGGTGTGAATGCTTGACGCCTTTGTATTTATTATAGGGGCACGTTAAAGAACCCCAGATGGTCGAAATTTCCGGAGTCCTCCACTGCGGCATGCCTCACAATCATATCGTGGCTTTGAGACGTTAAATCCCAACAATTAATATTACGGCGACAGCAAGCATAAGAAGCGGGGAGGAGGAAGGTTGAAAATATTGGTTTACTGCCATAACCATGTGTAACATTAACAGAATGAGGAACAAAAAACAGTAAGTGCCCGTACAAAAACAGCAGAATGCGAAAGAAGTATGTAAACGGTAACGTCGGCCTGGGAGCTTCAAGTACTCGACTAATCTGTCACAATATTCGCGCATTCGCGACTCACGGTGGTCATCGGTTGCTCTAAATGTATGCTGCGCTGCTAACAGAGAAATGAAGGGATTCCATGCGCGATGTGCAACTATAGGAGTATTCTCTGCCTCCCAACAATTTTCATAGAAACATTTCAATGTCGTCGGCGCAGTTTAGAGTACATTTTGAGTACTTGACTCTAAAGCTTGCCAGGGTATCTGCCTACTACGCTCAAGCAGGTAGTCTTGGAATAAAAAGTGACTCCGACACTCATTTGCGCTCCCTAATTGCATGAAGCAGGAATCGTATAACAAAATATTTTGCCACTTTACGAGTATTTTGTATATGAAGCTAAACACTAGAATTTAGGCGAAGTTAGTATCTTATTGAAAATTAGTACATCATACGTCGCAACAAAATTTCGTAATCTGGCAGAATTTTTTTACTTAACACATTATAAAAAAAATCACACCATCTCCCGCTAAAGGGGACCATGAGGCGATGCGAAGCAGCGTTTCGACATGTCGAGCCCGCGTTTCATAGGGGGGTGGGGGTGGAGAGGGGGAGTGGAGAGGGTTTGCGCAGGCGCAGTAAGGGTGGTCGCGCCGCACACCACCACCACCGCCACCGGCTTGAACTCCGCCATAATATGCTTCGCATCTAATAAAGGCAAGCGTAAAGCACTACTGTTCACCTGTTAAACGTAACCACATATTCTTTCATGTTTTCTGCAAAACAGTGTCTGTGCAATGCAGTAAGGTGACTTTCAGTACACTAAGCGCAAGCCATATGAAACGGATGGTCTTTTCTCGCTGTGAAGTAATAAAGGATCGGTATGCTTCTCGCGTTCGCGTTATCTCGTATATTTCCAATTACTCTCGACTTTCGTAGAAATGCCCCTTCCTGAAGCGGTATTTCTGCTTAATACGACAAAATTGGCTGACATCTATAAGGTATACTTTTGTCCTTATGAAACAACTTGTTGCCGAGCAATCACCGGCGCCAAAGATGGAGTCAGACTGTGTGCAACAGGACCCAGGTTTCGTAAATGATATGACAGCCAACTATCGTGCTCCAGATCAGTGTTTACGTCACTATATGGGAGCAATAAGCGTATCATGACCCCGAGAATAAACGAAGAAAACATTTCTCTTCGTTCTTCTCGAGACACACGCTGAAGCAGGTCGCTATCGGAAGTGGGCGTTTATATAACGTGACTTCCCGTTCGTTGAAGTTGTTATTAGCGCGTAGATAACAAGCTGATCTCTTAAGCGAGAAACTCATGGAAAGACACAGCTATTACAGAGGACTATGTAGAGTTGCTGTGGCGTCTGCGTAAGATATCAAAAGTAAAGATGGCTAAGACCTAGTACATTTATATACAATAATGATATCTTGGGTTTTAAGCCCCAAGACCACGATATGATTACGAGGCACGCCGTAGATGAGGGATCTGGAAAATTCAACCATCCGGTCCTCCTTATCGTGCACTGACAACGCACAGTACACGGGCCTCCGGCATTTCGCCTGCATCCACATTTATAAATCCATGCCCAATTAGTGAATATCTGTACGTGTGCAATATCACCACATATGCGAAGAATACGCAAACCGCAAGGATTATAGCGGAGACACACTTCGCAAATTAAGCAGGTCTGGTCCCTGAAAGTTTTCAAATGTATAAGCGATAAGGCTGTCAAAAAGGTCAGCTAGCAGCACCTGGCTTAAGCGGACAGAGTGAAAACAAACATTAAGTGGGGGATTTGCACCTGCTCTGCCTGACGGCAAAAAATATGAAGTAATTCTTCTTCCTAAATAAGCAGGCCTTTATAGACGATCGATAGACGAAACATGCATATATAACTTATGTATGACTTATATCTGCAACAGAATGTTGGAGACTGGCATTTTCCCTGAGAAAATGAAGGTTGCGCGTGTTACTGTCGTTCATAAAGGTGGCAGTAAAAATGACCTCAATAATTATCGACCAATATCGGTACTGCCGCTTTTTTCAAAAATTGCAGAGCGTATTATTTATAAACGATTGTATGATTTTATTCTAGTTAAAAAGATTATCTCGAAACACCAGTATGGCTTTCAATCTGGAAAATCGGTGGAATCTGCTCTACTGCAGGTAAAAGAAAAGGTACTTAGTAATTTCGAACAGCGATATTTTACAGTGGGAATTTTTCTTGACTTCGAAAAGCGTTTGATTCGATCAAACACCAAATCTTGTTTCATAAGCTAACGACATATGATATCCGTGGACTGGCCCTAACATTATTAAAGAGTTACCTCGAAGGCAGAATGCTTCACGAATTAAAGTCAGACTTAGGTAACAAACATTGGGGTCCCACAAGGATATATTTTGGGTCCTTTGCTCTTTCTTTTATATATTAATGATATTGATAACATTTCCTTTACTCCCGCCATTGCTATGTACGCCGATGACACTAACGTTTTCTTTTCTTGTCCAGATCTAAATTCATTAGAGCAGCGTGCTAATATCTGGCTAAACGAATTTCATACCTGGCTTCATGTGAACGAAATAAACTTAAACGTAAAGAAAACACAGTACGTAATATTTCGTCAAAGAATAAACCAATTCTTCATAACTTAAAATTGAGTATCAACAACAATATAATAACTCCAGTCAACTCTTGCCGATTCTTGGGAGTCGTTTTTAGGTTTGACCTCAGCTGGTCTGAGCACATAAATTATGTTCGTGCTAAGCTATCTAGGCCTCTTGGTATGTTATACAGGCTAAAATATTTATTGCCGTTGCGTGTTAGAAAACAATTGTACTTCGCTTTTATTCATTCCCACCTAACATATTGTCACCTAGTATGGGGTACGTGCAACAAGACGGATGCTGAACGTGTTTCCTCTCTACAAAAAAGGAGCCAAAAATGATTTCTTCCCATCCTCCCCCATCAACTGACTCTCTGTATAAAACTCTGAACGTACCACCATTCTCAGAGTTATATCAGCTTTCTTTGGCAACAATGATATTCCGCGAATTCAAACACGATCGTACCATGTTCTCAAACAAATATCTAAACAGACAAGTGGCATATGACCTTCGCACTATTTCATTGACAGGATCAAGACCAAGAATTAATTATGGTACTAAAACTATAGATTATCAGATTATTTCATTGTTGAATGAATACCCATCCCTATTCTGAATTGGCCAATCAAAACTCAAATATGTCTCGTTTTAAAAAAAAGTAAAGCTACTTTTCCTGCCTCCTTGAAATATACAATTATTTTGCTATGGACGTGAAAATTATGTAATTGTGTATATTTGTATAACCTTATAAAATTGTTAAACCTGAACGAGGTAAACTTTGTATAATTTTTGTCCCATGTGTTTTTTCACTGTTAATGTTGTTTATATAAGCTGTGCAATGAGCATTGTGCTTATTTTCTTTGGACTGGCTCCTGCTGTCCGACGTGTAAGTCCGGGGTGAAGGCCTCGTCAGGAGACATACGAGTCTCCTTTTGCCTTGCCTCGTGGACATATTTCATGTTACGTAACTATGTCCGAAATAAACTGAAACTGAACTGAAGAATAACGTTCCTACGTGCCTCGTTAAACGAAAAAAAAAAAAACATGGCTGATCCCTCCATCATAGGAATCGGTATAACACGAAAGTGAAACCTGTCTTCACAGAAGTAGTGTTTATTGTGTAGTGATATATGAGAGCTTGTACAATGTCTATGCCTGTTTGGCAGCTATTGCACCGTTTGACGTGGATGCACCCATGTTGACAGCATGTCTCTATCGTGACGACTAACGCCCATGATCATGATTAAACCGTTGTGGTAGCCGACGGTGTTAACATATATTTGGACACAGCGAATCGTGAATCCCGCGTAAGGATCATATCAACAAGCTCATAATCAAAACTAATACCTGGTATGCACTTCTTCAAACCGTCGTCAATTAAGGAGAGAAACGGCACGGTGTGCGCTTTGTAGTAATGGGTAGCCGACGCCTGTGCTCATGCATACATAACACACTGCGCTTCAGCAACACGGGAGGTAGAGGTTCGTAGCCTGAGCCGCAAACGCGTGCGTCCCGCTAGCCTCTGTCTTGCAGGCGCTGCTCTCGCTCCACCAAGGCACGACATTCGCCCGTCGAAATCGCGTCCTTTCTGCAACGCATATTGCAGCAGTTTTGTTAGTCGGTGCTCTCGCAATTGAAGTAGTCGGCGGCGGAGAAATCCCGTTGGTGCACGTGGAAGCTGCACAACTCCGATAAGCCGACGCACGCTAACCCGAAGCCAAAGGCAAAGAACGCAACTGCGTCAAGGGTGCCTCGGCGACGCCAGCGCGGCCACTCTACCTCTCTGGTATCGAGACGCTTTAACCATGACCTCCGATATCGCATGCAATCTCGGAGTAAGCGCTAGTAAGTGTCGATCGTGAAGCATTACTTTTTTTTATTGAAATAGGAAATAAATGAAGGAGTTGTTGTCACCATTGCTTGGTGACGGCTCTTTTCACATCTCACAGACGGCGGCACCGCCCCGCTCCGCCCGCCGCGATAGAGAATGTGTGAAAGATATAAGGCGCGTTCGCGCCATGTCTAGCGTCTTCCGAGTTAGCCTAGTTGGTAGGGCGTCGGGCGCTTGCCGTCGCGGTCGCAACGTCGTGGGTTCGATTCCCAGCGGGGTATCTTTTTCCTGGTTTCTTTCTTTCTCACCCGTTGGCGTCCATTTTATCAACGTCATATCCGTGACGGATGTACTTGGTGGACCCCGGCATAAAACACTTTTGTGTTAAAATAAAAAAAAAGAGAAACGAGGTACATTGAAGTAATTAGCTAAGCGTCCTGATAGCACCATTTATTATGCCACGATCCGCGCACTTTCTTTCTCCTTTGGTCTCTTCCACCCTTTCAAAGAACTACGTTTATCTATCCCGTGCAGATACATGAAGAGGCAACCTATACAAAGGCACTGTCTCTGATTTCTGACACAAAATCCGTGTTAGGGAAATATTTTATACCGCCTTACATTTTTGCCCAGTCCGCCTCGGTGGTACAGCGGTTACGGCGCTCGGCTGCTGACCCGAAAGTCGTGGGTTCGTTCCCAGCCGCTGCGGTCGCATTTTCATTGAGGGGAAATGATAGAGCCCCGTGTACTGTGCGGTGTCGGTGAACGTTAAAGAACACCGGATGGTCAAGATTTGCGGCGCCCTCCACTACAGTTCGCCTCGTAATCACATTGTGGTTTTGGCACGTAAAACGCGCGATATTGTTATATTATTATTACATATGTGGCCAGTGTCAATGACACACTGGCTAAATTTTAAGGCTCTTATTATCCACTTCCTATCATCCCGTATAAAAGCTCTATTTTGCCACTTCGGATCTGCCTTTTATTTTTTACTTCCAAAGACGCGAAACCATCGTGCGATCTGTCATTTCGCCTTCGCAACTTATTCGGCGCTCCTGAGAAAAGAGTGGACGAGTTCGAGGGTCCGCATAAAAAAATCTGTCTTTCATGTTGGTGCATCGGGCGGCCGTCTCTATTTGTGCACGACAGTTTCTTCGATTATGTTTGTCTCTCACTCTCATGCTCTCTTTTCCTTCTTGCCTCATTGAAGTGGCACTTCATGTTTACACTGAACACGGTGAGTATGAGTTTTCATTGAGCGGCTGTTGTTTGCGTTTGCAGCGTGGTGGAACCGCGTAGTCAAGAACCAATTTAAGATATCTGAAGATGGTCGGACGAATAGATAATAGGAGGAAAACGAAGAGACGAAGCACTCTGTATGCATCAGTGTCAGGGCAATGAGATGGAAAAATAATTTGCCAGGTGGAATAATAGACAGCGCACGGTTTCCATAGGAACACTAAGAGCACTGCCAAGCTCGTAAACGGCGCCTCGCGTATACACAGCAGCGAGAGCTACTGTGTTTTCCGGAGTTTCTGAAGATGGTTGCCAACAAAAGAAAACAGAAAAACACATTTTCAATGCTCTTAAGACGCATCCGGTTCTATACGCTCTCTCGCTCGAGAATATAGACTTTCACCGAGTGCATCTGCATACATGGCCCGGAAACAACGGCGAATAATTCAGGAAGATGCGCATAGTGGAATACACTGTTTTGGAAGGCGGGCAAGAGGGATGCATATATACCAGAGCTAGAAGAATAGATGCTATGGAGAAATGAAGGTCGAAAAAGAAATTCCAGACAGGAAATAGCCTATGCAGCTTCCCCCGGATAGCACAATCCGTATACCACGAGGATCCAACAAAGGAGATGGGCTACTCAAGCCTGGCTGAAGATACGGGAGGCATTGTCGACGCTTTGGGAGCTGTTATACTATGGCCGCCTCTGGAAGAAAGTATCGAAGAAAACGTTCACCGCCGTGCATTATTCATTGAGTTCTTTTTTTTCTTTGGCTGGTCACAGTAACCGATGGGAAGGAATTACCTGTGGTCGTTGAAGAGCGACTTTCCATTGACTCTCCTTCCAGACGTCCATACCAGGATTGAATGAAGCCCGGGGCACTTAAAATCACAAGCAACCCTTTGGTCCCTACTCAGCTCTCAGAGAGGTCGAGTTCGTCCGGGAGAGTGTGTGCAGCAAAGTAGACTCTTTCTCCTCTCCTTTCCTGCTTGAATTTTCGGCGCTCTTCACTTATTGGCCCTATTACTGTGAAGGCATACGAAATACGGAGATCGTGTGGGCACGCCTGGACGTGACCGATGATGCCCAGTCGTAACCCTGTGTTTTATGGTAGTAACAAAGAAGAGCGTTAGCTTTTCGTTCGCAGGAGATGCTTGTACCCGCTGCATATTGATAGTATGAATAATGCAGACTCTGCTTACCTCCAGGTAAGTGACCCGCTTTTAGTTTTGCGTAATGAGACGATAAATCACTCTAATAAAACCTTTATGTACGCTATTGCCTTATAGTCATCCCTTGTGCGCAGCCAAACAAACAGCGCACAATTTTCATTACAGCTCTCGAAACTTCTGCTCTATCCCTTTAGGTGTGCATCTAGGATGCGCATAGGATGCCTACAAGAAGGTCTTCTCGGGAATTTATTGTATTTGTACTAAGTATGTTGTTGGGTATTTCAATATGCGCCATGATAATGTCTATCACGTAAATGTCGTTCTTCTCTTTGCATAAATTTTTCTTTATCATTATTAAGGCGAAAGCCTTATATGCCTCATGAAACGGGAAAAAGTAAACGTCATCGTCGGCATCAACACGAATTGCACCCAAAGTCATATTGACGTCATACCATATTCCGAGAACAGTCATACGAGTTGGGAAGATGTGGCATCACTATGACGTCGCAATGACGTCACATAATGCCGGCGGAATTTTAACGTTATCATGGCATATGACGATATAATCACATGGCATCATCACTTGGTCAAAAGTGGGCCGGTCTCGGAGGCGGTGCAGCACCACACGAGGGGTAGAAAGCTTCAGGGGAGGGTGAGGGTGTTAGGATTGATACGATCGACTGCGACGAAAAAGAAGGTGATGACGAAGAAGGAGGAGGCTTCCGTCTTCAAGTCGCCTTAGTCGAATTGGTAAGAGATCCTGCGAGTTTTTTTTGTTTTCCTTTTGTCTTTCTTTTTTTCAACAAGGATCGGATAACGCATTGTTCACCGTGACATCACTGCATCTACATCTAGAAGTGAGCATGTACCTGAAGGTGTTCTCGCGTTTGGGCGTAGTTTTGCGTCGGTGAATTTAGTTAGGTGTAACAATGAATGACAGCCATAATGGGATGTGCGCGTTGCTCAGTCGTTGAATCAGATGACATGTGAAGTTATATGATAAAATAAAAATGAGCTTAGCAATCATGTTTGTTTATATATCATTTGTTTACCTAATTACAACTTTGTTTCACACATATAGCGCTTATTTCATGTTTTTGTGCATGTATATTCGCACGTGCGCTTAGCGTCAACATGGTAGCTCGTACCGCACGCTACTATCAGCGGCGCCTACCTACACAAATGGGAGGCTCGGCACATGCGCGGTGCGTAAGCGGCGAGACTACTTCACCATCATATGCAACCCGTCATATGAGCGCATCTTCGTCAGAGACGGTTACCGATCACGCTATGCGCGTACGCTACAGTTAAAAAAACATGGTTGATCCCTCTGTCATAGGAATCTGTATAACACGAAAGTAAAACGTGTCCTCACAGACGTAGTTGAGCGTTTGCTGTGCATTGTTTCCACCCGAGGGCGAAGCAATGAATGCTATAGCAACAAGTTGTAATGTCACGCGAAGAACGGTAAGCAGCTCGAAACTTTCAACGCCTTGCTCAAGCAGAAATGACGCACGGAACGAATATACACAGGATGAGCGCGTACTAAGAACTGTCACAGCTCGACAGTTAAAGCGCGCTGGTCAAATACAAAGGAGAACGCACGAAACGAACGCACAAGTATACACAGGATGAGCGCGAACTGTCACAGTTGCATCTTATTTGTTTGTGAGCAGCGCGCTCCTTCCGCAAAAGCGGCCGCTGCAGCGAGCGAAATGACCTTCGTGCTCTCTGTAACATGAACGCAAACTTGCGATGAGAGCGCAAGACGTACATGATGAGCGCGCTCGCAGGAGCGACCACGCCCTGTAGAGGCACACACTCATCACAATGCGGAGGGCGACGACATTTAAAGCGCGCTCTTCGAGCCCTTCGCGCCATCTCGCTAGTGATAACGAAAACACGCTGATGTACCCGGATCTCTGAGTACCGCCACTGGCAAATGGTGTATATAAATTGGACGCCGTTAGTATTGCGAAGAACGTGCCGTTTGTGGGCGGAGTCGTTTCGCGCTGCGCGCTGGGGAAAGAGAAGTCGTAAGTTCGATTCCAGGTAAAGGGACTTTTTCTTCTAGTTTTTATTTGCCATATGTTAGCCTTTATATTTTACAACGTCATATCCGTGACAAAAATGCGTCAGTGGAGCCGTGGTTGACCCCGGCATAAAACACTTTCGTGTTAATAACCACACCGCAAATGAAGTACGCCCGTGCAGAGCTTCATGTTGGTATAGGAGAGGCCTCTCTGGATTGATACGATCGCCTGCCATGCGGTACGCGCTCCCGTCATCACAGTAAGCGTGCGCACGACTGTACGTTGTTCCCGTGTCGACAGTAAGAAAATGTTTCGTCCATCTGCAGCTCTCGTAAGAGCGTTCAATGTTCGTAATTGTGTCGCCTCCTAATCACTTGCGCTTCTGCAAACCCACTGCCGGGATTTGTTTCAGCCTTCGTCACGAAGCGTAGATCTATTCCTATGCAACAATCAAGCCATTTAATCAGGTTGCCCGAAGAATACAACGAATGCAGCCGATACACATACCAATCACAAAAGTTCATATCTCTTCCTAGATGTTTGACAATCAATTGGGTTTATCCGTATTTTTATTTTCTGAATGTGAACTCTTTGTTCGGGCGTGAACAAGAAACACATCAATAGATTAGATACTACTCGCAACAAAAACGATGTGCGTCCCGGCGCATCGGCCTAACCCTGCGTCGATGCCAATGGTCTGGAATGAAAGCGCACGAAATCATGATTTAGAAAAAAAAGAGAGACGTCGAATTTAATTAACCTCGTCGCTCCAAAGGCAACAACGCTATTTTTACTCGGAGCAAAACAGTTGATTACGAGGAAGTGACGATCAGTAAATGAACGAGGTTATATCAACAAATATTTATGAATACCGTTCTATCTCTCGCTGTGCAGGGTTGAATATCTTACGTCACCCAGAAAGAGGGCCAAACAAGGTAAGGACAGCGGCCAATGTTGCTATAGTATGTGTAATGCATAAAATAGACATCGGTACAAAAATTCAATAAAAAACAAAGAGAACGTCTTTGAGTACACTTTCTTGATCACCTGTATGGGGCTTACATGGATCGAAATCAAGAAATGTTCATCTATTTCATTATACGACAATATTGATAAGGAAAGCCAAGCAACAAGGGCTTAGCCAGAAATTTTTTTTCGGGGAGGGGAGGGGTTCAACTGCTCTTTGTGTATGCTCGTACGTTCGCTTGTGTGTATGTGTGCATATATGCACAGCCAAAATTGAAAATTCTTTGGGAGGGGGGGTGGAATCAAACCCTCTCGAACCTCAACCGCCCTCCCACTGGTTACACCTATGCTAATCAATGATGATAATTACATAAAGAGTGTTCTGGCTCCGTAGGAACAAACCAGCTTCCATTACGGTTCAGCAAAGCAGAGCTCTGCGAGTGGATTTTTTCCACCTCTGCAAGCACCCCATCTTCCTAAGTTCTTTCTTTTCTCATTTTATGGTGGCTTCTGCGTCAATCCATATCTCTTATGAGCAAGTAATCCTCTTTTTTCTCTTCCGTTTGCCTTCGCTTTATCCTCTTGACTGGCCGTAAGCATTAGCTTTTAACTGTGCGTACTTACTCACCTTTCTGGGACCTCCCTCGCTCCACTCGGAACATCAGAAGCCGCTTTGCCCGCCTCGCTTGTGGTCCGGTCCTTCACCAAGAACGCGGCCCTCGTAGGGCAGCAGCATCCCCCACAAGAAAGAGCCGGCCTTTGTCGTTGACAGCTCATGAACTCCGTATAATGGGCTCCGATGACGAGACTAATTGATGCTACGCGTTCATTTGCATAATATTCGATTGCGGGTCGAAAGGGTCTTCTCCTCTCACAACAAAGGAGGAATAAAAAAAACTGGCCGAAGAAAGTGACGGGCGAACACATCGAGGCCATAAAGAAAAATAAGCGATAAGAAATGGACTCAAGTTGCCCGCATGTAAAATGAATACGCGCGGTCGTCCCGCCACCCTTATCATGATAGCCTAAATTGCACTCTCATTGTCTCTTCGAAAAAAACGGAAGCTGACAGCTTCCGGCCGGCTGCTTTCTTCGAGGTGTGTCGTTTCATAGGCGCATGGTGTGAAGCGAACTCTGGGAACGCCGAAATGGCAGCAATGGTTCGAACTGTGTCGGAAGAAATGCGCTCCCGCGTTTGACCGACGCTTCCACATTGAGCTCATTGGTCACGTATCGCTTGTTTCTAATACGTACTCTGTACGGTCTTCTTAATCATCTGAAGAAACTAAATGTGCTGCATGTTACAGAAAAGAAATTCGCTCAAGGCAAACAAGTTATCCATCCATCCATCCATCCATCCATCCATCCATCCATCCATCCATCCATCCATCCATCCGTCCGTCCGTCCGTCCGTCCGTCCGTCCGTCCGTCCGTCCGTCCGTCCGTCCGTCCGTCCGTCCGTCCGTCCGTCCGTCCGTCCGTCCGTCCGTCTCCGTCCGTCCGCCGTCCGTCCGTCCGTCCGTCCGTCCGTCCGTCGTCCGTCCGTCCGTCCGTCCGTCCGTCCGTCCGTCCGTCCGTCCCGTCCGTCCGTCCGTCCGTCCGTCCGTCCGTCCGTCCGTCCGTCCGTCCGTCCGTCCGTCCGTCCGTCCGTCCGTCCGTCCGTCCGTCCGTCCGTCCGTCCGTCCGTCCGTCCGTCCGTCCGTCCGTCCGTCCATCCATCCATCCATCCATCCATCCATCCATCCATCCATCCATCCATCCATCCATCCATCCATCCATCCATCCATCCATCCATCCATCCGTCCATCCGTCCGTCCGTCCGTCCGTCCGTCCGTCCGTCTATATCTGACCACACTCCGCCGTCATTGCAAGAACATTTGTTTTCTACGGCCGGACGCGAGTGTGCAAGTGTCCTCATTTACAGGATTTTATGCGAGTAAATGCAGTACCTTGCTAAAATGGCCCCTATTCGGGACAAGTTAGAATCGCCCGAGGAATATCGTCGATCTCATTTTTCTCCGTTACGAAAAGTATCCGCAATTGAGAGGGCCGTGAAGACATTGTCTTCAAATGGGAGAGACACCATCCAAGCCTCAACGGGCGTATGCGAAACTTACACAAAACAGCATGTTTTCTTCTTTTGGGCGCTCACAAACGTCACTAGTGTTACGCCGTCCTCGACTCGTGCACAATCTCTGCGACATAGCACCGCAAACGCTGCCGCTGGAGCACGCTAACAGATTATGCAAGAGAACGTTTAATGCAAGTAGGCTGACTAGACCGTAGGGTAGCAAACCACACGTTTCAACCATGACTACTGCTCCATTATTCCTTTCTCTTGTTTTTTTTACTCTTTCTCCCGGAACCGCGGCACAAAACGAGGACAGCCACTTCCAAGCTGCCTGTGCTCCCGCGCGAAGTACTCCTAAAGAGGGCCCTCGACTTTCACTACTTAGCTCCATTGTGCCATTCGAATTAGCTTCGTACTTTTCTGATCAAACTTAAGCCTCTCTTCGTTGTCCTCGCGTTTCCCACTGGATAAGTTCCTCCTCAAAATTGGACGTTTTCAAGCGTGCACATCATTATAGAAATGTTTTCAAAGCGGGTCGCTTGAAGGAGACGCGTAACGCTTTGTTCGGAGCGGCTTTGCATTTGCTCTCATTTTAGTTACGTTATCGTGTTGTGTGCCCTTTTTAATTTTGATTTCCCCTTATTTTCGAGGACGCTGTCTATGCGCACGAGCCGCCTTATCGGAAGTTCGCAGAAGCAAAATAAAGGCACACGCCATACCTGATTATTGAAACGGATAATAAATGCAGGTCTGGCTAACTAATATATACGTACTTTTTTTTCCACCATCTCAAGCTTGTGCAATATTAGCATGATTTTCGCTTGATATACGTGCGCCAAAGTTTACAATCACCTCTAGCGACAAGATTAATCATAAGATGAAGCAACATTCTCTAGTAATTGCGCATAATAAAATGCTGTACTTAAGAGTATTCCTTTGTCATTTAATTGTGTTAGTACAGCGCACGTATGTGCGTGAAAACACAGCATTTAGGCTCTCTGAACATGCCTATGACACAAAAATTGCAGCAAATGCGGTAATTGGAAGTTAACTTTTTTCCCCTTCAGTATATGATTACTTGGGAAAGTTACTGAAAAAAACGGAAACTGAACTTCGCAATTCACGACAAAAAAAAATAAAATGAAAAAGTGACAGAAATCAAGATTAGGCAGTAGAATGAGGCCAGAAGTGAGGGAACACAACTAAAAAATTATAGTTGTAATATAGTTGAAATTAGGGCCCGAATAACCAGGCATTGGCACCAAGTTCTCTCGATATACATGTAATTTTTTTAATAATTATGAAGTTTTTGTCTTATATTACGGCTTTCCTAGAAGTATATAATATTTCAAATAAATTGAAGTAAACCAAGATTACTGTACATTGTTCAGAAGCGCCATTTGGAAAATTGGAAAAATGGTTTCTCGCTGTGACTATTTTGGGTAGTGTTACGTGGATGGGGAAAGCGTATACACAGGATGTGTTAATGCACTACATAAGTAGAGTGAAGAGACTGAAAATGGCTGACGAACACAATCCTGCACTAGCCTGTTTCTACAGATCTTCTTCCATTAACGTCTTGACCCTTCATCTGTCCAGGACATAATTCATCAGTTTTAAAATGTTCTTGGTAGACCTACTTGTATCGGTGGGCTTACTCAACAACATTTGGTTTCTATTGCAAAGTGAGCAGCGGGAAGGGCAAGTTTAAAAACAGAGTGATCGAAGCCAGCCTAAACAAAATGCAATGAAGACATTCGGAGCATGTCAGAAGCCAAGACGACTAAAAGAGAAACGAAAGCGCAGTTAAACTGAGGTAACTGAGTAGGCGCAACGGTGGCCAAGCCAAGCCCACAGGGCAACAATGACGGTACAGATGCCACAGATGTGAGCTAAACACGAGTAGAAGCATTCCATACAATATATTCTGTGGGCGCTGTCTGAAGAAAAGCCTGAGGCAACGGTCTGTTTTTGATGGGTGGTCAGGAAATCAGATTGCGGCCATGAATGTGATTCTGAGTAGACCCTATATAAGGGAGAACACCTGTCTTTTGCTTGGCAGCTGGTCGTGTTGTGTATTGAAAGTCTGGACTCCAGAGACACCAACAACACCAACGTTCGAAAGACGATAACGCAAATGTCAGTGCCTTGCTATTTGAGCTCCGGAGTTTCTGCCTGAGGACGAAAACACAGCAGCAAATATTCGAAACTCGATGAGGCTTACGTGTGCTGTAAGTAGAACCAAGTAAACCAATCAGTTTCCGTGCTGCCTATATAAAATGCGTAGGGCAAATGGGGTACGAGAAAACTAATGTATTCGATTGTGCCAAGGAACAGGACATCATTTCATTTTCAGACCACGCACGGTGGAATGACAAGAATGTGTACAGATCGGTATTAACTATAGCATCTGCGTCATGACAGACGTATATGCGTGCAACTTTTGTAAGTTTGTGGTTTATTACAGTTAATGAATTTATTTAACTGAATTGATTTAAAGGAACAGCTTCACCAGTATAGCGCTCTAACTCTGAAAGTTCTCACAGGGTTGAAACGTTCCTTTCATTTTTTTTGTTCTTCCTCTCTTTTTTTTTGTTCTTGATTTTTTTTGCAGCAATGTCTACTACAGCATCTATTATCTTTCGTTTCTTACAAAATGATCTAAGTATAGTCGAGAACACGTCGACGTTACTTAACGCCACCTCTTCTCTGCAACGGAGATCCCTGTTGTGTTTTTACACTCCCTTTCTTAACCTCAGAAGAAAAGGTCACGCTTCTACGAGGCCCTTCCCTCGAATGGCCTTGTTTCTTGAACAAATTACAGAATGTCATTGTCGTAATTGCTCGAGACGTTTTAATGGGGCAACGCTGTCAGAACGTGCTATGTCAAAGGCCGAATTTTTTTGTGCGCCATGCACCCAGCGTGCTACCATCATTTTCTACGTCAGCTTATATTAATGGCTGTAACCAACGCAGCTGGGTCGTTGGAAATTTGTTGGGTGATTAGTTGTCGGTGCCTACGAACCGCTTCTTCGTAGGCTAATCTTGCGGAAGGCGGGGAAATGTTTTTCGTGCGACACAGAGCAGTGAACTGTTTGAGCAGATGTGCATGTTTGCTTTCAATATTTTAGCCACGTCCTTTCTAAGTAAGATAAATATATATATGCGAGTAAGTATTAAAAATTAGGATAACAAGGAAACATCTTCATTTTGTTCTATAATATTGTCATTATAAGGTCATTGTTGTCATCATAGCTAAATCTGGGTCCTGTATATACACGATGGAAAATTTTTCGATTTTTTTTTGCCACTGACAAGCCAAAACATTACCTATGGTTGTGGCGGAATATTTAACCTCGCAAATTGGCTTAGAAGCATCTTCGTAGGTTCTAGGTTCATCTTCAATTGTTACACACACAATTCGACAGACCGAGTGCCGGCATGACAAAAAAAGTCGTCTCACTGTAGGCTGCGTAACACGAACATCTTGCTGAAATGCGCAGTTTAATATATTCCACAGAAGACGCTCATTCGATATGCAAAAAGCAAAGAAGAACAACAAAGAGGGGAACATGTAAATATATACTGGTTCGGTAAAAGGGCTCTCCCCAATTTCTTATATGTACATCACAAATGTCGCTCACTCAGTCGGTGAAATCCATTTGCATAGCTATCACTTACATAAGGTGCAGTAAATTCGAAAAAAACAACGACACCACACCATAAACATTTGAGGCTCTGGAATGGCCAATGTTGGCTCGTTTCCCGGTATTATGAACGCCATGCTGGATTAACGCTCACGGCTGCGGTAAAGAGGATGAATTAGGAGATGAACCCTTCTCGAGTGAAGACCGAGGCTTAGATCGAAGATATTCCTAGGGAAGTAGGCTCCTTTTGATTGCATGTGAGCATTCTATTCTAGCCTACCAATTATCAGCCTATGTGTGTTCGTTTCTTCATGCGTTTTGTAAAGGCTGCGACAAGTCTTCTCGGCTAGCTTTGGAGAGAAAGAAATGTTTCAGCCATAGCATATAGTTTGTTTTATTCTCTGCTGAGCCTAATAAAATGATTGGTGTGGAAAAACAAAAACAGAGCGAGGAGTCGGCACAGACAAAAGCGAAATATTTCGCTCGTTCACGGAAGACTCAGCGCGATCGATGGCAGCGCCTTAAGTTACTTGTTTTCATTCCATGCGCATAAGAGCACAACGCTTTTTAAAAGTGCCGAGTTATCACATCTGCCATGGAAATTCTTTAGTATAGTCTTCGCAGAAAGAGTTAAACCGAATCGTGATATGGGCAGCAATCAAGGGACCATTTATGGGTCCAAGTGCAAATCTCAAGCATTGAAGTGCCATCAAACTGATAGTTCTTCTAGGAGCCGGCGAAACCTCTTAGTGCTTGGTCACATCACATGGAAAACCACGCCACGGAAAGACTGCTGAGAACTAATTCTCAAAACAGGTCTACATTTGGGACATTCACGAGAAATTTCAGACGAGAAAAGAAAAACCATGATGGTCCTCACTGTGAGATAATAGTGATATAGCAGTGTCACTTTGAGGCTAAAGGAATTGCTTAAGCCTGGCTCTCTTTTGTTTGTGCAATGATCGCATGCGTCGTCCTCCCGAGCTTCTTTAATAAAGTCTCATCTCCGAGTCTCACTTTTGTAATATGTCATTAAAGAAGAGATCAAACTATGCGTCAGCCACTGACGGAACACAAATAAAACTCTAACGTTCATAGCGAGCATATGCTGCTCAGCTCGTACTCCTTCCTAATTATGCAAGTCAAAGCGATCCTTACATGCTGAGAAGATCGCGACACACTCATAAATAAGGCTGCATTCTAAATAAGAAGTGAAAGTATCGCGTAATATGGCACCTAAATAAAATGGATAAAACAATAAAACTTATGCGTCGCTCGAAGTTTTCATTCTGCCTCCTACATTGGGCCAGTGATTGCGGGAGACTCAGAGTCGTTTTCCTAGAGTAGGCTCTGAATATTCATGAGCAAGTGGGCATGAATTATCGCCCGAATCCTAGCAGTAAACGGCCCAGCTCCCATCGATCATATTTTCTGAAGATGGATCGCGCTGCTTAGAGTAGTGTTCGCAGTTTCCTTTTTCGGCTGGTGCTTTCGCGTCTGTTCTCGGCACGCTGTAACTTCGCGCAACTTATAGCTTATCTATTAGTTCCAACGCTGTCTCTTGACTTAGTATTTAGAAAAGGAAGCAGTGCTGTTTTCAGGAATACCCTCAAGACGAGATCGCTTCTGTTGTCACCGTAGTGGCAGCGAAAGTGCTTTACAGAAATACTGTACCATCCATCTATTTCTGTTTTAGTGCTTTGATGGCACTTCAGTTTGTTTAAATTTTTTCGGCATCGAAGCTCAAATACTCTGTTGTCTAATGCACTAACTCCTTCAAGTGCAGTCTTTTCTCTTCGCTCTATGATTAGTTGTAACTCATTCCCAAACAAACGTGTTCCACGTGATTGCATATAACTTTAGTGAGAAAAATGAGTTATTGTCCTAGTTTTAACCACTCCTCCTGGGTACTTGCTTTCTTTCTTTACTTTTTCGAGTTGAACATTTATGAGTGGTATTTTATGTCCCTTTTTTAAAACATGTTCAGTGCCCGGCCTTACCTTGTTTCTTATGCGGTTAATCTTTTATAATGTTGCTTCTCTTCTCACTCCTTCCGTAGCCATATAAGCTTCTGCATGCAGGAAAAAATAGGTAGATAAACATTGTAAACAACGAAATAGACCTTACGCGAAATTGCTGCCACTGTCGGAGGTTTGACGAAGCT